>NW_028275158.1:1627993-1953591 GCF_013281855.1 Momordica charantia
GCCATAAAAACTAAGTCCTATATATAAATCAAAGGCTTTTTATGATTACAATGTAACTACTATATCTTTAAATTGGGAAGACTCTTCTTTTCGCTTTGCTTTTATTTTTCCTCTTCTTCTCTTTGGAAAGTCCTCTTTAGCTTACTTTTTGTATGTATGTTGCTCACCTACCTAATAAATTGATGATATCTGTTCAAAAGAGAAGAAAAAAAAAATCATATTTACTAAAAATGAGTCAATGCAAAAACTTGTTAACGTATGCTTAAATCAATATTAAATGGGGAGGAATGAAAATACAAGCATTCGAACACAAGAGCTTCTACTCCAATACCATTTTAAACATGATTAAATCACCAATAAACTCCAACTAATAAGTTAGAATAAATTTAATCATTTAGTTCCTATATGGCCCTAAGAAAGTTGTGGCACAAGAAAAGAATTAGAATGTGCCTTTACCACTATCATGCTAGGGGTTTTTTTTCAAAAAAAGTTTTTTGGAAAGAAATAATAATTTTTAAGAAAGTCTGCGAGAAACATGTAAAAACATCTTTTAAAAAAAATGAGAAACAAATAAGTATAAAAAACGAAGGTTAAATGAGTGCCCTCCGATTAAAGAGAAATGATAGAAATATCATAATTACAAAAAGGAAAAAAAAAAGGCGTGACTTTGATGATCAAGAAGAAGCAACGATTTTTACGTTTTACGTCTAAAAGTTGAGTATTGGAGCTGGAGACTTCCATTAAAAACGGTTATTTCTCTCCAATCAGATATACCAAAGAACATTCATAGACAAAAATATTGCACCATAATACATTTCTGTTATTGGAAAGACAGGTATTCAGACACTGATCCTTTATAAAAACTATCATCTTTTATGCATCGATTTCTCATAGAGTAGATTTCTTTTTCTTTTTCGTTTCTCCTTCCACGAGGTGTTTCAAAAATGTTGATTTCAACATGAATCTTTGCATTATTTTTACACATTGTCATTAACCTTTAATTACATTTTTCAATTTTTACATGTCAATTGTATTCAAGTTTGTCTCGACCTCAGTTAAGATCCCATTTCAAGTTACAATGAAACATTAATTCTAGAATTAATTAATATTCTTCTTTATTTTCTTTTTTAATATAACATGTGGGGTGGAGGATTTAAACTCGCAATCTTTTAATTGGGTGTGGGTAACTTAACCCGCTGAACTAGCAATATTTTTCCATAAAGACGATTTATATATATGTTTTCCCTTTAGGTGCAAATTATAGGTAGCAAATAGCAACCATAGAGATATCAAAAATATTTTAAGAGCTCTGTATTCACAGGCTGATTGCCCAAGACGTGGCAACAACTATGGTCGATCTGAGTAAGAGCCCTATCAAGTTAAAAGACAATTATTTTTATTTTGATAAAATTATTGATGAATTATTTTGGTGAAACATAAGTTGTCCAAAACATGTCTATACATGTATATTGATATGGGTGTAGAAACTCTTTCCAATTGAGACATTTTGTATCTTTTACCTAACTGTTTGAAAATTTTGACTTCTAAACTAGGGTTGTTGAAAGTTAGATATATAGGTGTCCAAACAAACTACAGGTTTTGGAAACAATTTTTTAAGTTCATAAATTTTTAACTAGGGTTTTAAAAATAATGCTACTAAGCTTTTGGATTTCCTTTTTATGCCAGGATATCCAAACCATGGTCTCATCTTCGTCTTCCAAATCTTCTCTTTTTTAATTATGATATTTCTACCCTTTCTCTATATTATGGAGCACTCCCCTCTAAGTCTCCTCTTTTTGTACGTTTCTTTTGTATATATATAAAAAAAAAGACTTTAGAACAACCACGTGCTTCAAGTTCAATAATTCATAACTAATATTACTTCTCCTTTGTGGAATAATGTCATTGCTTCTCTTTTGTGGAACACCCAGTTGGAACGCAGCAACAGAATTTTCTCAGATTACTCGAAATCTCTTTTTAGCCTATAGGAGGATGTAAAAAATTTATGTTTCTCTTTGATCTTCAAAATCCTCTTCTTTTGTAATTATGATGTTGCTACGATCCCACACTTAACTAAGAGAGTTAAGTGTTTTTATCTAGGCATTTTTTTGATGTGTTCTCACATACCTTAATGAATGGTATATTTTTTTCAAAAATGTAAAAATGTAAAAATAAATAAAATATAATATTAGATGCCTAGTAAAGAAATTATATCTTTTCAGTTTTTCTCTTATAAAATTAATGGCAAAAAGGTAGCAACCATATTATTTTAGGTCACAAACAATTAAGCTCCACGTATAAATTTTAGAATATATCAATAAGAATTTTGGTTGGAAGACAATTCTACATATTTTTTGTCCTCCTTCATCCTTCCCCTCATATGAACTTTTCAAAATGTGCGGCACAACAACCTATTTTCAATTTGTCCATGCATTACTATCAAATTACAAAATTACACTTATTTATTATTATTTTTTAATGCAGCAAATAGAGATCATAACGGAACCTCTGATGAATAAAAAAAGTAACAAGATGCCTTAATCGCTAATTCGTGCCTACTATTTATTCAATTTTTTTCTTTACTTCTTTCAACACTCAATTCATATATTAATATCACAAAAATGACATAAATATATTTAGTGTCCAAAGAAGAAAACCGACAGTTTTGTCCTCACTTTTTTTTTTTTTTTTTAAGAATGGAAGAAAAGTTAGGTTATGTCCAATTAGGTTAATAAATGTGAAACCATATTCCATAGCCAATGAGAATAATAATTTCATTCAAACATATTTTTATTTTATTTCGACTCCGTCAATTCTGACCAAGGCAATGTATTTCTAAGTTTGTGACTTGTTTATGATTTGTGTCAATTCTCAAAACATTGAATGAACAAAGGAAAAGGAAACAAATTTTAAGACGATGAAGTTGTGAGATTCAGTCAACAAAAATGGAAAATGAAAGTTCAATGATAATAATTTCAGCACTAGTGATTTTAGCCTATAAATATGTTATGTTATTTTAAATTTCTTTTTATATGTTCTATGGCCTCGAACAAGAACTCAATGTTTTGGAAGGTTTTGTTTGCTGTGATGCTTATTCTTACTTCCTCCCATATGGCGTTTGGAAGACATGTTGCAGATGCTACTTCTCATGGATCTCGTAAGAATGTTCTTTCTCATTCCTCAAAATGATCAATATCTTTTTATTCCCTTTTTAATGATTTTTTAATTAGGGCTCGTTTTGTAATTAAAGGTTGATATTAATCGTTTCCCGTTTCCTTGTTTTCTATTTCTATTTTTACTATTTAGAAAAATAGAATTGCATTTAATAACTCTTTTTTGTTTCTGGTTCTTTCTTTTTTATTGAAAAAAATAAATAGAGCATTAATTTTTTGTAACCATTTTTTTTTCTTGTTCTCTGAAATTTTAAATTAGAAAAGGTAAAGGATTCATATGAAAATTGAAAATAAAAACTTTTTAGTATCTTAGAGGTGTTTCACAATTCATATTTATTATTCATGTTGGGTATGTTTTTCAAATGAACCAATGATACCTTCTTTCCAAAAAAAAAAAAAAAAATATATATATATATATATATATTATACATTTTATAATTTAAAATGATGAAATTGCTTATATCTGTATGATTTTTGGAAAAATTTAACTAGAAATGAGTACCGAAAATCGAAACAAGATGTCCAGATTTAGATTTCGTTGTTCCCAAAATTTCTACAAAATTTTACAAATGTTTCTTATAAATGAGAAATACACGACAAACATAAATAGTTACCAAATACTTATATTTCTTAAAATTTGGAAATGAGAAACAAGAATTGAGAACCTTACTAAATGAACTCTTACTTTGATATATTTTTTTTGCATGCATCTTACATTACATGGGCTAATTTTGTTAAAATATAATGAATGATCATATATGAATATCCAAAGGGCTATGATATACCACTTTTTAAAAGAGTTTAGAAGTCCTCAATCAAACATAATTCAATGGTTAAAACACTGATGCCATCTTAAAGTTCAACGCTTGAATGACCACACCACGCTTAAATAATTGTTTGGACTAAAAAAAGAAAGAAAAAAGCTTTTGAAAGCTTGTAGTGGTAGCCAAGTATTTGGTATGGTGCTAGGAATTTTGGTTTTTCATATTTAAATAGTTTAAAATTTTATGGTATTATTGTCTTCATATTTTCTATTTGACTGCAGATCAAAACAAGCATAAGGATAAGAATAATATCTCAAGAGCTCTACTGAATTCCCAAACTGATGTTCCCAGAAGGGGTAACTATGGAGGAGGGGACCCAAAAAGTTAATTAACACACAGCTATTACAGTTGTTTATCCAAAACTTGTCTACTCAAATTGTTCTTATCATTTTATAGAATTTTCCTTTGCTTTTAAGTGTTATATATAATCTGAAGTTGGCACAAAAGCTTAAACAAAATAAACTATTAAAATATACTTAATCTTTTATGTATATTTTTATGATAATAATTTATTAAAGTTTTGAGCCTGTGCGGATCATCAATGGATAAAATATTTATTGCCATATTGAATCTATTAAACAAAAAAAGAACAATAATGTTGTCCAAATACAAGCATCAACCCAATAAGACCTCGTTTGTTTTTAGTTTTATTGTTTTTAAAAATTTGTTGATTTTCTCACCATTTCTTTCACTATTTTTTTCTTAACACATTTGAATTCTTAACCAAATTTTAAAAACAAAATTAAACTTTTGAAAATTACTTTATTTTCAAATTTTGACCTAAATTTAATTTTGAAAACGTTTTTTTTTTAAATTGAAGAGAAATAGATAAGTAAATAAGTGGTCGCAGGCTTAAATTTAAAAACAGAAAATAAAAAACAAATGTTCTTATTCTTTAATGTCATACAACTTACAAGTAGTGCCATCCAAACTTAACATCTAATTTCCAGTTGCCATGGACTTCAGAAGGAAATAATGACATAAAAATGATCAAAACAAACACACTATATTATATATAAATAATTGTGACCCTACAATCAAATATCTCCATATATTCAAGAAGTCTTTTAACTAATTAAAAATATATTTAAAAAATATTTTTAGCATCGTGTTAAACCACACCTCCAGTATATAAATTTTTATTACCAACTTGAATTTAGGTCAACTAAACGTAATTACAGCACATAATATAAAGACCGAGCATAATAGCAATAAGCAATATACATCATCTAGAGTCGTGCAAATCCCAAAGAAAACGAGTTTCGATCACAAATTTTGTTATGTATTCCGATGGCTGTTTTAGAAATTTATTTACACAAGTCCAAATTTTTATAATTTTACATTTTTAGATTTTTGCACGTAGGATTTTATTTTAATTTCGATTTTACCCTTATTTATTGTATTTATTTGTTTTTTTAGATATAAAATATTTAATTTCCTAAATTATTATCATAATCCTTTAATTATTGTGGGCCTCATATTACTTTTCAATTTTGATTTTCCCTTAATTCAGTCCCACATTGGTGCTCAATCTTCAAAGACAATTCAAAATCACACAAGCATTTTCTGAGGTCTCAATAAACATATATCTGCATATTCAGAAAATATATGCAAAATCAGAGTATATATCCACTTATATATCCGCATATATTATATGTATTCAAAATCACTATAGTATATATCCACATATCTGCATATATACAAGTTGAGTTATGAGTTATAAGCTATATCCACTTATATATCTGTATATATTATATGTATTCAAAATCACTATAGTATATATCCGCATATCCGCATATATACAAGTTGAGTTATAAGCTATATCCACTTATATATCGAATATATATATTCAAAATCACTATAGTATATATCCGTATATCCGTATATATACAAGCTGAGTTATAAGATGTATCATAATCAAATCACTATACTATATTGTTGAATTAATTACGCAGCTTTGATACCACTTGTTGAATAAATTAGCACAAAAGGAAAGAGACGATCACTTGAAGAAAGATACTTTTATTAGGAAAGTAGAAATATGGACATTGATGGAAGACTCTCTCACACTCTCTAACTTTCCTCTCTTTCTTCACTGACTTCACTTAATTCACTCTCTTCACTCTTTTCCAAGGGGGACATCTATCCTATATATAGAAGAAAGATCCTTGGAGCCCAAGCAAAAAGAACTTTCTAAACTCCTCTCAAATCTTACATATTCTAGATCTTTTTTTTATTTATTCTTATCCAAAAGATTTCTCTACAATCCTTTGGAACCTAAAGGAAAATCTAAGATATTTCTAAATCCTTTTTTTTAGATATTTATTTACAATCTTTAACAACAATCTAGAAAGACTAACTATTACCCATAAGAGAAATGTGTAGAAACTTCCAAGAAGCTTCTAGATAGTTAGTGTTGTATTTCAACATATATATCCTCACATATACAATATTTCACATCAAATCAGAAATTGAAAACATCCAATATGGAGATGAACTGCTCTGACGACGGAGAAAAATGGAGGCGGCCGGAGATGAAGGCAGGTAAACGTCGGCCGGAGACGAAGGCAGGCAGAAACGCCCGGAGAATAAGAACCGACAGAAATCTCTTTTTGAAGGCGGCCGGAGATGAAATGCTCTTGCGACAAAAAAAAAGCGAAGCCGATTGGAGAGGAAGGCAGACGGTCAGAGAAGAGGAACGGAGGGTCGGAGGAAGGAAAATCGACGGTCGGAGGAAGAAGAGAAAAACGAGGAAGAAGAAAGGGGTGGGTTTCGAAAATGGATGAGTTTTTGAGGTTTTGGGATTTTTTTATTTTGGAAAATATCATTAGCACCATTTTAAGTATATGACCTCCCAATTTATCAATTCTAAATTTTAATAATTATTTAGTATTGAGATGGATCCTAAAGGATATACTAGTAATTTATGTTATGGGTACCATCTGCATTGTTTCATGACAAAAGTGTAAATTCTATAGTTTTCCATCCTTTTGCGTAATTATAATTTCTAAATAGAGTACTAATCCCTATGGCCCAGTATAAGTCCAAATTCTATAACCATAGTTATTGAAGAAGAAGAAAGATATGAAAAAGTCCCCAATTCGCAAATGGAAAATACTTAAAAACTTTTTATTAGGGAGGATCAAATTTTGTTATGATTATCCTAAAATATTTGACAACTCGTTACTTTTTGTACTCCCTAATAAGGAGCCAAATATTTTCTAGATCCAAATCCTTATTTCTACCCTATCATAATAAGTAACAATATTTAATTTGATTGATTAGATTTGTTTATGAAAACTATGTATTCTAAATATATATTTTTCAAAAAATATTAATATTTTTGTATGGTTTGATAACCATTTTTTTAACGGTGAAGACTAAATCTTGTCCTTCCTACCATTAAAAAATTGACCACTCATTAATTTTTATAAGAAGTCATTGTTTTTGCATTTCTTGTCAAATATTTAATAGTGGTAAGGACGAGATTGATTTTCACCGTTAAGAGTCAAGTATTTTCTAGAAAGAAATTTGGAAGAATATTGTAACTTATTTTAACTTTTGGGTCGTGGGAATTATAGAAGTGCAACAGAAGTACATGATAGGGTGATCAGACTACAATAATCCTCCAAGGGCAGCATAAAATTTTGGTAGTGTGGACTATGGAGTTTATATCCAAAATACCTTCTAAGAATCAAATTTTTATTGGACAATTTTCTATAAAATTAATCGAGGTACGCTTAAGTTAGTTTGGACATGCACATATATCTATTAAAAATCGTTTTAGCAGGCAATATATAGAGTTTGCTTATCTTGAATGTGTGATGTACGATTTGATGGCCAAAACGTTTTTTGTTTTTTTTTTGGAGAACTTTTTAAAAAGAGTATTACATTGCAAAGGTAAAGGAAAGAATTTAAAATCGGAAATTAATCCTACGAAATCTATTAAAGAGGCAATAATATTGAACTCTTTTTTTTTCTGAAAAAGATATCATCAATTCATTGAGTATACGTAGAAAAGGGAAGCTAAAAGGAAGGCTTTCCAATTTAAATATACAGTATATGGATTGTAATCACAAAAAGAGACAATAATATTGACCTACTACTGGGAGGCTCTGGTAGATAATAAATTCAAAGACTTGTACTGCATTACACATATTCAAATTGTCAACCACGTTAAAATACAATACTATGTATCTAAAAACTTTTCGGAATCTCTACATATTTATCTTATGGGTAATAGCTGGTCCTTTTAGATTATTCTTAAAGATCATAAATAAATATCTAAAGAAAAAAATGCTCTAGACATATCTTAGGTTTTAGGCTCCGAGGGATTCTAGACAAATCCGTTGGATAATAAAAAATACGTAGGATGAGCTTAGAAAGTTGTTTAATTTTTTTTTTGGACACACTCGACCAATTGAGAGTATGTGTACCCCCTGTTGGCATTCCGCATCCTTCCCCTGCCTATCCCAGAGTTGTGTGGTGGCGGGTATGTCCTAACACCGTGTTAGACAGTTCGTCGGATGAGTTCGTCGGCACCCTTTAACCGCAATTGAGGGCATTTGTACGGTGCGCTCGGTCTTCCCCTTGCGATGCGCTTTGCCCTCCTTCTTTGTAGGTCGATGGAGTACGACGTGTTTCTATAGGCAAGTTCCACGCCGCACTCCGCAATTACAAATCCACTAGTTGTAAATAAGATTTAAATTGCAAAGGAACTTTCATAAACCGACCATTTTGTTTCTATTAGATTTTAACTAATAATCAATAATCAGCAATTTTGTCATGGCTCTGTCCCGTTAGTCAAATTATTATCGCGCTACAATTGACACCTTCAATTCAAATATTTCAATGTTATTTTGAACAAGTATTATTAAACTAAATATGTTTTGAACGAAAAATCATTGTCTTTGACCACATGTCTCTTGTTGCATCCACACTTCAAAACGCCATTTCTGATCAGCATTCTGCAAACTACCAAACCCTACATTTACATTTAAAAAAAAAAAAGAAGATCAAGAGAGTAATAAGAAAACTCAACCTTAAGCCGTGTGTTTATATATAAATACATCCTAATTGCTCACAGATCGTTATTAATTAGCTTTCTCTCTCCTTCTAAAATGGCTTCCAAGAGAGTTTCAGTGATCTGGGCTGTGGGGTTTCTCTTTATTATGCTCTTAATGGCTTCTAATGTTGCTGCTAGGAAATTTCCTGATACTCATATCCCTCTTGGGGATGGCTTGAACGTTCAATTTGATGCATCTCCTTTGCTATGTGAGTCTTTATAACCCCTCTCTCATATGTTTAACTTATGAATTACATATAAGTTTTTGGATTGTGTAAAAAAAAATATTATAGATACTTAGTCTGTGTAATCTATGGTTTTTGAGTTTATAATTTGTAAAAGTTAGTATACAATAAATTAAAACAAGTGTTTCAGGTTTGAACTTATTTAACATGAATTTATAGCTTGTGGGATTAGCATATCCATAGCTCCTGATAGAAGACTTATAAATCAAATATAAAACTGTTGGTTTTTTTTCTTGCACTCTTTGAAATCTCTGATTAATTTACTGTGTTTTGTTTTTCAGACAAATTTGAAGTGGAGATGGAAAAGACATATCAGGATTTTCTAAGATCGCACATTAGTAATGATGATCCTCGAGGTGGAAACTACTAAATGGAGCCATAAATTTTGTTATGCAGCAGTAATTTAGTTTGATGAACTCTATATGCAAATGCTCTACTTTAATTTTGTTATGTAAAAGTCGAAGCAGATGAATGAAAGAAGTTATTCTACTTTCTTACAATGAAAGACGTATTATTCTTCTTCTTAAGATAAAGAGATAGATATACATATTAGCTACTCTTTTTATTGGTCGTAATTGATTTTGAGATAAAAATTTATGAATATTAATAGAGTATTAGAATCCAATAAACTCAAACGAACATTTAGTCCAAAAATAGAATTCGACAAAAATTAATAAGCCCAAAAGAGCTGCCACCATCTTAAAAGAGAAAGATAAAAGATACTTTTAAGCACATGAAAAAGAGATTTAAGGAACAAATTGGATAATCAAAGGTTGCCCCTCTCTCAAAGAGTAGAAAAGCATGGTACAATCGTTTTTGCTCTATCCTTTATTTATTTGACTCCAGAGAAACAACCGATCATTTTTCAAAAAAAAAAATATATATATATAAACTTGCAGCTCTTCTCTGAGATGAATAAAAATGATTGTTTCTTCTTGGTCATCTAAATCAAAGTTCTTTTATAATTATGACATCTGCACCATCTATTGAAATTGAAGTACTTTGGTTTTGCTTCTTTTTGTTGTATGTTTCTTACCGACCTTTTGAATAAATGATATTTTTCTTTCAAAAAAAAATAATTATAAATAAAAACCCATTTTTGTAACTCATTTTCATTATCATTTTGGGACGGTTGCGAAAAACTATAATTGAGAGTTGAGAGACCAACAAAATAACTGCCCATTAATTTTTCAACTCAATTAAAACATCTTCCATTAAATATATATATTGTACATGTGTTCTCCTTAATTATGGTATATTAATTTTGTCAGATGTGAAAAATATTTTAATTAATCAAATAACTAACTTAATTATTAACACCTTTTTGTTCGGTATGTCTGTCTTTAGCCCTATTATCATTCTTTATTGTAAAAAGAATAGAATATTAAAAAGTAGACGTTAGTTGAAAAATCCATGTGCAATTAAATTCACAGTTCTTTTTTTTTTTTTGACTTACGCAGTTCTTTTGTTTAATTGAAGGGTTTCATAATTAAAAAATGTTATGTCGTCACTCTATTCCTTAAAAAAGTGTAATGTCACTTCAGCTTCATTTTCCCCACTTTTTTTTTAATATGGTAACAATGACATTTTAGCTGACCAATATATTTTCATTAAGAAATATATAACTTGGGTTAAAACAATTTTACTCTTTGTAATAGTATAGTTTAATTAATTACTAACTAGCTTGTTAACTATTAAATCTATTCTAATCACTGAAACGATAATCCCATGCTTTGTAGCTTGTAAGGTGACAAAAGAAATTAAACTCCACAAATTAAGATTAAGGGGTGAGACAAATTCTCGAAGAGCAGAAGAAACTTTTGCAAGTATATGGAATTTATCCAGGCATTTGATGCCTCTAATGAATGTCTCTAATGAATCATCTAGCTTACTTGTTTTTTTTGGTTTTATAATTTCCTATAATTGATGTCATGTAGTTTACGTTAATGGATCTCTGTAACTAGAGTTCGTGGTTTAAAATACTGAACAACACTTTAATTAGCGTAGTGCTCGAACGACACAAGACCTCAGGTGATACTAAATGACATAAATTTAAATTTGAAGATTTCTTTTTAAAGAGTAATTATATTGCAAAGGTAAGAAGAAGAATTTAAAAATGGATGAGGACGATAATTGACCATTTGAGTTAAAGCTCAAGTTGGTAATTAACAAATCTAAAGACATGTACTAAAATTATTCTGAGTTGAAGCATCAACCATACGTGAGTGTCTATGTCACTTTTTAAAATAGAAAAAAATAAAAGTAAAAATAATTTAACTCCAAAATATACACCAAACAATTAACTAAGACATGACTACACGTCGACCGACTAAACTATGAGTTTAAATAAATTGAATTATTGTTAAGACTTTTTCAAAAACTATCCAACACCGGAGGTGAGAATTCAAAATTTTGTATCCAAAACTATTCAAGGTCGTGAGCAAGTTTTAATGAAGATATATATATATATATATCTTTAACTAATTGGTAGGGAAAATAGGAGGGAAATTATTTGGAGTAATGCAATAAGTGCTATTCTTTAGAACGTTTGGTTGGAGTGAAACAACCGTATATTTTCCGATGTCTCTAGACCTTGTGCTCATCTTTGGAACGATTTTTTTATCGTAGTCTCCTCATGGTCTTCCAAATCTCCTCTCTTTTGTAATTATGCTCTTTCTACCACTTCTCTCAAAGTGTTTTTATATAGTCTCTTCTTTTGTATTTTACTCACATATCTATTTAATGAAATGGAAAAACTAATGGATGTTGAGGGACGTAAATCTAAAAGAAACATTCATAAACCGATCAACTTGATTTAAAAGATGTTAATGATCAATAATCAATAATTAGCATTCAATTTTGTCATGGCTCTGTCTGGGTTGTCAAATTGCGTGGCTACCCCTAGAGGACAACCAACGACCACATAGCAGCTTTTACTCGGAAATTATAATGTTATTTCAAACTAAACTAAATCAAATGTTTTGAATAACCAAATCAATATTGTCTTTCACCACTTGTCTCTTGTCGTAATATTGGAGATAACATTATAAAAAAAAAAAAAAAAGTGGACTGGCATATATTCACACTTCAAAACACACCAAAATTACCAAGCCCCAAATTTATATTTGGAGAGAGTAAATAAGAAAACTCAAACTTAAGCCGTGGTGTTTATATATGAATACATAATTAAGGAACTTGACATTGTATTAATCATCTTTGTTACAAATCTTAATTAAGTTTTTGTATGTCCCTAGCTCTAAAATGGCTTCCAAGAGAGTTTCAGTGATGTGGGGTGTGGGTTTTCTCTTTGTTATGCTTTTAATGGCTTCTAATGTTTCTGCAACGAAATTTCTTGTTGCTAATATCCTTCTTGGGGATGGCTTCCACCTTCAAACTAAGCCATCTTCATTCCTCTGTGAGTCTAATATGTTTTGGCTTATGATTTAAATTTTAAGTTTTCTAATTATATAGATCCTAGGAGTTTTTATAACCTATGTGCATCTTGTATTTTTTTTTCCTGGATAATTTATCTATGTATGAAGATTTGTAGAAATTAGTTTTTAATATAAAAGTAGAGTTTAAAAAAAAATCTACGTTTCTATATATAGTATGAATTTATGAAACCAGAAAAAAATAGTATGAATTTATGTATTTGTAGTTCATGGGATTAGCAAACTTGTGAATTTTGAGATAAATAAAACTAGCATACTCAAGATATATATATCGATATTTTTTAACCTTTGGTTACAAAAACCTAGCTTATGAATGAGCCAAATGGATTTTTTCTCTGAAAATAAAAAGTTGTGGAAAATACTTAGCTCTTTACCAATAAGAACTAAATCTTGTCTTTACCATCGTTAAAAATCAACAACTCATTATTTTTTAAAAGGAATATATATATATATATATATATATTTTGCATTTATCTCTAAGTTATCAAACATTAATTATTTAATAGTGGTGAGGACAAAATTTGATCCTCACAATTAAGTATTTCCTACCATTGTAATTGAGCAGCTCTAAAAGATTAGAAAAAAAAAATGTTTGAATTAAAGCTATTACAGAACACACCCTCCTTCCTTTCCTATCCCTATAATAAGAATGAATTTTGGTTTTGAATTATACCTAAAAGATCTTTTATATATATGAAAACATGTCAACTCTTTTACTAGTAAATCTAAGATTACTTACGTGATTCTTAGGAAAAATATTAAAAATTGTGTAAAAACATTGGTTTAATTTTCGTATGTTCATTTCTACACAACAAAACCTCGAACCAAAGATTAAAAATTTAAATGTGATAGGTTGTTTTTGCAATACTCTTGGAAATCTCTAACCATTTACTCTTATTTTGTTTGCAGATAAATTGAAAACGGAGATGGAGAAGAGATATGAGGATTTTTTAAGCTCCCAAATTAGTAACGATATTCCTCGAGGTGGAAACTACGAAATGGAGACATAATAAAATATACATATATCACAACTTGCTATGTATATATTTGGATCAACTCTATGCCATACTCCACTTTAATTTTGTATGTGAAAATTGAAGAACAAGAATTAATGAAATATATGTTGTTTTGAGCTTGTATCCAACTTGTTTGATTATTAGATTCTGAAAGATTTGAAACCTCTTTCCACCAAACAAATTTTCTACCGGATTGCAAAATGCATAGACGATGAATCATTGCTATTTAAGTTCTAAACTTTAATTTGATCAACGTAAAATTAAGTTGATTTCGCCGACGAGAATAGTTCAGAAGTAATTGACATATATCTCCAACTAAAAAGTTGTGAGTTCTATCCGCACTCCTACCTGTATACTCAAGTAAAAAAAAGGGAAAATTAGATTGATTTCATTGACATTATTATTTTAGGATGGGTTTTGCTCGACCATCAAAATAACCACCAATTAATGCATGGGGAAATTGCAATACTAGCAAAATAGTAATAATTATTATTATTATAATACGAAATTACAAATTTAGCCAGCCACATGTTAATTTTGCAAGAATAACAAATTTTGGTAGCTCAACATGCACATGGAGACCAGTATATCTTGCAAAATATACCCAACTAGCTGATATACTTAGTATGGAGTACATCAATATTAGATGAAATACATTAATGTATATCTTTGTCCAATCTCATTAATGATTTAAATAATTTAACATATTTGCGCAAAAAAAAAAGCTAAATATGACAAAGAATTTAGTTACCCATTAAAAGCCTCCTTAATTTTTCTTATTCAAATAAAATAACTTTCCATTTGAATCAATTATTGTACATTTTTTTCTCATTAATAATTATGAGCATCTCAACAAATACAAAATGACAAAATTAATTGTGTGTGAGAGAGAAAAATATATTAATTAAATCAAATAACCAACTTAATGATGAACATTATTTCTTGTTCCATCAAGTTTGTCTTTTGCTCTATCATTCTTTATTTGTAAGAAAACAATTCAATATTGAAAAGTAGGCGTTAGTGGGTAAGTGCATGTGTAATTAAATTAATATTTCATTTTTGTTCTATAGAAGAGTTCCTATAGAGTTCATAATTTAAAAAATATATATATATATATCTCGTCACTCTATCCATTAAAAAATTACTGAAGGGTTTCATCAGCAATGTCATGTCACTTTAGTTGAGAACGCATTTTAATTTTGAATAACTATTTTTTTTATTAAAACACAATTTTATGGTATATAAAATAAAATACTGACTAGTTCTGGCTAGTTCTGTTTCAGTAGGAGAGAGAATCGAACCCGTACAGTTTCTTGATTAGAGATATATGTCAACTACTATCGAGTTATACTCACCTTGAAAAATTTACTTTAAGTCTTTTTTTGTATTGATATATTTATTTCTAAATCTTCTTCATCGTTATTTTAACTACTTTCATGACCCTAATATCATTCTCTGTCTAGATTGAACTTTTCATTCAAGATCAAATTTTGTCTATAGCTCAACGTGTTCAATTCAATCCTTTAAATTAAAACATTTCGAACGAGTGTAAAATAACAGAATTTTCAATAACCGTTACAATTAGCTTACCAAATTTGGTATAACATTAGAATTAGCGTCTCTTCTTGGTCATCCAAATCAAACATCTTTGGCCTAATTATGACATTGCATCGATCTCTTTAAATTAGAGTACTTTTATGTAGCCTTCCTGATATATATATTCCTCACACGCCTACATGTAATAGTCTCTTCACCGGAAAAAAAAAAAAAAAAAACCCTTCTTCCTTGTTATTTGGCCGTATATTATCAGCAACTTGGTTCTTCTTTAATTTTCATTTTTATTTGGTGAATCACATGCATAGTTAAACAAAACCTCTATTTTTTATTAGGTAATTAAGTTTCCAATTATATTAATTGATTGCTTTTGATGCACAAAAGAACAAGAAAAACGACAAGGTTCAAGAATTGGTCGCATTTGGACTTCCATAACCGACTTTTTGAAAGGTCAAATTTGTGAAAAGTTGATCAACCTTATTAATTAGGTCAAATATTATATGTATTATATCTTTTTATTTCAGTGTTATTATTTGTAAAAATAGATAAATAACACACAAAGCAACTCATCTTACCCTAAAAATATTCTAAACACTATAGAGAATAATAAATTGTAACTTAGCTGTAAAATACATCTTAAGTCTAATAAAATAAAACGTAAATTTGATAAAATGTAAAATACATATTAGACAGTTGCTTTGAATTTACATTAAATTGAAAGCAACTGCCTTAATATGGTCTTAATCCCATGAATTAATATTAGACATCGAGTTAAAAAGTTTGTCTAAATATTCTCTCATATTATAAAAACTATAATAATCTCTCAAATTAATATCAATCCGTAGAGTGCATTTTCAATGGTATTTCTTTTAAAGTAATTATGACAGGTGATTAAAAGTGTATGGAAGTGAGGGTAGAATGAGTGATTTTGAAACGAGTGATTTTGAAAAAAGAGATTTAAGTATAATTGATTTTTCAAAATCACAATTAAAGTGATATTTTAAAAATTAATTTAAAGTGATTCTAAAATTTCTTAAATTTTTTAATTTGCCAAACATAATCAATAGAAGGCAAGTGATTTTGTCAATGACAAAAATGATTTTGGTCATTTCAAAATCACTCCCAAACACATCCACGAACATCACTCGACACGTCAACATGTCAATCTATCTAACATGTTTAACGAAGTTGATTTCTTAATATATCGAGAAGTCTTGTGCCCAAGAATTGCAAAAGAGCTCAAAATTTTAAACTTCATGCGAGCCAAAATGAAAACTAAACCTAATATATCAGCCCTTTGATCTGCGTTTGAAAGAAGGGATGGTTTTATAAGGATGTTTTTAGTACAATATATGAGATAAAGGATCGAACTCACGACCGCTTGGTTGGAAAAATTATTATTGAACTAGGCTCACTTTGACGACGGATTTTATAAGGAATTGCTAGTCCTCTTTCCTTTTTTATGATGTGGGGATAAATTGTAAAGCATATTTCATGATATAATCTCACACACTTTCTTTCACATGTCATTGCTCTCAGGTCTATAGTCAGTAGTCACCTTTACATTTTTTTTAAAATTTTTTTAATTACATGATACAATTATGCTATCTTTTTTATTTTTGAATTTATGTCATATTTAAAGATACGCATATTTATTTTATGTTATTTTTTTCCCGTAAATATCTATTATTTTTATCTATACTTTTATATTTTCCAAGATATCTTTTGAAATTCCTGTCGAAATCGATATTTCTATCTCAATATTAATTATATTAATTACATGACACAATTAAAACATTATTTACTAATTCAAACAACTTCGAGCAATTTCTGTGGTTTTCTCAAAATTTTTGTTAATATCAACATTTTTGTAATACATGTTTTCGATAAATGTTTAAATATAAAGATTAAAACTTATCCCTTATTGCCCAATTAAGTCGTAATTAAAAGATTATTTACTAATTCAAATCATTTTCATCGATATCGACATTTCCGTAAAATCCAAACTTCGTACATTTTCGTCCACACATCAACCTGTTAAACTTTGAATACGAGTACATCTCTACCTTGTTCTCTAAATTCCTTCTTTTTTGTAATCATGACATCCTTTTACTATTTCTCTCGATTGAAATAATTTCATATAGTTTCCTCTTTTATGTGTTTCTCAAATGTGTCTTTTCAAAAAGAAAAAAACGATTCCCTCTAAAAGTATGGGTTCAAATATATTAGAAGTCAAGAAGTGAAGCTCCTTGAAGATCAAGGCGTGGGGGACGTGCTGTGAAATTGTCAGACTAATATTAATGGGGCTCTAATATTGGCCATCGCCATGTGCTGATCGATGGCCTATTTTAGACTACCTCACCTACTAAATCTAAATATAGTGTCAAAGCGAGAATAGTTCAGCGGTAATTGACATAAATCTCCAACTAAGAGGTTTTGAGTTCCATTGACCACTCCCTACATGCTGTACTAAAAAAGAAGATAAAAAAGAAGAAATCTCAGGCATAGAATTGTGCCCTAGTGTAGGTCGAGTAATTAGTCTCTATACAAACCATCATATTGTTAAAATATACATGGTTCGAATATAGGACCTCTTTATTAAGGATCCCACATTGAAAAGAGAAGGGATGTGAGATGAAACTCCATGAATATTAATATGGTATCAGAGTCCAAAAGCTCAAACGAGTATCCGATCCAAAAAAAAATGTGATCCGGCCAAGATCGATGAGCCAAAAAAGCTACGATCTTGAGGGGGCATATTAAGGATCCCACATTGAAAAGATAAGGGACTAACAATGGTTTATGATGGACATGGGCTACCTCTCTCATGGTCAATTGGTTTTGAGATGGAACCCCATGAATATTAATACTCTTGTTCTAACATCATTTATAACATTTTTAAATTACTCATGAACCTAAATGCTTAAGTTGATGGGTTTATAATCACTTAGGGTCTGTTTGGTAACGTTCTCGTTACTTATTTCTTGTTATTGTTTTTCATTTTTTGAATGTTTTGTAACCCATCACGTTTCTCATTTATAAAATTTGATAAACACTACTTTCATTTTAGAAACTACAAAAAATAGTTTTGTTTTCTTGTTTATATTTCTTGGTCGTCTGATTAAAAAATATGTACCATGTTTTAGAAATCAAAATTGAACTTCAGCCTTGTTGACATAGCAACTAGACGAAGAGAAAGGGACATAAATGAGGAACTAGACCAAGAAAAAGAGACATAAATATTGAGATATAATTAAATTTTTCGTAATTCATCAACTTAAACTTTTGAGTTCATTAGAGATTTAATCATGTTTAAAATTGTACCAAAACAAGAGATCTTGTGTCCAAACCCCATTTATATTAATTTCCACTCGTTGGAGGTTGTGCAACAAATTTTTTAGCCTACAAATCACAGGAGGGTGATTTAATCATGCTTACAAATAGATGCCTTAAAAAAAACATGGAATATCTCACCAAATATTAGTATAACATAAAAGGGCAAATTTATTGCAGTGGGTAACAAATTTTTATTTATCTCATATCAGTAGTATATCAAATGTATATTACAATAGTCATATATATATATAACTATATAGATTACGACTAACATCAATCGTGGTCTATAATACTGTCGATTACGGCTGATGTTAGCTATAGTCTAATAGTATAGACTATAGTATCCATATACTGCGGTCCAATAATCGTGGTCTGTCAAAATGACTATGGTCATATAATCATGGTATAAACTTACTTTTGTAGTAGTGTAATAAGCTTCGACGGACAAAGTGCCTTGGGACAAAGTGCCTTGAGAAAGCGTTACTAACTTCTTTCGCAACTAATAAATGCGAGGTCCATTGCTTTGTCCCAAATTTCTTTCCCCGAGTCAAAATAAATTAGGCCTCCGACTATTTTTCTTTTGAAACGGAGTTCATAATCCAGGAGGTAACTACATCGTTGTAACACTTCCAAGCTATGAGAAGATTTTTCTCTGGGGTTTCTCGATTGTTCCATCAATAAATCCTACCTTGTTCTTAGCAGAAAGTGCAATTAGCATTGCACGGCTCCATGAATTGTAGTTACTAAACCCCAATTAATTGTTGAGCAATAAGGACAGTGGCTGGACCAAAGGAGTTTGGTGTAAAAGATATGGATTTTAATGTCAAAGAATCTCCTTGAGGTTGACCAGCAGCATCTCGAACTTGCTCCCTCTATTCCAGTAGTTGGTTCTTTGGGAGAAGAGCCATGAAATACAATTGAAGGCTCGATTAAAAATGAAGAAGAAAGAAAAAAATCGATTTCAGAAGGAAAAAAAACATCCTTTTCTTATTGTTTTTATTGGTCTGATACCGTAACACGTAATGTGAGTGAAAGGTAAATTAAATTGTATCCATCTGGGGAAGATAACTGAGATAACAAATTGAAATAAAATCTAATGGTTACAAAAGTAAATATCTAACTAACCAAGTCGTTACAATTACTACTTAAAGTAAATACAAATATAATTTACAGTAAATACAGAACAAATATAACTAATAAACACCAAGAGAATAACAAGAAAACCCAACCTTGAGCCGTGTGTTTATATATAAATACATCCTTATTTCTTACAGATCGTTATAATTAGCTTTCTCTCTCCTTCTAAAATGGCTTCCAAGAGAGTTTCAGTGATGTGGGCTGTGGTGTTTTTCTTTATTATGCTTTTAATGGCTTCTAATGTTGCTGCTAGGAAATTTCCTGATACTAATATCCCTCTTGGAGATGGCTTGGACCTTCAATTTGATGCATCACCTTTGCTCTGTGAGTCTCTATAAGTTTTTTGGATTGTGTAAAAAAAAATGTATTATAGATACTTATAGTCTGTATAATCTATGGTTTTTGAGTTTGTAATTTGTAAAAATTAATATACGATAAAACAAGTAATGATGATATATCAAATATAAATTGTTGGTTTTGTTCTTGCACTCTTTGAAATCTCTAATTATTTCCTCTGTTTTGTTTTCAGACAAATTGGAATTGGAGGCGGAAAAGACATATGAGGATTTTCTAAGCTCGCACAGTAATGATGATCCTCGAGGTGGAAACTACTAAATGGAGACATAAAAAATATATATATATTTAGTGACAGAATCGAACAGTTAATTTAGTTGGATGAACTCTATGCAAATGCTCTACTTTAATTTTGTTATGTAAAAATTGAAGAAGATGAATTAAAGAAGTTATTCTACCTTGTTCTTATCCAAGGATCTTATATTTTCATTAAGAAATAATTAACTTGTGTTAAAAGACAATTTTACTCTTGTGTAATAGTATAGAATTTAATTAATTACTAATGTACTTTCTAATCACTGAAACGACAATCCCAATGCTTTGTACCTTGTAAGGTGACAAAAGAAATTAAAATCACTACGATACTTTGTTTTTGGGTTGTGGAAATCATAGTAGTACAAGATATTTAACTCCACAAATTTAGATAATTAAGGGTTGAGACAAATCCTCGAAGAGCAGAAAAGCTTTTGCAAGTATATATGGAGTTTATCCAGCCACTTGATGCCTCTGATTGAATCAGCTGGTTTAACTTTTTTTTGTCTTTTAATTAATTTCTTGGAATTGATATTGTGTGACTTACGCTAATGGATCTTTATAACCTTGGTTCATTATTTAAGCTCAACAACATTGTGATCAGCATAGAACTCGAACTACACAAGATCCCAGATGATACTAAATAACATCAATTTAAATTTGAAGATTTCTTCTCATAGAATAATTATATTACAAATGCAAGAAGAAGAATTTAAAATTGAATGAGAATTTAAAATTACAAATATAAAGACATGCATTAAAGAGACTCTCTCTTTTGAGCACATCCCTTAATCGATTAATGGAAAGCTATTGAAAACGTTCATTTTTGTATCTGTATTTCTAATTTTGGTTCAGATTAGTCCTTATATTTTGAAAATATTTATTTTGGTATTTGTATTTTTAAAAAATGATAATTTTAGTCTCTCCTCACAAGATTTTAACACAAATTTTACACATAATGAAAACTATTTATTATAAATTAATGTTTACATTTTAAGAAATATATTGATTGTAATGTGGTGTTGAAATTGTGATAGGGAAAATGAGATTTAAAATAAGATGAAATGACCAAAATGATTGCTTTTTAAAAGTACAGCGACCAAGATGAACATTTTCAAAGTATTGAGACTAAAATGAAAAAAAAACAGGCACCAAAAATAATATTTTAAAAATAGAAGAACTAAAATGAATTAAAAGTTGAAAATAGATGACCAGTATTTTAAACAAAAAATAATAATAATAATCATAATTTAACTCCAAAGTATACATCAAACAATTAACTAAAACATAATTAGACACCGTACTAAAATATGAGTTTAAATTCATTGAATTAATGTCAAGACTTTTTCAAAAAACTACCCGACACTTGAGGTGAGAATTAAAAAATTTTTATTTATAACTATTCAACATCTGAGCATGTTTTTAGCGAAGATACATATATATATCTTAACTGAGCTACAAGTAGTTAAATTTTAAAGAAACATTCATAAACCGATGAACTTGGATTTAAAAGATGTTAATTAATCAATAATCAATAATTAGCATTCAATTTTGTCATGGCTCTGTCTGGGTTGTCAAATTGCATGGCTCTTACTCTTGGACGACGACCAACGACCACTCGGCAGCTTCTACTCGAAAATTATAATGTTATTTTATTTGAAATAACCAAACCATATTGTCTTTCCACCACTTGCCTCTTGTCGTATATTGAAGATACATAACATTATAAAAACAAAACAAAATAAAATAAAAGGTGGACTGGTCGCATATTCACACTTCAAAACACCAAAATTATCAAACCCCAAATTTATATTTGGAGAGAGTAAATAAGAAAACTCAAACTTAAGCCGTGGTGTTTATATATGAATACATAATTAAGGAACTTGACATTATATTAATCATCTTTGTTACAAATCTTAATTAAGTTTTTGTATGTCCCTAGCTCTAAAATGGCTTCCAAGAGAGTTTCAGTGATGTGGGGTGTGGGTTTTCTCTTTGTTATGCTTTTAATGGCTTCTAATGTTATTTCTGCAACGAAATTTCTTGTTGCTAATATCCTTCTTGGGGATGGCTTCCACCTTCAAACTGAGCTATCTTCATTCCTCTGTGAGTCTATTATGTTTTCACTTATCATTTAAATTTTAAGTTTTCTAATTATATAGATACTCTCAAGTTTTTATAACCTATGTATATGTATATGTATCTTGTCTTGTCTTTTCTTGTCTTTTTTTTTTTTCTAGATAATTTATGTATGTAGGATGATTTGTAAAAAATTAGTTTGTAATATAAAAGTAGAGTTTAAAAAAATTTGGTGTCTCTTTTCCCATAAAAAAGAGTTAAAAAAAATCTACGTTTTTATAGTATGAATTTATGAAATGGTACCTTTTCTTCAAAAAAGGGGAAAAAAAAAACTACTATGAGTTTATATGTATATGTAGTTTGTGGGATTAGCAAATTTGGGAATTTTAAGATAAATAAAACCAGCATACTCAAGATATGTATCAAATTTTTAACCTTTGGGTTACAAAAACCCAGCTTATTAATTAGCCAAATGGATTTTTTCTCTCAAAATAATAAGAAGAGATTATCAACGGAACATAAAAAGTTATATGGAAAATACTTAGTTTTTACGGTCAAATCTTGTCTTCATCACTATATATTTTCTTTAAAGATATCAGACCATTTCATTAGAAGTATATGAGAAACGTACACAAAATGGGAGGCTATATGAGAGTATTCCAATTGAGAGAAATGGAAGAGATATCGTAATTACAAAAGATGATAGATTTAGAACACCATGTTGATGCAATAACCATAATATATCATCCCACAAAATAGAGGCCGGCTTTGAGGAATTCGTGAAGCACCGGCTGTTGCGCTCCAACCAAACAAGCCAAAGGATGGAGCCCACTGCATTACACCAAAGAGTATTTCGTTTACTGCTACAGGGATGGAAGAAGGCTTCAGTAATGAAGGCTTCTATATGTTCTTGGAGAGGCAAGATTAGATGGAACACTGCAAAAAGACGGTGCTAAAGTTGTCTGTTTTTGACAATTTATAATTTTATAAAAAAAGAAAAAATATTTGTTTTTTTATTTCTCTCCTAGTTGTCAAATTCATGATGGTGAAGATAAGATAATCATCGGGGACAAGTACTTTCCTGCCACTATAATTCAGCCGTTCTAAAACATAAAAAGATAAAAAAGAAAAGAAAAAGTATTTGAATTATTAAAGCTATTACAAGAACATGCTCTCCTTCCTATCCCTGTAATGATACTACATCAATTCTCAGCTCGTAATTTGAACAAATTTTGCTTTTGAATTATTCCTAAAAGATCTTATATATATATGGGAACATGTCAACTCTTTACATTGTAAATCTAAGATTATTCATGGAGTAGTAATAATTGATACTTGGGAATATGTGATTTTCAGTAAAGTATATTAAAAACATGAATTTAGCCCTAGGTTGATTTTAATTTAACAAAACCTCCCATCAAACCGCTTTTAAAAGTTCAAAATGTTAATTTGATGGTTGTTCTTGCAGTACTCCATTTACTCTTATGTTTGCAGATGAATTGAAAACGAAGATGGAAAAGAGAGATGAGGATTTTTTAACCTCGCAAATTAGTAACGATAATTCCTCGAGGTGGAAACTACGAGATCGAGACGTAATTAAAAAGAAAAAATATAGCAACTTGCTATGTACATATATTTAGATTAACTCTGTGCCATACTTCCATTTTAATTTTGTATGTGAAATTGAAGCACGAGAATAAAATATGTTGTTTGAGCTTGTACCAAACATGTTTGATTATTATATTAATTATCAAAGATTTGAAACCTCTTTCCATCATACAAATTTTCTACTGGGTTGCAACATGCATTGGCGATTGAATCATAAGATATTAGGTTTAAAGTTAATGATCGTTAGGAATATCAAAATGGCTACCAATTATTTTTTATTCAATTAAAAATCTTCCATTATTTGAATCAATTATTGTACATGTTTTATTTTCTCATTAATAATTATGAGCGTCCCAACATGACAAAATTAATTGTGTCAGAGTGAGGGAGAGAAAATGTATTAATTAAATCAAATAACTGACAATGATTAATCTTTTTGTCCCATAAGTTTGTCTTGCTTACCATTCTTTATTGTAAAAACAATTGAATATGATATTTTTTTGTTCTATTGAAGGGTTTCATAATTTAAGAAAAATATATATTTGTCACTCCATCCCTTATAAAGTGCAATGTCAATTAAATATTATATAGTCAATCCATCTCCTAAAAAGATTACTGAATGATTTCATAATGGTAGAAATGTCACTTTAGTTGACCAATGTATTTTAATTATGAAAAAAAATATGTTAATTAAAAACACAATTTTACTCTTTGTAATAGTAGGTTTTTAATTACAACCAAACTTATCAATTCAATGATTCATGCACAATTTCACTACAATCAAACTCTTCAAGTACTTTTGTATTCCAAAGTCTATTCGTTTTCTATTCCTACCTTAGATAATAGGAGGTTTTTCTTTTTTACGTACTCGGGAGTTGGTGATCATTTGGCCTTTATGCATCTATATGCATATTGTCCCTATACACGTACATATGCAAGAAAGGTCATTGCAGTTTGGTTGGAGTTTCGTCCTAGATATGTAGCTTGCAAGACTTCAAGATCTCTGTTTGAGCTAGCAGCTCCAAATTATTTTAAAAATAAAAGTAAATTTTTAAAAACTACTTTTTATTTTGAAAATATTTGTAAAAGTAAATAATATATAACCTAGTAGTGTTTCTAACTTTAATTTTTAAAAATAGAAACTTAACTTTAATTTTTAAAAATGAAACTTAAAATGAAACAGTTACCAAATAAATTAATACTGAAATATCTTTATCAAATTATTAGTATCCAAGGTTTTAAATGTTGATGTCGATTGAAATATCGAGATCTCAATTAAAATGTCAATATCGATGTCGATGAATATTTCTGTAAAAGTTAGAAAAATTTAAAAATCGTAAAAAATATTTAAATTAGTATTAGTATTATGTATATATTAGTGACATTTTGATTATATTTTTCATATTTTGTCGATTTTATTGTACTATAATGGAAATGTCGATTTATCCCTCATGTCGATGTGGAACCTATGGAAATATATGGATATGTCGATGAAAATATCGACGTAGCGACAGATATTTAAAACCATGTTAGTACCACGTAAAAGGACAAATTTATTTTGCATATTTTGCGTGGCACACCTCACTTTCACATTTAAATCCTTCATTTTCCACGGAACAGAATTATTCAAACTGAAAAGACATGACCAAATCCAGTTTGATCTGAGTCCAATTCAGAGCTTCAAATTTAATTATTCTCTCCCTTTTTCTACTGAAAAATAAATAACGTAGAACAGTGCTGTTGGAAATCCTCCAAATGGTGGTTGTTGACTGTGAAGCCAAACTTTCAAAGTCTTCACAATAATTTTAATGCCTCTTGATTCGAATAAGATTATTGTACTAAAATACTTTTAGAATGAATATTTGGTCCTTTTTTTTTTTCCTTTTTTTCAGTTTGGTGAACTAATTTTTGTCACTTCCAATAATACTAGTCATTTATTTAGTTATATATATATTTCAAAATAATAGTGGCAATAAAGAAAATTATTGCAGACAAATTAATTAGATTATAAGTAATTCATTTGCAATATTAAAAAAGCACAAGGTAAATTAGTAATTATTGAATCCTGATTATTCCCAACTTAATCAATGGTTATCCGTAGCAACAAAGTAAAAGAAAACGAAAAGGAACACCCTTCAATTGCAAAGGCAAGTACTACCATATTGTCTATTCCATTTCAAAGTTTCATATTAAGATTGATTTTAGATCATTCTACTTTAAAGGTTGTATACTAGTATTGGTATATTTAAGTTGTACTGAAGAGGTTGTTAAATAAAGTTAATTATATTTTGTTTGTTTATCCCAAACAATAAATTTACAAATCTCACCCACTAATGTAATAAAAAAAGACTTATGAACTAAACACGAATTATTAAAACTTAATATCTATGGCTCATTCCTCACACAACGATTCACATATACAGGTTTTTCATATTAAAATGGGACTAAAACATCACTAGAAAGTAACAAAAAAATAAATAAATACACCAATTAATTAAGATTGTTGGAAAAAGTTTTAAAAAGTATAAAAAATTTATATGGAACTAGGTGGAAAGCTATTACATTAAAAAGTGTTAGAACCAATTAGGATTGTTGGCTACTTTTTTTAAATCACCAATCCAACAAGTGGAAATCTATATTAGATATTGGGAGAAAATGAGAACATAAGTGGTGCAAATTAAAGCTCACCGGTTCAAATCTTAATTTTTTTTTTCTTTTTTCCACTAAAACTCTTCCAACAACGAATTCAGCTCAATGTTTATAACAACAATTATGATTAAACTTTACATATGATCAACTTTTTTTGAGGAGTGAGAAACCCATTTCATTGAGAAGGTATGTGATGAACATACCAAAGAAGTCGGAGGGTATATAAAAGCGCTCTAATTTAACGAAATGGTAGATAAATTATAATTAAAAAAAGATGGGATTTTGAAGACCAAGTTGATGCCAAGATTTTAATATCCTCCCAAAGTTGAGCAGAAGAGCGAGATTTGTTCAAAAAATATCGCTTGTTTCTTTCCAACCAAACACTACACATATGATCAACTTATTGCATGCATATAGATTTCGTTATTTATGATTGTACCAACTCCAGTCTTGCGAAGTACCTCACTTTGGATTTATGGCATGTTTCTTGTTCGTACGTCGATCCCTTTCTCAAAATGCTGAAATATTTCTAGGCATAAGTGTAGCTTTTGAACACCCCCTCTTGCCATTTGACATATGCCACATCATTTGTTAAATTTGGCACTTAAAGCTTGAGCAGAAAGATTAGGCTTGTATCGAACATACTTTTTAAATTGAGTTCTGACTATGAGTTATTTGAGTTGAAGCATTTGAATTTTATTTTTGAACTAGATGCTCGTTTGAGTTTTTGAAGTCTAATATACTATCAATATTTATAGAGTTTCATCTCAAAATCAATTGACAATGAGATAAGTAGCTGATTTAAATTATAAATAATTGTTAAGACTTTTATCTTTTCGATGCGTGACCTTTAACCATTAAAACTAGCTAACGTCATTCCCGACGTCCTAGGAAATAAAAACATTGACACATGAACATAAGCATTGACCATGTCATAACTTCTACTGTAAGAATATAAGAGATTAATTTTTCGTTTCAGAAGAATAAAAGTCCAAAGTTTAAAGTCATGATGCGTGTGGACTTCTGTAGCAGGGTTTCAATTTATACAACCAACCAATAAATTTTCGATTGAAAAATCTCTCTATAAATATTCTCAGATGTTGCAAATATAATTTCACGGCTTAAAGAAGCTTGCTTCTTTTGCAAACAAAAATGGGTACCAAAATTTGTTCGTTTATTTGGAAATTGCTATTTGTTGCTGTGCTTCTCATGATTTCTCATGTTGCTGCAAGAGAAGGGGTCTACAAATCCAAACCCCACTTAGTTCGTAAGTTTATTTGGCTACTTTCACATTATTGTTTGAAGATTTACTAAAAAAGTATTTATTGTGTTTAATCTATGCTATATAGAAAAGCACCGAGGAAAAAATTTTAATCATTTTTGCTGCTACCTTGATCACTATTTTGCTCTTGGAGAGGGCTCTGTTGCTCTCTCTTCAATTTCCTTCAAATTCCACCCGTTATCACTCACCATGCATTAAAGTATCACTCACCATGCATTAAAGTGAGCATAGATCAGTGGTTTTGAATTCAATCTAAGAGATTGTGAGTTCGAATTCCCTCTCCAACATGTTTTACTACAAAAATAAAATAAAATCTCTCACCATGTGACTCTCCCTCCCATTCAAATTCCTGACGATTTATAAGTTGATGAAACAATGAGAGTTTTGAGTTTTTTTTAGTATAACATGTAGGGGTAGAAGATCGAACTCACAATCGTTTAGGAATATACGCCAATTACCACTTAATTATACTCGTTTCGGTGAAATCATTTTATCTTACAATACGAGTTTTAATTAAATTGAACTCGGGCAAAAGTCCAGTTGACACCCCGTTCTCTCTTCGCATTTTCTTTTTCGGGTTTTCAGGTAAACAAGATGTCCTGAAATCTTCTAGGCTACCAAAGGAACGCTACAGGGGAGGTATTCCTTGCTGTGGGAACTATTAATAATGACTCCAAAGAGCAGTTAAATCTTTATTTAGGATCATCAGTTGGACGTTAGTTTTATATCTCGATAAAGTTTTGTATTTAATATTATGTTATTATCACATTTTAAATAATTAGAATCTATGTATTTGGTTTCAAAAAGTTTGAGGTGAAGTTACAACTCCAAATGATCAATTATTAGCTTCTTTACGCTACTTTGTTCAATCAAAGGATTAATAAAACCTGAAAAATCTATGTATTTGGTTGCAAGTGATTTCATCTTTTTTCTTTGGTGAATGCTTATTAAAACTCTTCTCTGATTGCTTCTAGAATTTATTGAAACGGTTGTTGTTGTGCCTTATTCTTCGCAAGCAAGACTTAACTGTCCTCAGTTTTTAATTCCAACACTTTAAGGTATCTCTCCCATATTGTTATGGGAAGGATCACGTTAATTCTCATATGTTGATGCCTTCATACGGAATGCATAAATACCCCTCTCTCAAATAGTAGAAATGTGTTTTAGTGCAATGGTCTTTGTTCTATCATTTGGTTTATTTGGTTCGAGAGAAACAACCGTCTCTTTTCAAGTAAATATAGATCTGCAACTCTTCTATTGAATGATATAAGAAACGCTGCTTCCTCTTGATCATCTAAATCAAAGTTCTTTTGTAATTATAACATTCTCACCCTCTCTTTAAATTGGAGTGCTTTTATTTAGCCTCCTTTTGTGGTATGTTTCTCACATATCTTGTGACTGAATGGTGATCTTTTTTATTTTTTTAAAAAAAATATATACATATAAATGAGCTATTGATCTTTTCATTGCTTATAGATGAATACAACAAGAAATTTAAGAGCTTATCTGACCAACTTGCTGCTATGAAATTTCCCTTTAGATGATGTGACTAAGGTCTTTCATTCCGACTGACAAATGGAGGAAATCAACTATATATTGGGGTTGCAAGATGTGCAAATAAAGTCCACAATTATCTTTATTGGTATGATACTTTTTTGGTGAAACCAAAAATAAAACCATGACGGTTATACCCAAAACGGACGATATCATGTACCATTTTAAAATCGAAAAACAAACATTCAAGCTCAAACTAGAATTCTTCTCTCTTATGGCTATGATATCAATCTATCGTTTCAAAATCAAATGAAACTAATCAAGATAGTAAATCAAGGAGAAGAAACATGAATACTAAGATTTTGTAGTTGTTCGACTGTAGTCTACATCTACGGTAGAAATCAGAGATCAATACTTCTTTCTCTTTTTTCTTTTTTGGTATAACACATGTGAGTGGGAGATCGAACTTACACCATTTTAGTTGGAAATATATATCAATTTATCACTAAACTATGCTCATTTTGACGACATCAATACTTCTTATTTGCTCTAAATGAATCAAATATACAAATTACAGAGTTTTCTTTCTATTTTTGGTGGTAAAAATTAAAGTACATAGATCTAGGTGTGCTTTTATTTCTGGCAATAATAATAATAAGTGCCTTTATCACAATTTTAATGCGTAGAATTTTTCAAACTTCACCAATAAAAGACAAGAGGTTTTATCAATACAAAGCAAAAAGTCTCTCCAATCACTTTCATGACAGATCAAAATTTTTAAAACACTCTTTACTTTTCCATCAATAAAATTAGAGAATAAATGTACAAACCCCTTTTTGCTATATAAATATGAAATAACAACTAAAAATCTTCATTTTTTAGTACAAAATAAGAAGGTGGAGAGGTAGGGATTCGAACTTAGAATCTCGATTATTACCGTTTACCACTTATCATTAGCTACACTGCGCTTTGGCAATAACTAAAACTCTTGAAAAATCAGAAACCAGAAATCTGCATCCAAATCCATCCGATTAATTATTCAGTAGCATATATATAGTTTCCAGCAAAATCATAGGTTCGATCAGGGTGTCACAAGTCTTGGTGGCAGCGGTACTTATTTCCCTAATTTTGGCTTCTAATGTTTCTTCAAGGAAGTTGGTTGCTGTCTCTCACACAGTTTGTAAGTAAATTAATTTATTTCCTTCATTAATTATTCTCTGTTTTTTCTCTACTAAATTCCTGCTGAACACACAACCCTCTTAGCTTGTTAATTTTTACTTAAATCTAAGAGGAACAAGATGACTTAGGACCACCGGAGTCTAGCTCCGACGTCCTCCTGTTGCAACCGCAGAGCGTTCACCTGCAGCTCCTCCCCATGGCGAGAACTACAAAAAGAAATAGCATTCCGGAGAACAAGGGTAGAGCGAAGAAGGAATAAGTAGACAATTGTCCCATCTTGATTCATTTTAGAGCCAAAATTATATGAGAAGGAAAAGTTAAAAATTTTAACTTTTTCTCTCTAATCTTTCCTCTAAATCTTAAGAAAAGGGAAAGATATATCTACGGTCGGTACAGATAATAGTTAAAGGTTTGACTCAAACATATGGTCTCGATTACGAGGAAGCCACTCATCTCGTGAGACATCATTATCTCAAGAATTATTATGGGTCTTGTAATATATTAAGCGATTGTTTTCAGAGAAAGAAGAAGAATAATTAATTAATAAAGCTCTTCTTGCAAGATCGGTACTTGTGAATTGTGATGATTACTGATTAGCGTTGTTTTCAATTTTCATATACATTTTCCACTAAGTCTAATGCTTGGTTGTATCTTCTCATGGATTTATTAATATTGAAGTTTTTATTTGGAATATGTTGTCAATTTTAGTACCCTAGCTAATTTCTTTCAACTCCCTTTTAAGTTTTGAATCTGTAGTGATTTGTACAGGGGAATGGGGAAAATTTCGAAGCACATAAAATTTGATTTTGGATTAAATTTGTGGATTTTACCTATAGCAGAGAGATTCTTCTTTCTACGGACTTCTCTGTAAATGATTTTAGAATTGGTGATTTAAGCGAAAGAGATTTTGGCATGATTGCTATTGTCAAAATCATGGTAAATACTATTTCAACATCAATGTTATTGTTATATATACATTTTCAATACCATTTCAACAGCCTTATCCATAGATATTTGATGAAGTTGGTGTGAATTGCTTGTTTTCCAAGCATATCATTTTATATTTTTAAAGGGAAAAGTCTTCAAAATTTTTTTGTGAGGGTATTAATTTAATTTCATGATTCGCTGGACAATTACACTCTCCTCTTAGCTGGTCTAGCTTCGATTAAAAATTTAAGTAATTCTATAAAATCCACCCCCTCTAAATTTTCAAAACTGAAATATTAAATGTAAAAAGTTATAATGTAAAATTTTGTCCCTATCAATTTTCTTTTTGTTCATCCCCTAGAATGGTATACAGTGACAAATGTATGGACTTTATGGTACCACTTATTTTGAGGTCTCAGGTTCGAGTTTGCCACATGTCATCGATTTTGGAGAAAAAAAGTACACTTTTATTAATTTGGAATTTTCCAAAAAAAAAAAAAACTAACTAAAAATGTGGGGGATATATATACAATATATGGCCCTACAATCTATTAATAAACTCCATCACTAAATTAAAAAATACACAAGTGATGTCATCATACAATAGCCAAAAAGTCTTAGTCTTTGCAATAACTTTGATGACAAGTTAAAAGGATTTTGGGAACCCTTTCGTATTTTCAAACAGATACTATTTTGTGGACCGAATACTTGTTTGATATTTTGAGGGTCTAATATCCTATTAATATTTATGGAGTTTTATCTCAAAATCGATTGACAATGAGAGGAGTGTTGGGGTTGCAAGGTATACAAACAAAGTCCCACATTAACTAGCTAGAGAATAGGTGATCCATGGTATACAAGGATAAAAAAAGAAAAAAAATGATAATTATCTACCCTGGTACGATGCAGAATTAAATTATAAGAAAGTTTTAAAATCAAAAATGAATATTTGTGAATAATGTATATACCATTTGAAAATGAATAGTTTAGATAGAATCGAAAGTTCGATTGATCCAGGTACTTGGGACCCGATGGATGAAGACATGGTCTCTTTGGATCCCATTGAATTTCATTCGGAGGAGAAACCTTATAAAGATCGTATTGATTCTTATCAAAGAAACACATGATTAACTGAGACTATTCAAACAGGCACAGACGTTTTGGGTGAAACTAAAAACAAAGCCGCGAGTATTATGTCCAAAACGGACAATATCATACCATGGTGGAGATAGTTGGGGTACCGTTATCCTAGGAGTGGCTCACTTAAATTATAAATTCTTGTTAAGACTATTATCTTATCGATCCGTGATCTTTAACAATTAAAACTAGCTAACATCATTCCTGACGTCCTAGGAAACACAAACATTCAGACACCACCACAATAAAATTGGTTTTTGCCAAAAAAATGTCGTTAAAACTCGTTACGGGTCGCTAAAACTATCAGCAATGCATACGCATTCGTCATTTACGGAGTCGCTAAAACCGCATCGTCTTTGCTTTCTACGACAACACATGCCGTCGCTAATGATTACTATCAGCAATTACACGCAAGCATCGCTGAATCCCTTATTAGCGACGACGAAAAGCATCACTGATAATATTATCAGCGACTATACATTCTCGTCGCTGAATATATTATTAATGACGAGAATGACATGTCGCTAATAATATTATGAGCGACTGGACTATCTTGTTGTCGCTGAATATATTATTACCAACAACTTTATATGTCCCTGAATGTAAGCATTGACCATATCATAACTTCTGCTGTGAGAATATAAAGATATAATTTTTCCTTTTCGAAAAAATAAAGTCCAAAGTTTAGAGTCATGATGCGTGTGGACTTCTGTAGAAGGGTTTTCAATTTAAACAAGCAACCAATCAATTTTCCATTGAAAAATCTCTCTATAAATATTCTCAGATGTTGCACATATAATTTCACGACCTAAAGAAGCTTGCTTCTTTTGCAAACAAAAAATGGGTACCAAAATTTGTTCATTTATTTGGAAATTGCTATTTGTTGCTGTGCTTATCATGATTTCTCATGTTGCTGCAAGAGAAGGGGTTTACAAAGCCAAACCCCACTTAGTTCGTAAGTTTATTTGGCTACTTTCACATTATTGTTTGAAGATTTTCTAAAAAAATATTGATTGTGTTTAATCTATAAAACACAAAGCTAAATAAGGGAAAACTGTACCTTCCTATTTGCTTTTTAATATTAATCCTTTTTTCTAATCACTATTTGCTTTTTAGTTTATTTGACACCATCTTCTCTCTTCACTTTCTGTTCGAGAAATCATACAATACTGATTTCTTTTTTTTTTTCTTTTCTTTTTGGGGGGGTTTTCAGGTAAACAAGATGTCCCAAAAGCTTCAAGTCTACGAAAGGAAAGCAAGAGCAAGAGGGGAGATATTCCTTGTTGTGGGCACTATTAATAGAAGACTCGGAAGATCAGTTGAATCATAATTTTAGGATCATCAGTTGGACGTTTGTTTCATATCGATAAAGTTTGTATTTAATATTATGTTATTATCACATTTTAAATAATTAGAATCTATGTATTTGGTTTCAAAAAGTTTGAGGTGAAATTACAACTCCAAATGATCTATATTATTAGCTTCTTTACGCTACTTTGTTCTATCAAAGGATTAATAAAACCTTAAAAATATATGTATTTGGTAGCAAGTGACTTTATCCCTTTCCTTTGGTGTATGCTTATTAAAACTCTTTTCTCTGACTACTTCTGGAATTTATTGAAATGGTTCTTGTTGTGCTTATTATTCTTCGCAAACAGTTTGGTTTTCTGCATTAAGTTTTTCACCAGTGTTTGCTAAATCCATACATATATATTGATCAGTTGAAATCATCTGAATTCTCTTCTAAGCCTTTTGGAGGATCCATTTTATAAAAATCTCTCCTTGGGAGATAAATTTTATTTGCAAGAGATTTTGACATATAAAGGGCAACATTCTCTATTTCTATTACTCGCCTAAACACATTATCTGATAGATAGAGAATCATGGTACTATACGCAATTATTCTGTCCAATCCAAATTTGGCTGACATTGTTCTTTGCTGAAGACTACTTTTTTGGACAGGTCAAATAACAAATCAAGAAAAAGAAGATTTCGAAATCAAAAATTTCGATTGACAAAACTGAGGAATCAATTGTCGGGGTTGCAAGGTGTGCAAGCAAAGTCCCACATTGAACCTAGGAGAATGATGTATAATATATAGATGAAGACAATTATCTTCATTTGGTGAAATTAAAAGTAAAGTCGTGAAGTTTATATTCAAAATGAACAATATCATACCATTTTCAAATCGAAAAACGAACACTCAAGCTGGACCTGAATTCTTCTCTCTTAGAATGATGGAATTTAGTGGCTTTAAATAGAGTTTCTAGGATGAATTTTGGCCATTGGATTTAGGGCAACAAAGGATGAATGATATAGATTAAGATGTGAGCTAAGGAAATGAAATGAAAACATAATTATGGTGATTAAAAGAAATTGGTGGAGATTGAGAAATCATTGAGATTGTGAGTGATTGAAGAGATTGAGAGTGATTGAGGAGATTGAGAGAAATTTGTGGAAATGGATTTGTGGAGATTGAAAGCGTCACGTGTCATCTTCTCATTTGTTCGATTGTTGGATGTCACGTCAGCATAAGTATGTCCTCTTGATGCCACATGTCAACTTCTAAGCGGTCCACTTGTCCAACCCACCATGTAGGATTTGTCCACTTGTCCACGTCACCTGCCACGTAGAATTTTTCTCCTAACTTGTTTTGACCATAACTTCTTCGTTTAAACTCCGATTTGAGTGATTTGACAGACATTTGTTTTGTCTTTTCGAGCTCTACACTATAGACACTTTGAAACACTCAAATTGTTAGTTTATACTTTGTTTGTGATCATCAAAATATTTGGTTTGATTGAAGCCATAAAGCTAACAATCTCCGAAAAAATGCAGTTGTTTCGTTCCAACCATAAGTTCCACATAAGAGATCCAATGACATTACTCCAAAGGAGATCGCGCTGGCTTTTGAGAGGCTTTGATAAAAGCTCGATAATAAAATTGTCAATAGTTATGGGGAAAGTAATTTGTATCTGGAAAATATTTAGGATGTGCAGCCAAAGAGCAATTGTGAATGGACAATGTAGAAATAAGTGATCTAAGGATTCGCCATTTTGATAGCATAATACAGACCGATTTGGAAAGCTTACCGTTGATGGAAACCGAGTTTGTATCTTATCTGCTGTATTGAGACCCTCTATGGAGAAGGCACAAAGAAAAAATAACGAGGAGGCTCCAAAAATTGTCAAAGAAAATTGATTGATCAGTTTGTGAGGGTCCTGATAGGAGGGATTTCATATCCTGTATAGAAAATGCTCTACTAGAAATAACTCCCCAAATGATTTTATCAGGACCTTTCGAATCAGATGGTTGTTTAAAAGAGGATGTATAAATGGCCCAATTGTTTAGCTCCCTGTCAAGCATAGGACGGTGATGGAGGAAATTCCAACAACCAAGCTGCCAAGCTTAAAAAGCAGAGAGAGTTTTTTTGTCGAAGAGAGCATGAAATCTGGGTTTAACTAGGTACAGGGGACCGGCTACAATTATGATACCAGAAATACAATCATTTCTATATAGTTAAAAATGATTTTTAATGATTAATGTTTAAAGATAGAATTGATCAAAAAAATTTAGGAAGAAAAACAAAAATCTTAGAAAAAGAAATTTTATAGAGTGAGAGACAAAATTTTAAACAGAGAAATAATCTTAAGAAAGAGATGGGAACTAAAAATTTAGAAAGATATTACAAAATTTGAGATAAATAAAGTTAGGGAATAACAAAAATTTTAGAAAAGAGAAAAAAGAAAATTTTCAAAATTTAAGTTGAAAATAAGGTAAATAAAAAGGCAATTTTGAAAATTAAAACCATAACTATTTCAAAAACTAATATTGTATTACGTTTTTTTGGTTAAAAAATCACTTGGAGAATCACCTTTCGAGTAATTGACCGAGAATCATTTAAAGTATCACTTATAAATTCTTTCCAAATAGTCTATTTTAAAATGAAGATTAAAAAATAGATTTGGTTCCCGTACTTTCACTAAAGTAATAATTTAGTTCCTAAACTTTAGTTTGTAATGTTTTAGTCCCTATACTTCTAACAATTTAGTCTCTGAACTTTAACTTGTAACAATTTAATTCTTCTTGTTTAAAATTTGTAACAATTTAGTCTCTATCGTAAAATTTTTCATTAAAATTAAGTATCAAATTTTATCATATAACAATTTAATCTTTCTAGTTATCTCACACATTTTTTCCTCCAATTTCATCTTATATAACTTTTGTTTTCTCTTTCTAATCTATTTGATTTTTAACAAATATATATTCCACTTTTCTTTATCCAAATTTTTCCTCTTTCAATTTTTTTCACTATTAACCTTTGTTTCCATTTTTTTTCTTTATATTTTTTCTCTAACAAATACATCTTCAATTTTTTTTGTCAAAATTTTTTCTCACTACAATTTTTCTTTCTTTCTCTAACCTTGTCTTTTCCTAAAAAATTACCCTTTCTGAATTTTTTTTCTTTTAACTTTCTCTCACTCATTTTTTCCTCAACTCTTCTTTCTCTAAATCTTTTTCTTTATCTAAATTTACTCTCTCTACAATTTTTCTTTTAAAGTTTTTTTTTCTCTCTAAACTTTTATTTTAATGTCTCTGATAAAAATCCTAGTAGTCGACTACCTACTCCAAAAACATAATATATATTTCATACCATGCTTCGCTCCCGTCTTCAATTCAACTTTTTAAATAATCAATATATATTTTATTCTATTTTACAAAAATATGAATAAAATATCAAATATTTTTTAACACTAATTATTTATATTGATTTGAATGTTCCCCTTCTGGTTGAACGGTAATATTATAAAAAACAAAATTATAAAATTTTAAAGAAGTAACTCATTTTTATGCAATTTCATCCAAAAAAAGAAAAAAAAAACCATTTTTATAACGTCACTAATAATAGTATGTGGTACTTTCTCTTAATTTTTTTTTAATAGACTCTCAACCTATCATTATTTGTGTATATATTGTTTCATCTTCATTATATAAAGGAAAAGGATAAAATTTATTCTTGTCTAATCAATCTATAACTTTCATGTGTTTTATTTTAAAAATTAGTTTGTACGTTCTTCTCATACTCTATAGTTTATAGCTACCACTATTCGAAGCAATCTTTTTTTTTTTTTTGCCATTTTAAGTTTTTGGTTGAATCTTGATAAACAAAACTTTTATAAATAATAATGTGTATATTTCTCACGTGCTTTCATGGTTTCTTATTTTAAAAAATAAAAAATAAAAACCCTGTTTTGAATCTTGAAAAAGGATGCACTAGAATATTAAGATAATTGTTTGTTAAAGTTGAATTATTATGCTTGAAAGTTGAAATAATGAAACATTTAATTAATAAGAGAGATGTTATTCTTTCAAAGAAAAATAAATAAATAAAAAGATGTTGATCAAGTCCCCGAACCAATGGTCGTATTTTTCATTAATTTTATATTTAGTTATTGACCTATTTATCTTCCTTGAATTACAACTTTTTTTTCCTTTTTTAAAATTGGCTTATGTACTACTCCTGCAAGCAAAAATTGGGCAAATGTAATTTCCATATATATGGTTTAATTTTTCTACCCTGCCTAGTTATCTTTATTTTTAAAAAAATAAATAATTCAGCATATTTCAAATTTTTTTAATTAATGATTTATGTTTTTCTTTTAGGAATATTATATCACAAACTTTTTTTTTTTGGTCGAATAGAATATCACGAACTACTTAGATGAGGTAAAGGCAAAAATAAAAACAATAGATTACAGTCGACTCCAAATTTAGGGGAACTGCTTAAATTGTGTATTTAATAATACTTCCATTAGGGTAACTAGACTAGTACAATTAAGATCAAATATTGTAAAAAATAGTAGTTAGAAAAAACGATCTTATAAATATTTTTTAATGCCATTTCAACAGCTTTCCATAGCTATTTGATGAAGTTGGTGTGTATTGCTTCTTTCCCAAGCATTTTTTATTTATTATTTTCTAAAGGGAAAAGTCTTCTAAAGTTTTTGTGAGGGTATTAATTTTATGATTCGCTGGCAATTACACTCTCCTCTTAGCTGGTCTAGCTTAGATTAAAAATGTTAGTAATTTTCTAAAATTCGCCCACCTAAATTTTCCCAACTGAAATATTATATGTTAAAAACTTATAATGTAAAAACTTTTCACTCTCAATATAAAATTTTTGCCCATCCCCTTGCAGTGACAAACGCAAGTACTTATTCGTGGTACCACTTATTTTGAAGTTTCAAGTTCGAGATACGAAATCCTTTTCTAGTCTTATGTTAGTATATATGCTTCTCTTTGGTCAATCAAATCCCCTCTATTTTGTCATTATGATGTTCTTTATATTTCATTAAACTCGAATATCTTTATATAGACCTCTCCTTGTGTATGTTCCTCACAAACATCAATAATGAAAGTTTCCTTCACTTTTGGAAGAGGTTTCCAAAAAAAAAAAAAAATCTCAAGTTCGAACCCTATTGATCAATCTTGCGAGGAAAAATGGAATTTTCCACAAAAAAAAAAAGAAAAAACTAACTAAAAATGTGGGGGTCAACCATATATACAATCCAGGGCCCTACAATCTATTAATAAACTCCATCACTAAATTAAAAAATACACAAGTGATGTCATCATACAATAGCCAAAAAGTCTTTGCAATAACTTTGATGACAAGTTCAAAGGATATTTTGGAAACCCTTTCACATTTTCAAATATTTAGATCGAAAAAATTATAACAAATACAAACCCTTTGCTGTTCTATAAATCAGAAATTTGCATCCAAATCCAATTGATTAGTATTATGGCTTCGATCACTAGAACTTCACAAGTTTTGGTGGCAATGTCAGTTATTGCCCTAATTTTGGCTTCTAATGTTTCTCCAAGGAAGTTGGTTGCACTATCTCACACAGTTGGTGAGTCAATTTATTCCCTTCATTAATTATTTTTTTTCTCCCTCATTATGGTAAATTTAAATTCCTACCTCACAGTCCCATCGTTTTTCCTTAAAACTTAGAGAAACAAGATCACGTAGGATTATTACTGAGTTCGGTAACGAATATCGTTCGACATGTCGGAAACTATGGACGTCGGTGGCTATTGGAGGGTATTGCAAAGCCAAACGCACCACCCCGTGATGGGAACTACAATAAGACCCATGTCGGGAACCACCATTAGCCAATGAAAAAACCAATGAAAATTTCTAGTTATGTTGGAAAGAAGAAGAGAAGTAACAATAACTTTTCTGGAAGATTATTTTTTTCTGATGATTAGCTTTGTTTTCCTTAACATTGCTACTGATTCTATGTTTGGTTGTACTTAATTATGAATATGTATAAATATATTATATATATGTCCCTTTTATATATATATATATAAAAAGACCATATTATTGCATTCGATGAAAGTACATATATGAGGAACGTAACTAGAAAATATATGAATGATTTGGATGAACAAGAAGCGGTAACTATTTATTTAAATATTATTTGTGTTTAACTAATGTTTGGAGAACAGAAAATCATAGATTAGAGTCAAATTTAATTAACGACTTACATGGTGTATATAATAATGCTTTAATTGGCCAATGATTTTATTACTGTTGTTAGTCCATATCTACACTTTATATCAATGATAGTGGTGCGAATTTTTTTTTGGAACGAAATCATCTCATTCATAAAGCAGGTGAGATACATACAAAAGGGAGGCTAGACAAATGCACTCCAATTAAGTGAAATTATTGATAATTACAAAAAAGATGAGATTTTCTAGGGTTTTTAGTTCGAGTAGTTTTTTTTTTTTTTTTTTAAGAATTGATTTGTACCCACTTTTTTAAAACTGAAGTTTTCTAATATTTTGCTAACATCATTTTTTTTTTGCGAAATTATTTATTTACCATCTGTCCCTCTCTCTAATCTTGTTATTATTTTTCTATTTTACTTTATTGGCCTTATCCCAAAATCTTCTCTTCTTTCTCTCTCTCTCTCACAATTTTTTCTGTTCTAATTTTCACGAAATCTTCTCCTTATCCTTTTTCCAAGTTTTTCTTTTTAAATTGAGATTGAAGGCAGGGTGAACAAGGATATTTATAAAAATTATTACATTTTAGATTGAGTTTCCCTCTCTAAAAGAGACCCCTCGTCTCTCTCCAAAATTAGTTTTTGTGTTTTTCTCTTTTACTCTCTCTAAAATATCTTAGACTCATTCCTCTCTCTCACTACCTCCATCCTCAATATTAGAAGATGTAGAACAACAACATAAAGTAACAAACCTCAAAATCTATGAATTCCTTCTTTTTTTTTTCTTTTCTTTTTTCACACCGTCGCAGATTCATTTTTCATTTTAGGAAAAGACCATCCAGAAATACATTTCAAGAAGAGAAATCAGATAAAATGAAAATGACAAGAGGACTCAGCATCACTGTGCTTTTTCTAAACTTCAAATTTGGCACCAAACGTTGATCTGAAAATATTGGGTCAAGAGGGAGAGTGCACCGAGAGCAAGAGCGAGAACGCATCGAGAGCGAGAACGAGAGTGAGAGTACGAACAAAAAAGAGAGCGAGAGTAAGAACAAGAAAGAGAGCGAAAGTAAGAACGACATCGTATCTAGAGCAAGAACGAGAAGGAAACATATCTGAGAGATCTGAACAGAGATTTGAGAGATCTGAACATAGAAAAAAAAAGAAAGAAAAAATGGAGAAAATGGTGACTCGTGGAAGATGGAAGATAGATATGATAGATTCTAGGGTTTATGGGTCAATTAAGAAGAGAGAGAAAATGTGTGGCAAGGGGGTGGCGGCCGCTTGGAGATAGATAAGAGAGATTTTAGAGATTTTAGGGTTTTTAGAGTAAATATGAGAGAGAAATGTGTTTTCTTTTATGGTGAGTAAAGAATAGAGAGAATATTAAGAAGAGTGAGAAGGGGCATAGACGGTCATTTGGGAATGAACTGACATAAGCAAATGATTAGAAAACATACATTTTTAAAAAAGGGATTAAAAAACAATATTAGCTCGTTAAAAGGGCTATTCAACCCAAAATCTGTAGACCGTGTGAAGATGCTAAGGTCTAATTAATATCTCCCCAAGATGAAGATAAGTTCTAGAAAAATCAGAGAAAATATGATTGATGCGCTCCAACCATATGCTCCAAATGAGAGATCCCACGACATTGCTCCAAAGAACAAATCTTCTGTTGCGGTTCCCGTGATTTAAAGATTCCTTAAGAAAGGACTCAATGCATCCAGGGAGCGGGAGAGGTATAAAAAGGAGAGTCCAAAATTTGGCAGTGTAAGCACATTGGAGAAAAAGATGGTCCAAATATTCCTGAGAGCACTGCCATAATACACACCAATTTGGATTGCAACAAAGAAAATGATACCTATTTTGAAGCTTTTCTTGTGTATTGACTATGAGGAATTTACATTTTTGGGCAGAAGCAAGTACCAAAAATTGGTAAAGAAACCTGTATATATGCCTTGAGAGGAGACAGCAAGGTTGAATTTCATAGATTTGACAGAGAAAACTCCATTTTGTGATGGCAGCCAAACGGATCTATCGAAACCACGGTTCTCAGATGGAGATTGAAATGCAGCAGAGATACTAGACCATGAGGAAACGAAGATACTAGATCCATCCCAAGCTTCAAAAACAGACATAGATTTTTTGGTGGAGAGTGCGTAGAAACGAAGCTGTGCAAGATAAAGAGGAACTAAATCAGTCCAATTGTGGTACCAAAAGAAAGTATCTTTGCCATTTCCGATAGACCATTTTAATGAACTACGACTTAGGCGATGAGAGCATTTAACGATATGAGTCCAAGGTGATTGCAAAAGGATGGTGTCGCGCTAGGGTGGTGAGATGAATATTTAGCCATAATAAACTTGCACCAGAGACTGTCTTTCTCAAAAATTAATCGCCATAGCCATTTTGAAAGTAAAGCTTTTGTGGAGTATTTATTCAGTTGTCAAAGTTCAATACAATTTTTTTCGGAAATGAAAACTACTTCATAATGTGAGATAGTGGTGCGATTATAATCAATTAATATCTATAGATGATTATATTATGTAAATCCACCATTACCACATTTATAAAATGAAAAGATAATAAATCTTATTTTAGTCTCTTGTTTGTTATATTTTCGCCATGAATTTTTTAAGTGTTTTGTTTCACTCAGATATACCAAATCTAAGATTCGAGGCAGAGGCGGTCTCATAGAGGCAGTATTATGTTCTACTCATTAAACTTTTCGATAAAAAATTATTTTACTCCTTAACAATATGTGTTTTGTGAATCAAGGGTTGAAGAAGGAAAACAAATTTCAATTTCAATTTCTTCTCCCAATTTTGACGTGGATTGGGTGAGTTTTTGTTCAACCAATATCAGATCTAAATAAAATAATAATATATAATAAAAAGAAAACCGAAATGGACCCAAATCTGATCCTATTCGGGTCAAACCGATCACCTTCTAATTGATTTTGAGGGCCTGTAGCTTTCCCCGTCCGCCCCTTTGTCGGGTGGTGCTTGTGTGTGGGGTGTACTGCTACCAGAAATCCAACTTTACCCGAATAAATAAATAAATAAATAACTAAAATTTTCTTCTATGATCTATTTAATGCATTTAACATCCTATTTTAATAATGATGAAGTATCCAAAAACAAAATTAAAAAAAAAAGTATCCGAAGAAGCTCGAGGCTAAAACTATTTAAATATCACATGGAAATAAAATTACCCTAAAAAGTATACTTCCTAAAAGGAAAAGTACTTTGAGTCTTGATCTTGGTCGTGCTTGGAGTATTATTTAGTTGTCAAAGCTAAATACATTAACTATTGATATATATGAGAGAGAATTATGTTACAATAGACCTGTACATAAAATTTGATTTTAAATCACTACTAGGTTAGATAATATATTTATGACCATTCCAAGAATTAATGATTGTGAACTCCACTTCTGTCATTATTATATATAATTTTTTTTGAAATTCATTGTGATTTTTGGATTAAAAAAAAAAGAAAAAATACCGAACATTTGGAGACATTTATAAATCTCTAAATAGTACTGATCCTTAAAATAAAGTATCTTTTGTAATTACAATGTATATACTATTTCTCTTAATTGGTCGAGTGCTTTCATCTAGGCCTTCTCATTTGTATGTAGGTCTCTCACATACTTTTAATGAAATATGGTATCTCCTATTCTAAAAGAAAACTAAGATTAAAAAAAAAACTAAGACAGTAGATATTGTCAAGTTAATTTCTCTCATTGTCTGATGTTTTGTTTTAGTTTTTATATTTTTCATTTAAAAAATAGTTTTAGTTAATTTTTATTAAACATTTAACAGTTCTTGATCCCCTTGGTTCCACATCATTAAAAACAACGAACTATTTTTAACTCCTCTATCTGGAAAGTGGGCAATGGCAGAAACGTATTGTTTTGGTATCATAGATGGTCAGATAATGGACCGCTTTGTAAAACTCAGCCCCGGTTCTTTGCTTTGTCCCGCTCTCGCTCCTTTAGGATGACATTATTATTTTAGCTTCCTGTTAGTCTTCCAAAACCTACATTCATTTGTAACTACGATATCTTATCTCTTTTTATATGTATGTTTCTCATATTCTTGAATGAATGGTTTCGGTATCTATGTTTCTCACATTCTTGAATAAATGGTTTCGATATCTTTTCGGGAAAAAAAAATTTAATCAAGTCAATTGTTAAATATCCAATATATGAATTACATTTACCCAATCTATCAGTTTAAGTTTTTGAGTTAAGAAGTAGTTTATTGATTCTTAATATGGTATCGTTGTTAAGGATCCCACGTTGAAAAGGAAAGAGACCTTACAATTATTTATAATAGACATTGACTACTTCTTTCATTTTCAATTGATTTTGAGATGGAACCCTATGAATATTGATAATTGCATTGTTGTACCCAACAATGTTCATTACCATCATTTGATACGAGTGCGAAAGGACGAAAGAAAGAAGTATAAAAACCCTAAGTCATTCGATTTTATTTCAAAATGGCAATAGTTGGTCAAAGTTGTAGAGCTGATGAAGTGAATTATAAAAGTCATAATCCATAGCATTGTCCAATTTGAACCACTATTTCAAAATGGGAACTGTTCTACTTAATTTGAAACGGTTTTAAGATAGCTCTCATTTACTTTCAAATGCATGCTTAAGTGTTCACACTTAAACTCCTCTAATTCATGCAACAACCCAAATTCTACAATATTATGTCTGACTGTTTCATTCATTCTACTTTACTGACGTAATTCATTACTTTATATTAGTGAAAAATGTCTTCTTGTTCAAAAAAATTATTTACAAATCTTTTGAGTAATTGCCTCCAAAGTGAGGCTGTCTTTAAATAAATGTGAGAAAAATGGGTAGATTTTATGGACTAGGAAGAAGCAAGAACTTTAATATCTTCCCAAAGGATGGCGGATGAAGAGACGCAATCCATGAACGTTCGTTTGTTTCTCTCGAGCCAAACAGACCCAAGGATGGAGGTTTAAATAACTGTCTTTTCTTCGAGGTTTATGGATTAGCAAATAATCTCATGGATGACATGCGGATAGCTGCCTCATCTTTGGTCATCGAAATCAATCTTATTCTTTTATGATTACGACATATTCATCATCTCTCTAAATAGGAGAGTTTTACCCATTAGTTGGTATTAACATTAAAGCATGCATTTATGTAAAATAAGAAGTAAAATGTCAATTATTTGCTCTAAATATTTAAATACTAATCTGCCAAAAAAATTAGGGCTAAATATTTCCAAATATGGTTGGTACCATACATTGAGTGTACGGACCATTAACTACAATACAACTAAAACTTTTCATTTTTTTTTTTAAAGAAAACTGAAAGTCTTGTCTTAAGAGGTAGAAAAGTCGAATATTTTTTCCTTTTAAGCAAAACCCCTAGCGTTTTACTTAGCTTTGTTTTCCTAAATTATCTCGAAATGACCTTTACGCGGCTTGGCATGCCTATAAATAAAGCTTTGGAAAGCTCAAACAAATGCACTTCCAAAAATAATCTCTAGCTACCAACTATATAATATTTCATCTCTTCTCTCTTTTACCCAAAAAATGGCTTCAATTGTTTGGAAACTCTTCTTCATTGTCGTCACACTCATTTTAGCTTCCCATGCTCATGCAAGGAAATTGAATGTCATCCCCAATAATCACAGTAAGTCTCTTAACTGTTTTTAACCTACTTTTTTTTGGTATGAAGGGACCAAATGATACGTGTAGAGCTTGAACTTACGACTTCAGTAGTGTACCCAAAGCCTCATTAAAGAAGTCCATGTGAAAAATTATATACATATAATCTATAGTAAAAATGGAGTACATCTATATGCAATATATTGTGTGTAATGGGATATATTGTATGTATATATCAGTTATCAGCTGCTAAAGAGAAGCTCTTATACTCAATGCTGATTAGTCGTTTTGTCTATATTTTTGCTTTTTAACTCTTGTATTCAATTTTAATTATAGCAAATCACTTTCATTTTTTAAATTTAAAAGAAAAGGCTTTATTTTTGGTTCTTCCTTCATGTTTTGATCATCTTCTTCTATGTAGGTATGAAGTATGCAATTGCTCCTCCTCCTCCTCCACCTAAAGATCCACGAGAAGATGCTCCTTGGAATGGGAACTTCTGATTTTCAATTTCAAGATTATATATTATCAATTTGTTTATAATGTAATAAATATATTAGCTTCATTCCATCTTTGTTTTGTAAAGCCAAGGAAACAAGTCATGTAATTGCATTAAGAAATTTTCTATTTTAATATATGAAATTTTCAACTCAAAAGAATGTGGGAAAATTAGAACCGAGTCAAGGAGTTTGGATTCAGGATTCTCCACCAAGAAATTTGAACATATATATTAAATCCCTACAAAATTTAAGAAGAAGGATTAGGATAATGAAATTAATGTTTTGAATGTGTTGGTAATTTCAATGTAACCCATACTAAATTTAAGTTCGGGATTTTAATTTTTTTCCTTTGTCTGACGTTTTTCAATTCCAATATGAGGCACAGATTCGAATTTATGACCGAGTTACTAATGCTTTTACCATCAATTTTGAATATTTTGTGACAGCTACCTTCTTCTTCTTCTTTTTTTTGCTAGTTATTTTTGCATTAAATTAAGGTTCATCTTTTGTCTTAAAACACGAATCTCAACCTGGTTTCAATTGATCATAATTTACTCTTTAATTTCAAATCATGCCTTAAAATGAGTTTTCTATTTTGTACCTATTTTTAACCCAATCTTTTGCTTGTGCATCGATCTCATATATTGACCCACTCTTGCCCAAGTGGAGCTACGCAACTTTTTTCGGAGTGGGCTCGCTAATCTGATCTATTTGGATGGAAAGAAACAACATACTTTTTCGGGACTCTCTCAAATCATGCCTTCAAATTTGGGAGGATATCAAGGTTTTGGTATCAGCATGGTCATCAAATCTTTTGTAAGTATGATATCTCTACCATTTATCTCAATTTGAACGCTTTCCTCTAGCTCCCTTCTGTAATCTGTACGTTGCTCACAGTACCTTCTTTGAATGAAATGGTTTTAGAACCTTTAAAAAAAAATGGAGCTATGCAAATTTCCTTTTATTAATTAACAACGACCTGTCAAAGACTCCAAGCTTATAGGAAACAGAAAATAAATTAATATATATCCTTCAGTTTGTACTACATTAAAAAAATAATAATAATAAAAGGTGTAGGAGGCCATTGCGGATGTTCAAGACAGACACAATTTCTTGTGACGCTGTAAGATCATTCAAGAATATCGCGGCCCCCTGGAATCAATAAGAAAGCAACTCCCAAGCTTCAGAAAATAAGAAAGAGTTTATCACCCCGTGCCTAAAGCGTACTATACTCCCTTTCAAGTGGAAGTGGTGAACCACCAAACATGGACAAATGACTTGTAAGTATCTGCTACCGCAACTCTAGTTCGTTCATTGTTATATTGGCAAGAGACCAATACTATTTTACCTTTTAAAGAAAATGTTATGTTTATAATCTTTTAAATGAATCTTTCAATATATCTATATATCTGTCAGGCGGAGGAAATTTATAAAGAAATGTCCCTCCTAACTGGAATTATTAATTTTTCACATGGTCTAAATCTCACCCCAATAATCCTAAAAAATTGTGATTTTGTAACTATTTTTATAAGCTAATTCACTCAGCTCAAATTTTCCAATGATGTAAACGCAAAAAAAAAGTCCTAAATTTATCAATTGGCATTAATGCCAAAGCGTGGGAAGAGCTCTTTCTTTCTCACCTTCTTCATAATCATTTTAAAATGCCACCATCAATTTGATAATAATGAGAAAGGAAGAAAAAACCCTCTTTCTATTGGTTTACATGGATTGTCAAAATTGTAGGGCTCATGAATGCGTCCACACTTCAAGTGGAACACACTGTAGATTTTTCATCCCTATATGTATGACTGCTGCAATATTCATTGATCTATTTAATTGGTATGACTTTAATTATAATAATGAAAGTTTTCACTTATACAACTTTTTTATTTAAATTTAAAGAAGTTATCCAAAACCCTTGAATAAAAATAAAAATAAAAAATTCCAGAATTTTGCATAACCGATAAATATTTAAATGCATTTTATAATAATAGCCATTTTTAAAAAATTCTAAAATTGTTACACTGATATATGTAAATTGATATTCCCAGAAATTTTATGACACACATACATATGACCCAAGAGCTTGAATCCAATCTAAAAACCAAATTCCGAGTGCAAAACTCCGATCCCAGTTAAACAAAGTGAACAAATATCGAAAATTTTAGGCACTAAATTTGCCGAAAACAGTACCCAAAATCATGTGAAGGCCCTAAAAGCATTTAAATACTACTTACTATAGAGGTATGTATAAATTAGCTAGGAATTAAGCCCGCAACGAAAAACAGGAGTTGGGGGAGAGAATAATGAGGTTTTGTTCTGGCTACTGAGTCTAATTCAACTGATTGATGTCCCTATGGTTGACTAATAGTCGAGATTTTGAATCTCCATGGTACTAAAAAAAACTTATGTTTGCAAAAATGAGAATAATAATTTTGAAAAAATTAGAACATCCTAAGACCTTTTCTGCCTCTCTCCATTATTTCAAAAAGAGTATTCCCACTCAAAGTGTAGGATTTGGAATTGGAAGAGACGCGTTTCAAAGCCTTGAAAGCAGCCAAATTGGAAACCCAAATTACTTGGGCCACGTGCGCTTCATGAACAAAAATTTTACTAATTTTAAATTTTTTTTTTCCATTCAACAGTCAATTGGGAGAGATTCGTTTCAAGATTTCTAAATATATATAGCCATTTCTCTCTGAGCTTGCTGCTTCACACGACAACGGCTTCCATTGGATCTTGTTCCAATATTCTTTGGAAAATTCTGCTGATCCTCAGCTTAACTCTCATCTTAGCCTCCAATGCTACAGCAAGGAACTTGCTTTCTGTGCCTCATTTTACTCGTAAGTCACTCTATGTCGCACCACGTTTAAAAATGATTTTAATCTCTCAATTTTCAAAACTTGATTCATTTTGGTCGTCTTTGTAGTTTCATTTTGATCTTTACACTTCTTCGTATCGAAAACTACGTTGGTTGTGGTTGTCCTTGTTGTTTATTGCATTTTATTGAAATTTTGTATGGCACCCTTATGAACTTCTTTTCATATGTATGAAACTTTAGGAATTAGAAAAAAATTTTTAGAAATATAAATACTAAAACAGTGTGTAGATATGAGAAAATGCAGGGTTGAAAATACCATTAAAACCTAGCTAAAATTTTACAAACATTGATATTTTCAACGGCCACATCAGCTATTCACTATTTAAGGGTCAATTAATATGGTAATTACTCATTGATGTGTCAATTAATGATTTTTAAGTAGTTAAAATATTGATGGGAGAAAGTAATATATTATTAAAACGAAAATTAGTTAATGAATTTTAAAATGCACAGATACTCAGTTGGATGAATTATAAATCACGAATTATTGTTATTATTAAAATTTGTAGATTTGTCATTCAAAAAAGGATTTGTAGATTTTAGTTTAAAACTAACAAAATATATATATGTAGCTCTTTTCTTAGTTGGGAGCTTAAATCCCTATCACATATTTGTTTTACTAAAAAAAAATGTTTAAAACTAACTAATAATTATTATTGTATGTAACTAAATAACTTAATGTTGTTGATTTTGATTAATTTTTAACAGACGTGAAGCATGATCAGGAAATGAATAATACAAATGTTGCTGTACCCAATCCTCCTCCAGAAGATGGACCATGGGATGACCCTCGAGATGGAAACTATTGCACGACCTTTTCTTTTCCTTTTTGGATTCAATAATATGTGCATAGAGAGTCAAATTTCTGACATTTTAGTCTATGATGTATGTCTTAATAAGCTATGCTTAAATTGGCTTGACACAAACGTTTATCAATCATATTTTTTTCTTAGTGCAACATGTATGGGTCAGAATTCGCACCCACAACTTATTAGGCGGAGATAGGTATCTTAACCAGTTGAACTATGTTTACATATACATTTATCAATTGTGTTATTGACTAAATTAAAATTAAAAAATTATAGTAATTTAATGTCGATAACATGTGGCATATGATCCTTATTACTTTTGATAGTTTCTGATTTATTTTTTTCTTGTTATTGGTTCTTTTTTCCTCTTCTTTTTTTTTCTTTTAAATTTCTAATATATCCATTTAGTGGATTACTTTTCGTCTTCTCATAAAAAAGAAAAATAGATATATAATAGATTACTTTTTGTTTAACTCACATTTTGGTCGATGCTCTCAAAATAGCAACCATAATATTTGCCATTCTTTGGCAGTTCTTAAGGATGATTTGTTCTAAGTAACCAATAGTTTATTTTTTTTAATATATATATATATATGATCAGAATTGTATTATAAATGAGGTGAGAAGATTCAAACTTAAAACTCTAAATCAGCTAATCAAAAGTGTATTTTGCTTCTTGTTGAATTATTATCAATAATCTCATTAAAAAATAATAATAATTGATGTTTCAAGGGTCGTTCTTTCTATGGCGTTTTGCAAAATTTGTTGTGATTTTTATTGATATGATTGCCTTATTTATGTTTACGGAAGCCTTGAAGATACAATCAGGACAGGAAATAAAATATAAAATCGATCACTCAGACTGAAATCTCATCTATTAAAAAAAAAAAAAAAAAGGAAAAATCAACGCGGTGAGATGTATCAAAATTCTAAACTTTTAATTTCATCCGACTGCCCTTAATTAAATATAGATAAGTGTTGCAAACTTTATCTTAAATTTGAATAAGTGTCCCGATTTTTACTTTGAAAAAAAAATTATTATATGCGTTCAATAAATTCTAAAACACATGTCTAGGAAAAAAATTGATAATAGTTTAAAGAAAATGGTATTAGAGCTATTTTGTTATTGAAATTTTTTAATTTTGGCAAAATTATTCAACTGTTGAATTGTTGAATTTGTGTATTCATCAAACTTAATTTCATGCAAAGTTGATTTCATTGAAATTAGTGAGTTTTTTTTTTAAATCTTTACATTCTGTTTGTTAAAATTAGTGAAATGAATTAGTGAAAATTGAATAAATGTTAAAAATTGCAACGTTAATATACCTAGTCGAGATGAAATTAAAAGTTTAGGATCAACACCTTGTCAGAATTTAAGAGTAATGTTAATTTCTTCCCAAAAAAAAAAAAAAGCATCATCCATTCTGCAAGTGTATTAAAAAAAATTAAAGATTTGACTTGACAAACAATTTTAGCTCTAAATAAGAAAAAAAAATCAACTCTTTAATATAGATGACTTCCCACTCTATTAATTTGATTTGGATAAATTAAACTACCATATCTTTTAAAATGATTTTTAATCTAATCTTTCAACAGATTATTTCTTTTGATTTTCATTAATGGTCTAGTTGTAGATTAAGTCATGATTAACACAGTTTTTTAGATTAATTAATAGATTAACATTGATCAGTTCTTAAAAGTAATTAGAATACTAATTTTCTTTGGAGAGACTCAGTAAAACAAAACAACTAATTATAAAATATGTTTGAACAACAAAACAGAAAACAAATGAACTTATAAATTCCAAAGTTCAAAGGTCCTTTGAAAGTTTCTTGATTTGACCCAAAAAATAAATAAATAAAAACCTCTCAGTGTCTGTGTTTTTCTATATATATATACATGTAAACACATAAAAGCTAAGGAGCTTTGCCAAAGGAAAAATCACTTAGAAGAATGACTTCCAAGAGAGCTTCCATTGTAATTTGTAACCTATTAATTATTATTGTAATCTTCATCTTGGCTTCCAATGTTGGTGCAAGAAGTTTGGCTGCAAAACCCTACTTTACAAGTAAAATTTTACTATTACTTTTTTTCCCTTCTTTTAATTTCTTTTTTCTATTTTGTTAATTGGGATAATTACGATCTTGTTTACCAACAAGAGCATAGCTGCGCTCAATGGTTAACACATCTACGTCCAACTAAAAGGTCGTGAGTTTGAAGTAACTTTGTTCATTTTTAATATTTTTTAATTTTGTTTTGTACTCAAAGAATATATATATATATATATATATACACTTCTAATCTATGAAGTTTGAAAAGTAGATGCCTATTTAGTTTTTGAAATTTTAAAATGAACACTTTCTATCGTTGAGATTTGAAGCATGTGTTTATTTGGTCTTCCAAAATGGATTCTTTTGATTCTTGGGGTTTCAAAAACAGTTCTATATGGTCATTTGACCATTAGTTGACTTGTGGTTTCTCTCTTCCTCTCCCCTTTGTTTTCTCTCCCGTCTTCAGCCAACGGTGCTCCCGTCACAGTGCTTGCAACTGGTCGCGCTATCCCGTTGTTGCATTGTCACCGTCATCGTGCTTTCCCTTTCATAGTTGTCGGCGAGAGAAAAGAGAAAAGAAGGTCTCCCTCGTTTCATGGAACAAGGAAGATCCCTCTTTCCCCTCTCGTCGATGCAAACGACATGAAACGATAACAACACGGTGCAACGACAGATGAGAACTAGTTTATTAACCTTTTTCTTTTCTTAGTATTTTATTTGTTAAAACTTCGTTTTCTTTTTTGGAATTCTTAAGCAATTTTTTTAAATGATATTTTATTGTTCAAAATCTATGTAGTGGGAATTTAAACCTCTATTTTTTTTCCAAATTTATTATGTCTTATCTAATTAAATTATGTTACACTAAAAATTTAAAAATATTTTTAGAAGTATATTACAAAGAAAAAAGCGACTTTTAAAGACTAGAAAATAAAAAGTAAAAATAATCATGAATCATGGGGACAATGCTCAAAATTGTTATGAAACTAAACTTCAAAGATGGATTTATATTTTCTCATTTCATATTTCTTTTTAGGCTTTCATTTTATATTGTTACTAATTTGCTTCACTTTGGTTTTTCATTAGCAAATACGAATCATGAGGACAATGCTTCAAATGCTCCCATGCCTACGCCCAAAATCCATCCAAGAAACGACGATCCTTGGGGAGGCAACATTTAAAAATCTAAAAATTCCAATTTTGTTAATTTTTTTATAACGTACCATTAATATTTCTTGTAACCCAAGATACTAATAATGGATAAGTTATCCACTGCCATTCCAACGATTTAGCTATTAAACTTTTCTTTTGATAAATATTTTCAAACACAAATAGACTTTTCATATTTTGTATAGATATATTTAGGTATTATATTTAGCTAGTATTAGATAGAAATTTTCAAATTTGGACATTTGTTATAATGGTTCAATTTCCGCTCCCCAATTGTATCGTACTCAAATAATAATTAATAAACTTATTCGTAAGACGGGTCCTACGTACAACGCATAAATTCAATTTATTGTGTACAAAAAGTGTGAAATATAAATTTGTTTATAGTAATTGAAAAATTAATAATCATTTTTAATATAACAAGTAAATAAATAGTCTAGAATATGAAAAGTTTAAGGAAACGAAAAGTTTATAAATAAAAAACCAACCAAACATTAGTGTGGCCATCATCTGAAATAATTCTCTCCTAATTAACTTTAGTCCCTTTAAATCAATGAGTCACCCAAGATGGTTATAAATTGATCAGTCTCAAAGAGCAAATAAATTTATCTTATTAATTAATTATGTGAATCGATATATTAAAATGTTATTTGTTTGGAGAGACTTAGTATAAGATGACCTTATAAAAATTTGGACCAAGAAAAAGCCAGAGGTCAAAAATGGGCATTGAAAGTTTCTTGTTTTGACCCAAAAAAGTAATATTACCTCTCACTGTCTCTGTGGGTTATTTATTTCTATAAATACATTTGCACTCATAAAGGAGCTTTGCCAAAGGAAGGAAGAAAAAAAAACCATTTAAAAAAATGGCTTCCAAGAGACTTTCAATTATAATTTGCAAACTATTATTGCTTAATGTAATGCTCCTCTTGGCTTCAAATGTTGGTGCAAGAAGTTTGGCTGCCAAACCCTATTTTGCAAGTAAACTTTTCTATCACTAATTGTTCCATTACTTTCATTTCTTTTAATTCTGGACTTTTTTTTTTTTTTTAGAAATTTAACTTCATAGTACAAATTTAAACATTTCACAATTTTTCATTTTTTTTTTCAAATATAGCATAAATTTAACTTGTCTTGATGTATTTTTCATTACATTTGAGTTTTACAACTTTGAGTATATAGTCTTCCTGCTATATTTTAAAATTCAAAAAAGAGATGTTATGTCAATGGTTACAAAATTGTAATCAAAGTGAAATTTAAAGATTAATTTTGTTTACTAATTTCATTTTTTTCTCTCTAAATGGTTACTAATTTTTTTCCTTCGCTTTTTCATTAGCAAATATGAAGCATCAGAAGATGAACTATACAAATGTTCCAATGGCTAAGCTCAAAGCCCCTGCAAGGGGAGACGATCCTTGGGGTGGCAATGTTTAATTAAGAGTTGAAATTTGTGAATGTTACAATTCTAATTTGTAACAATTATTATTTTAATTAGTTGGACTGTCCTCTATAATATATATATATATATACCAAAATTTGTATAACATTTTCCAGTTACTGATTCTTCAAAGCCAAAATTATATGGTGTAGATTTTATTTTTGTTCTGTTTTAAAGAATTGCAGCTTTTATGACCTGTTATATGACTACATTTACCAAATAATTAAAGGAGTTGAAAAGTCAAATGCACGAGGCCATTATCTTTGACCAAAAATATGATGCAGCTGAAGCACTTGAATTCCAAACTTTCACACTTTAAAATACCCTCTCAACACTAAGGGTAAATGGCGCGTATTAAAACACTAGGACAACCATCTGATCCTACAATACTTGGTGTTGAAAAACACGTGAATTAATTTCTAAGGTAAATGGCGCGTATTAAAGCTTTTTTTCATGTCCTTCTCTTTTTGAGAGGTTACCCACTTTAGAACTTCTCATTGTCTCTCTATTTATAGGTATTGTCTATTTCTTTAAAAGTCAAGAAACAAACCAAGCCACTCTATATCAATCCTACTCCTACTAACAGTGAGATTATTTACGAGAATCTTATGGGCTTCTTTTTTGTGATAATCAAGCCGCTATTTACGGTATTTTTAATCCAACATTGTGTACCAAGTTGGACTGCCACTTGTTGATGGTTTCGTCTGTTACCCATTTGTCTTTGTCTTGAGTTTGCGGGTGACCTTTTTACTAAGGCACTCTATTTTCAAGATGGGCATGCTTAACATCCACTTTGTCTTTGTCTTGAGTTTGCGGGTGACCTTTTTACTAAGGCACTCTATTTTCAAGATGGGCATGCTTAACATCCACCTCTCCTAGGATAAGAGGAGTATTAGGAAAGATATATATTTTTGACTTTATAAGATTTAAATATGGTAGATGTTTTTGGGAATTATATAAATATATATCCGCTTCACATGTGAAAAAATTTTCTATCATTTTCTCTGCTCGATACCCAATATTAATAGTCTTTAATTTGAAATCAACAAAGTGAGTATAAATACTTTAAAAGTATGGAAGAGAAACAAAATTGCAAAAGTTTTGGGGGAGGAAAAATGATGCAGAAGAAGCTGCTGGTATTTTGGTTGGCAGATTGTTCTCATTGTTGTGCTTTTATTGGCATCTTCAATCGATCAACTAACAAATGCCAAACCATGTGGAACAACAATATGTAAGATTATTCCTTGCTTTTCCATTTCAATATATTTTACAGAGCTTGAAAATTGATAAAGAATTAAGATCAATGTTGTTAAACCTATGGCAATTTCGCCTTTTTTTTTTTTACTTTTTTCAGTCAACAAGGTTCAGAAGCTTGGAGGCGACGATCTCTAGGAGGGCAATTACCAAAAACCTAGAAACTGATTATGTCAGCGTTTTCTTATTTCTTGTTTTTCATTTCTCGTTTCTTGTTTAACGTGGTTTGAATTTTTTTTTTTCTAAAGCAATTATGTATCATGTAATCAACTTCCCTTAAAGATTGAATGTTTTTCTTTCTTATTTTTGGTTAATATATAGTAGTTCAAAGCTTTAGAGTAAACTATAATATAGTAGTAAAAATATATTTGTATCTAGGAAATGAGTTCAATTAAGTCTTGTTTATTATTGTTTTGTTAATAGTTGTGTTAACAAGGCGCCATAAAGACAACCTACACTTCTTTCTACCAAGTCAATTCTTTTAATTATAAAGTTTAAGATGGTTTTATAAAATGTACTTTTACTTGAAGTACTTATGTAAGTACTACAAATATGGTGGAGGATTCGAACTCACGATCTCATGATTATGGGCAGGTGTATGTTTATGTTAGCTCTTACGATTAACCTATGCTTATGTTGGCTCGTGAGAGATGTTTGGCTCTAACTAAAGTATTCTTGCTCTAGAGGGACACATAAAAGAATTTAATTTGAAAGGAAAATTTTATGACGAGAAAACATTCGCATTAAAAAAAAAAAATTACTGCACAAGTATTTATGGAAAAAGCAAGATCAAGGGCCTCTTCTAAAAATAGTTAAGTGTTTTAGATTCTCAAAATCATTTATTTGTTATCTAATAAAAAAATTTGAAAAGATTTCATGGCTATTTTTTTTTTTTTTAAATCATTGTAAAAGTCAAACTCATAACTAGTTAGTAAGTTAATAATTGAATGCACTATATTTTAGGTCGAAAGAAGACAAAGACAACCAAATAAATATCAATGTCATATAGGAGAGTGTATAATTTTTAATATTTATATAATTAAATCTATGTAACACGTGGTATATTAAATTCGAACCACATTATGTTAGTTTGATTGAATAATTTCTCTGTTATTGTTCTTTTGATTTTATTGTTTCATCGATCATGATTTACAAATCAGTTAATTAGGTTTTTTTTTCTGGTTTAGATCACATTTTTTTCATCTTTCATGCATTATTTGAACTGTCTGTACTTATTTTGATTGATGATATATGTTTAACTTAATAAAACATAATGAATATGAATGTTGAAAAACTAAAAGTGATATTTCTTTTTCTCTTTACCTTTTTATTAACATATCATAACATGATAGATTATGTTGTGCTAAAAATGTAGAGTACAATATATCTCTCCCTCTCACATGATATGGTCAATGAATTAACCGCAACATATATAATATCAACAGTTGAATCATTACCATGTCCAATCGTGTAAATGATAAATGTAATATTTTATATATTCTTAAAATTATATTAAATAATATATTTCGAACATGGTGGAATTACATTTAATTCAACTTTTAGGACATTTATAGAAGATACGAATATGGCGAAAAAAAAAATTCATGGTCAAGAATCAATAGACGTTCTACTAGTTAAGGTGGGATCGTGATTTCGAACTCCCCTTCATTTATGGGCTTGGAAAATTACATCAAAACCTAACAAGTGAAAATTAATATAAATGGAGAGGGAGGAAGCAACAACGTAGTGGTTCAAACACAAGACCTCCCGTTCTAATATCATCTTAACGATGAATAAACCACCACTCAACTCAAAATTAGTGTTTAAGTTGATGTGTTAGATAAATTTAATTAATTTATATGGATTCTAACACGCTTTTACATGTTATACTAAAAAAATAGATATATATCTAAAAGATATTAAAAAGTTTACATTTAAATCCCATTAATTTATTGAGAGAAAAATCAACTATAAAAAGATAACGCTAATACATATTTGTTAGGCTTACGTTGGAAGGAATATTCCATTAATTGCTATAACTTGATCATTTCTATAGGGTAATAATTAATTAACCTTAATTAAATGGTTGATTTAGATAATGATTGAGACTCAATTTTTCTAATAAAAAAATATCAAATAGAGATTATTATAGTGATCATTTTGGCATACCCAAACAACAGATAATATAACCTCCTAGAATCTCTTATTTATTGATATAATGTCATAATCTTCATAAAACAATATATTCAACACAAATTAAAATCAAATTATATGATAAAAAAAAAGAACTAGAAAAATTGTATCTCTTATGGTTTGAATTGTTCTAGATTAAGTCATGATTAGCATATTTCATTCAGCAAGAATTGATGGGTCTTCAAAGTAAAATAATTGTATCTTATTAGGCAAATCAATCAATTAGAATTGTATTTGTTTGGAGAGACTGATGAGTAAGGTGACTTATAAATTTAAAGTTTGAACAACAAAAAACAAATTAACTTAGTAATTAATGTACCAGAGGTCATAAACACCCTTGAAAGTTTCTTCTTTATTGACCCAAAAAAATCCCCCATCATTCTCTGTGTTTGTCTATATATACACATTTTGAACACATAAAATTTAAAAGGAGCTTTGCCAAAGGAAAATCAGTAACAAAAATGGCTTCCAAGAGAGCTTCCATTGTAATTTGCAAAAATGGCTCCCAATAGTGCTCTTCTTGGCTTCCAATGTTGGTGCAAGAAGTTTAGCTACAAATTTTTTTTTTCCTTGTGTTTGCAGACAACAAGGTTAGAGATCTAGAAATGGATGTTCCTCATTCTGGCAACTATTGGGCGCCGGAGAAGCCATGAAAGACGACCACCCAAACTACAATATCTATTTTATTAATTTATGTATAACAATTCGCTATGTTTCTTTTTTCTTTTTCTCTTCTTGCCTTGAACGGTAGTTCTAAAATTTTATAGGAAAAAAATAAAGAAAATTAAATCTATTCATAAATTATATGGTAATTAAGATATATGTACGAACTTGATCAATTGAAGTAAATTAGTGTTCGGTAACTTTCAATTCTAAACCTGAACCAATAGGTTATATTGGTCAACTATACTTAATCATTTATCCTATTCAATGAAAAAACATTAACCCATTATCCTGACCCTGGGTGGATAGCGGGAATTGAACCCGCGTCTTCTCCTTGGCAAGGAGAAATTTTACCATTCAACTATATCCGCATTTTTTTTATCCCCAATGTATAGTATACATCAGTGCAGAGCTAACCTAATATACTAGGCTATTAATACTAGATTAGAGCATAGTAGGCTATTTTTATATAATTTATATATAGATTTAACGAATTATATAGTTATTATAGAATATATTGTTTATATAGTATATTTTATACCTTTTTCCCTCTCCCATGACTACCTTCTACAACCTCCTCCCCAAAGTTTCAGTTACACACTAGGCTCTGAGGCAAATTCAAAATTGTTCTAATTGTATAATCATCAACTACGGCACCTCATCACTCAAATGAAAGTGCAAAGAAATTGGTTTATTAATTTATAGGATTTAGCCAAAGTAGACATATAATTCAATTGTTTATATAACATATCAAATTTTGTTATAATTATAACCATTTAATTTATGTGCTCTAAATTATAATTTATATTTTCTTTACTTTTACCTTAGTAAAGGGTTAAGAAAAACAATTATTATAACCAGTTGTATCAAATAAAAATTCATTCAATCTTAAATACAAATCCTAAAAAGTTATTTCATTTAAATTGATAAAAAATCAGTTCTTCCCAAATTGTTTTTAACCCTTCCAAAATCAACCTCAAACAAAGCCTAAAATTTGAACCATTTTTGGAAAGAGAGAAACCAGAAATATAGATAGTTACGAAATATTTAGATTTTTTAAAAAAACTGAATACGAAAAATAAGAAATTGAAATGTTATCAAACGGACCTAAACAACTATCTACCGTACTTACGATCTAACATTTCATGAACACGAAAAATAAGAAATTGAAATGTTATCAAACGAACCTAAACAACCATCTACCGTGCTTACCATCAACATTTCATGAATGTACAAAGTTGGACCGCACTCGCAAGTGCTCCTCTCCTTCCTCTATCATTCAAAATGGGCATGCTTAACATTCACCCGTCGGGAGGAGTATTACGAAAGATATATATCTTTGACTTTATGAAATTCAATGGCATCTGCATTAGGAATATCTTTTTGGGAATTATATAAATATGATATCTGCATCACATGTGAAAACTTGTTCTATCATTTTCTCTACTCGAAACCCAATATTAATAGTCTTTAATTTGAAATCAATATATTACAAAGTGAGTATAAATAGTACGTTAAAAGTATGGAAGAGAAACAAAATTGCAAAAGTTTTGGTGGAGGAAAAATGATGCAGAAGAAGCTGCTGGTATTTGGTTGGCAGATTGTGCTCATTGTTGTGCTTTTATTGGCATCTTCAATCGATCAACTAACAAATGCCAAACCATGTGGAACAACAATATGTAAGATTATTCCCTTGCTTTTCCATTTCAATCTTTTTTACAAAGATTGGGAGTTGATCATGTCGTTAAGCTATGGCAATTTTTTCCCTTTTTTTTTTAATTTTTTTGCAGTCAACAAGGTTCGGAACTTGAGAGAAGATGGTCCTCAGAGGGGCAACTACATAAGACCTAAAAATTGACTATGTGTATCCTGTTTAGTTACGTTTTTTTTTTCTAGTTTTTCATTTCGTTTAATGTGGTTTGAATATTTTTCTTCCTAAAGCAATTATATGTTATATGTAATCAACTTCCCTTGAGGATTTAATGCAATGTTGTGTGATTTTGATGTATATTTTGTCTTTCTGTAAGCAATGCTGTGAAAAGTTTGTGGAATATAATTGTGTATCTCTAAATTTTTTGGATTTTATATTCTCATGCATATAGAAATTCTGCTGTAAGTTTTGGTTTTACCATCAACAGTCAAAGACTTGTTGGCCTCTACTTAATAGCCAGAGGATAGAATGAGTATTTCAAATTCGTCCTCTCACGAACTAGTTTTCTCTTTAAATAAATTTGCAAAGGTATAAAAATTCTACCGTAATTTTTTTGCTTTACCATCAACTGTCAAAAACTTGTTGGCCTCTACTTAATAGCTAGAGGGTAGAATGAGTATTCCAAGTTCGTCGAGGAAAAAGAATTTAACTGCTTATTTTTAAAAAGATGAATTATACCGTAACTACCATATGCACTAGATGTATTTATGCAAACTCTTATTCCATATTAACTTTTAGTTTGTTTAGGAGCTTATGCTAGCATTTAATCCTACGAAGTTAATAATTTTTATAAAACAAATATTATATACCAAGTGTGAGATCTACTTATATATAATAAAAATAATTAGAATGTACTAAAATATATATAATTAAAAAAGAAAAAAAGTATTTCTTTTGTTTTTAATTAATTGTTCTAGATTAAGTCATTGGATTAACAAGTCACTCAGCAGGTTGATCGGTCAGAAGAAGCAAAATAACTGTATCAAAATATTCAACAACAGAACAAATTAGTTCTCAAATGCTCGAGGTCAAAAATGGGATTTGAAAGTTTCTTATTTTGACCCAAGAAATAAAAATTAACTCTCACTGTCTCTGTGTTATATATTTCTATAAATACAATGGAACACATAAAGGAGATTTGCAAAAGAATAAAGAAATCATTAAGAAGAATGGCTTCCAAGAGATTTTCCATTGCAATTTGCAAACTATTATTGCTTAATGTAATGCTCCTCTTGGCTTCAAATGTTGGTGCAAGAAGTTTGGCTGCCAAACCCTATTTTGCAAGTAAGCTTTTATATCACTAATTGTCCCATTATTCTCAATTCTCAATTTTTTTCTCATTCGAGAAATTTGACTCCATAGCATAAATTCAATATTTATTTCAAAAGATGTCACGACTTTTTATTTTTTTTTCAAATATAGGTTATGTTTGACTTTCTTAATGTGTTTTTTTATTATTACATTTGAGTTTTGCTTTAATTAATTAGATTATGTTATTTTTTAAAATTTTATACTTTATGTTTTTTCAGTAAGTTTGTCGGGGATTTTTTTTTTTTTTTTAACCTCTGATCTACTTCTTTAAAAGACGTCTTTGAGACTGCACCAAAACTTTTCAACGATAAAAGTAGGATTAATATTTAGGTTTTTACTTTTTTAACTTGAAGTTTGTTCATTTGATTATAAATTTTAGGAACGCTTTAAGAGTATATTACAAAAAAAAAATTAAAAAAAGAAAAGCTATTAGTAAAGGAATATATAAAGTTTGAAGACTAGAAAAAAATAATTGTTATCGAACTGAAATGTATGACCAATCTTTGTTTACTAATTTCATATTTCTTTTTTATCTAAATTGTTACTATTTTTTTTTTCCCTTTGCGTTTTTCATCAGCAAATATGAAGCGTCAGAAGATGAACAATACAAATGTTCCCATGGCTAAGCTCAAAGCCCCTCCAGGGGGAGACGTTCCTTGGGGTGGCAATTTTTAATGAGTTTTTTTTTCAAGAGCAATTTTTAATTAAAAATTGATACTTCGTGCCACAATCATCTCTTTGTGGTTCCACGAACTGATGGCTGCTACTTAAATTCAAAATGTTATAATTATAATTTATAATAATTAGTATTTTATTATTATTATATTTCTAGGAAATTAGTATTTTATTTTATTATTCAAACCATCAAAATTTGTATTGTATGACTTTTTCAACTGAACCTTGTCTACACCACCCTTGAGAAAAAACTAAGTATTTTCCTTCCATGAATATATTTACCAAAAAATTAAACGAAGTTGTTGAAAGGTAAAATGCATGTGAGGCCTTATCTTTGACCTAATTTGTTTATTATTTCTCAAAATTAATGTCGTGCTTGGATCCTTATAGTTGGAATTCGTTGTCTAGGCTATGCAACACTGTGACCGGACATATTCAAATACAAGACTTCATGGTATAAATGATACTACAAAATCTCATGTTCTTTCACTGTGCCACCCCGATGAGACATCTTTTGATCAAAAATCGTTATGTAGTTGTGATATCTATTTTTCTTTTTTCATATCTATTATCTATTTTCGTAATTTAAATTTTAAACAGTGTTTTAAAATTCTAAGAAATTTTTGCAAAATGAACTCATTTTTTAATTAATTTCAAGCTAACTTTCAATTTTATCAAATTAAATCATTTATTTAAGTGGATTATGAAATTAATACTGTCAATTGGATAAAGTTCAAAACCAATTTTGAAATATTTTGTTTTGATATTTAAACTTCCACACGGAGTATACTTGGCTTCCGAACCCAGCTAGGCTACTTTGTTTTTTTTTTTTGGATGAAAAGATCATAACTTTTCTTGAGAAGTTATGTGAGAAACATAATTAAGGAAAAAAAGGAAAAAAGGTTAAATAAAAACGCTCCGATAGAAAAAAATGGTAAAAATATTGTAATTACAAAAGAGATCAGGAGACTTTGATGTACAAGAAGAGGCTAAAATTATAGAATTGTCCCAAAGATAAATGTAAGTTTGTGATGTATCCGAGAAAATGTGGTTATTACACCCCAATCAAATTTAGAACACGTGAATAAAATAAAACTTTGACTATTTGAAAGATTAAAATAGAATTTAAATTGATAATAATATTATCAATAAATTGAATTTAACATAATACAAAATTACTTTATTAAAGAATATATAATTATGTTTTAGATAATGAATAAATAAAAATCCAAATCACATTTTATTATCATTCTTTATATATCAAATATCAAGCATAGTACAGTTCAGAGAGAGGGAGAGAGGGAAAAAAAATCATTCCAAACTTTACCATATTAAAATATCCTAAATCTTTTTTCTTTTTTCCACAAGTCAGCTGGTTAGACTGAACTCGAATCTCGAGCCCATCCCTTTGATCTCGAAAGAAGAAAAAAAATCTGAATGAATTTGTGTGGTTGGTCTTCTTTTATTTGCTCAAAAGAAACGTTTGCACTCCCCAAAAAAAGTAGATGAATCATTAAGATAGACAAAATCTCCATGGCATGAAACTAAAAGTAAAGTTACAAGTACTTACCAGCTAAAGTGTCAACATATATGGGTAATGTCATATTCTATATAGAGGGTCCGTTGTCCCAAACAATCGCTTCGGTTTTCGCTTTTTTGTTTCCTCTTTCTCTCTTCTTGATTTGAGATCTTGCTCGTCTCACGAAATCGAAATAAATAGATATTACATTTTCTCAAGTGAATTTCTTGTTTCTTGTAAAGTTAAGAAACAAACCACTTCATCTCAATTTTCTGTTGAGATTGAAATATACTCCGCAATTTTCAGCATTTCGTGAAATATATCAAGTTAGACTTTTCACTTCTTGTTGATGGTTTCATACCCCGTTACCCATTTGTTCCCATCTTAAATTGCTCGACTTTTTGCACTCCCAATTGCTTCTCTTTTTTCTTGTTTCTCTCTTATATTCAAGATGTTCGTGCTTAAAATTCACTCACCTTCTTGATAGAGTTTTAGAAAAGTATATATTTGACTTTATGAGATATAGTGTATCTCTATTGCATGATTTTTACATAATATATATGATAAAAATCGATCTTTGAGAAATATATAAATATCTGCTGCACATGTGAAAACTTTTTCCATCATTTTCTCTGCTCCAAACCCAATATTAATAGTCTTTAATTTGAAGTCAACAAAGTGAGTATAAATACGTTAAAATTATGGAAGAGAAACAAAATTGCAAAAGTTCTGGGGAGGAAAAAATGATGCAGAAGAAGCTGCTGGTATTTGGTTGGCAGATTGTGCTCATTGTTGTGCTTTTATTGACATCAACAAAACTAACAAATGCCAAACCATGTGGAACAATAATATGTAAGATTATATTGTGCTGCCTCTCTTGCTTTTCCATTTCAATATTTTTTACAAGAGATTGGAAATTGATCATAAAGAAGATCATGTTGTTAAATCTATGGCGTTTTCTTTTTCTTTTTCTATTTTTTGCAGTCAACAGGGTTTGAAAGCTGGGAGATGATGATCCGCAGAGGGGCAACTATGTAAAACCTAGAAACTGATTTAGGCAAACTATGTCGATACCGGTCTAGTTATGTTTTTTCATTTCTCGTTTGTTGTTTAATGTGGTTTGAATATATATATTTCTTTTTTTAAACGAATTCTATGTCAGGTAATCCACTCTTCCCTTGAGAATTGAAAGCAATGTTGTTGTCTGATGATTTTTTTTCTTTTTCTTTTTCTTATTTTGGGTTAATATATACTGCTTTCAAATTTATTTGGATCTAGGAAATGAGTTCAAATTAAGTCTTGTTTATTATTCTTTTGTTAATAGTTATGTACTAATTAACAAAGTAATTAAAGACAACCTACACTTCTATCTCTCAAGTCAACTCTTTTAATTATCTATCTCTCAAGTCAACTCTTTTAATTATTGAGTTTAAGAGTCAACTCTTTTAATTATTGAGTTTAAGATGGTTTTATAAAGATCAGTACTTCTAATTGAAGTAATTTTACTCCAGGAGGGAAACATAAAAAGAATTTAATTTTAAGGGAAAAATTTTAATTTGAGAAAAAAAATCATCTATAAAGAGATAACGCTGATACGTTAACTAGTTGAGTTGTTTGGCTTAATATCATTATGACTTGATTATAATACACCAGTTCATTTCAACTTATTGAGTTGTTTGGCTTAATATCATTAACCTTAATTAAATGGTTGATTCAGATGGTGATTGAGGCTCAATTTTTCTATAAAAAAAATATATCAAATTGGGATTTTGGTCCATTGTATATATACAAATTTTTTATTAATAGATATGTTAGGATAATATGGATCTTCTCACGCATGTTTGCATCATTCCCAAACAACAGATATAACCTCTCCTAGATCTCTTAAGTTATAATCTTCATACAAAACCAATATATTCCTTTTCAAAAAATAAATAAATAAATAAAACCAACATATTCAACACAAAGTGAAATCAAATTATATGATAAAAATGAACTAGAAAAATTGGGTTTTTTTTTTTTAAATTGTTCTAGATTGAGTCATGAATTAACATATTTCATTCAGCATAAAGTTGATCAGTCTTCAAAGCAAAATAATTGTATCTTATTAGGCAAATCTGGAGAGACCGATCACTAAAATGACTTAAAAATTAAAACTTTAAAGTTTGAACAACAAAAACAAATTAACTTGGTAATACGCAGAGGTCAAAAACACACTCTTGAAAGTTTCTTCCTTTGACCCAAAAAAAAAATCCCCATTATTGTCTGTGTTTTTCTATATATACACACATTTTGAACAAATAGAGGAGCTTTGCCAAAGGAAAATCAGTAGCAAAAATGGCTTCCAAGAGAGCTTCCATTGTAATTTGCAAACTATTGCTTATTTTAATGCTCATTTTGGCTTCCAATGTTGGTGCAAGAAATTTGGCTGCAAAATCCTACTTTTCAAGTAAATCTTTCTATGATTTCTTTTTTCTCCTTTGATTCTTTTCATTGTAATAATTTTGATAATTAGGATTTGTTTGATAACGTGGGGCTATTGTAGTTTATTGATTTAAATTATTATAAGCTTGTGTATAATTTCTTCTTTTTTTTTCTTTTTTAATTTGACTTAATAAAAACGTTTTGCAAGTCTTAATTAGCTAGGTTAGCTTAGTTGGATATTGGTTTTTTAGTAACAATGTTTTTGTAAATTTGAGATAAATGTTTAAAAAAATATATATTTTTTATTTCTAAAATTTGGGTAAGATTTTAAAAGTAATTGTAAAATTTAAAAAAAAAATCAAACCCTAAGCCATTGTTACAAAGACAAAAATAAAAATTACTAAAACGTAGACAGCGAAAGAAGAAAAAATATACTAGTGAACTAACTTAGTTTTTAAAAATGAAAAATATATAAATATAAATATAAATATCTTATTTTATAACAACTTTATTTTATGTTTTGCATTCTTACTAATTAAGCTTATAATTTACTAAAATCATCTTTCCTTAATTTTGTACCTACTAAAACTACCATTGAATATTTAGATATAAAAAAATCAAAATTACTTTTTCTACTTTTTAAAATTGGATTTTTTTTAAAGTATTAATAAATTTTGTTATTGGTACACAGTCAAAGTCAAGATTATTACTAGCTAGATCGATTTCTTTTAACGATTTTCTTTATTATATTATTAATTTTTCTTCACTTTGCTTTTTCATTTGCAGATGTCATTAAACACGACCAAGTTAATGATAGAAATGTTCGAACCCTTGTGCGAAGAACCTCTCGAAATGGTCACATTCATTGGAGTGGTAACTTTTAATAATCTAATTTGAATAAGTAATTAAATTAAATGTGCTGATTAGTTAAGTTTCTTTATTGATTATTGATTATGTTGAATGCTTTTTAGCTCAGCTTCGACATTTGTTGGGCATTTCTATAACATGATTTTGAGTGCTTTGTTAGTATACTATTATACAATTTATTGGTCAGTGTCAGCCATCTGGTTAGTTATGAAGAGGTATTAATTTTACACCTATTTCAAAGTTAGGATTTAATTGAATAAAATTAAAAATTTTGAGTTAAATTACTAACTTAATAAAGAGGGTAATGTATAAATGGAAATTTATCCAAAATTTAAAAACCTAAACAAAAATGCATTTGAAAACTATTATTACTATTTTTTTTAATACAAACAAGTGGGGTATGAGATTCAAACTCATGTTAAATAATAGGTAACAGTTTTTCTCCTTTTCTTAAAAACCCGTTATCGAACAAAAATAACTTCAATGGAAAAATATATGAGACTCATTTGGGTACATATTTAAAATAATTTTGTAGTGTGCTCAACTAAAATCATAGATCACTAATTCTTGCATTTGTAATCTAGAACATAGTTTCCGTTAACTTGCTAGAACACAAAGATTTAGGATAGTTGATGATCAGAAAACAGAAATTTGAATTCAATCCGAAAGCCAAAATTTTCAATACATTGAACTAGTAGACATATGAAAAATATAGATAAAGAAAAATGTCTGACACGTGGAGAGAAGTTTAATAGGCTGAGTCTTGTTCTTGTATGACAAAATTGCTAAAAGTTTATATACTTTTCTCCAAGTAATTAAGCTGGTAAAGACGTCCTTCCCTTTCATTTTGAATGGAAAAATCAACATGAATGTGTAGTAGGGTCTTTTTTTTTTTTAATTTGGTCCAAACAAGCATCTATATCATTCGAATTTTCAACAAATTAAAAAAAAATAATGAATTCTACAAATTCAAAGTTGTGAGAGGAAAAGTACAGAGCATTTTAACATCTATTCAAACCCATTTTAATGCAAACATTTATGTCTACTTCATCTTGAATTTAAAAGGATGAGTTTGACTAAATTTAAATTTCATTTCATTCTTGAATTTTTGAAAGTTCTATTATTGTCTCGTTTTTCTTAAGTTTTCATATCTTTTGTTGATGGTAAAAAAATTCCAATATAACAAATTATTTATAATTTCTTCTAAATATATTTGATGATGTGATGTTTCATTTTAATACCTTGAAGTTCCCTAAGTTAAATACATAAATTGAAAAAGGTGAATTTATATTAGATTTTAAGGGATTATTTTCATTAAAAAGCGAAAAACTAGAACTAATGTTATTTTAGAGTTCATGTAGATATACATTAAAAAATTTTACTCGCTCTCGTCAATCATAGTAATATATTTTATAAGTTTTAAAATATTGGAATTAAATTGTAGTTAAGATTAAAGTATAAGAACTAAAATTGAAATTTAACATTAAAAGTCAAACTTTGATAAATCAAGAATGAAGTACAATATAATATGGAACACGTTAATTAAAAGAAGAACATTCAAATCAAACTCAAAAGAATAGTCGGACCATCCAACAACAACTGAGAAATTGTTTGAGCCTTTAATTTAGAATGAAAAAAATTGAGTATAAATAATGTAATTATAAAGCATGGAAGAGAAATAATATTATTGCAAAAGCTTTGGGGAGGGGAAATGGTGCACAAGAAGCTTGCATTTGCATGGCAGATTATTGTTCTAATTATTGTGCTTATATTGGCATCTTCAATGGCATCAAGGGAGCTAACAAATATCAAACCATGTAAGATCATCAATAAATTCTCTTTTGTTTTCTTTTTTTTTTTACTTATTTATTTATTGGTTTTTTTTTCAGACAACAAGTTTAGAGATCTAGAAATGGATGATCCTCGTGGTGGCAACTATAGAAAGCCAAAGAAGCCATGAAGGACGACCACCCAAACTACAATATCTATTTTATGTATATTATATATTATTCACTCTGTTTTTCTTTTTCTTTTCTTTTCTTGGGCTTAGATCTAAAATTTTATAGAAAAATTAATGAAAATTAAACTTATTCATAAATTATATGGTAAAGATATTGTTCATGTATGTACCAACTCATTGAGTCAAAGCGAACATAACTAAGTGGTAATTGATATAGGTTGTGAGTTCAATCCCCACCCCACATGTTGAAGATCAGAGAAAGAAAAAAAAATCAACACAAGTAAATTATAGTGTTTGGTAACTTTCGCCATTCTAAACCATTAAAAAATTGGTTACATTGTTTATTAAATTATATGATTTAGCCAAAGTAGACATATAATTTCAATTATATTTATAACATATCAAATTTTGTTATAATATATAACCATTTAAAATTTTATGTGCTTTAAATTATAATTTATATTTGCTTTTTTTAATACGACACTTTAGAGATACAGAGGATCGAACCTCCGACCTCGAAAAAAATAATATATATTAATTATCGTTGAACTATGTACATATTAATTTATATTTTCTTTACTTTACTTTCATTAGTAAAAGGTTAAGAAAAACAATTATTATAACAAGCAGTATCAAATATAAAGTTTCATTCGGGCTTTGTTGACTTACAAGAATCAGAAGGATTATCTTTTGATACATTTTTTTAGAACATTATTGGTAGAGATTAACGAGAAGTTTGGGGTGTTTATGTAAAGTTTACATGGGATATAGACATTTAAACCTTGCTTGATTTTCCAAATTACAGCGGAAAAACAAATAACTCCCTCTATTCAATATCATTATGGGGTAAAGAAGGTTCAAAAATTATTAAAAAAAAAACTTTCGTTTCTTCTCATGATCACGTACAGAAGTGCTGCCCTTCGGCTCAGCAATATGGAACCTCTCAACAGCTCCCGTTCCTTTATGAGGTCCTATCGGGATAGGTAGGCCCAAGCCTTTCCCCTCTTCCCGACCGAACAGTAAGTTACCCACGGCTGACAAATAGGAATTTAGGCCGTAAAAGAAAGGCACCGGCCCCCCACTGGGATTTGGCTTTCCTTTTCTACGTGTGCAGTGCGTCAGCACTGGCGAAAAAGAGGTTGACTTTACTCAAGAAGAAGGAAGGGGCGGGGCCGGGTGCTTGTGGGCCCCCTCTGCAGCAAGTGCTTGTTGGACCCCGTTTCCCAAGAGGGGGCCGGGCTGTGTTTCCCCAGCGGTCGGCTAGTGGCGGCAGAAAACGAACTTGGGTGGGCTTCGCGCGGTTCGCATTTTCTTGTGTTGAGAGCTTCTCATTTATTTTAGTTTTTTTGCCAATTTTGTAACTCTCTTTTAAATAAATAAATAAATAGAAATACAATAAACAAGGCCACATGTTAGACACGTGCGGAGCCCAGTCCTAATGGGCCTGAATTCCTCTGGCCCAATCAAACAGTTATTCACTCGGCCTTCTCAGGCTAAGCCCTACTTCCCTCGGCAAATATTTTTTTAACTGCTATTTTTTAATATTTTTGAAACTTATTTGGAAAGGTAAATATCAAATTGACTAACCTTTTACTTGATTTTAACCTATTCAGGTTTTATATATCTTTTTCGGTCCTAATTATCCTAATATCGTTATCAATGGATATTTTTTAAAATTATATATATAAAAATAACAAATAAACATTTCATCATAAAAAACATTTTTTTAGTACAACTCTTGTTGGGGAGGATTTGAACTCACAACCAATTACTGCTGAACTCGCTTTGACAAATATTTCATCATTTTTAAATAAATTAAAAATTCTTATTATTAATATTATGTCTATATTAGTGATATTTTGTTTATATTTTTTATATTTCATAACTATTCTTACAATATAGCAGAATACCGATTCATCTTGTGTGTCAATGTCAAACTCGTAGATATATAGAAATAACGGCATGTCAATGAAAATTTAATACCCTATCTACAATATAGCTCAATTAATTACCAATTATTCCGTAATCTTTATTCTTTACTCATTTTTTTTCTCATCGATTACATGATTATGAATTCAATCTGTAAAAAAAAAATATATATATATATATGTAAAAAAAATAAATAATAAGTCGATTTGAAATTGAGAGATGATTCATTTGAAGAGTGATAAAAAGGGGAAAAAGAGAAACAAATAATTTTGAATGACATCAAATTTCACCATCCCACAAATCTTGAATGGTTTTGTATGGGCTTGTTGTGTCATTTACAAAATATTCCCCCCTCAAAATCTTTCTTTCTTCTAATTTTTCAATTTCCAAGTAATCTTCATCGTCCAATTTGAGATCAAGGGCGCCAATATTTTCTTTCAAACGGTGTTCATTAAAGCTCTTCACTATCACACTTGATCCTTTCCATAATCCCCATTGTAGGGCAACCTTTGTAAAACAAACAAACAAGAAATAAAAATAAGTATAACAAAACATTATCTCCTTTCTCCTAATGATGAAGAAAGATATAACTCATCTTAAATTTGACAAAATAATTTAATATTCTATGAATTTTCCTAACTGTGAAATTAATCGAGGTGTAATTAAGTTGATACAGACACTTACATATCCAACAAAAATACACAAAAAAAAAATTGAAAATAGAAAATGAGGTAGAAAAATAGGAGAGAAAAAAAAAAGGAAAATTGTTTAATAACCTGAGCTGGAGTTGCCTTGTGTTTGAGAGCGATTGATTGGATGACTGGACTTTGAATCACAGCCGTTGATCCCCATGCATTACCTGGCCCACCCAATGGAGAATATGCACTTACGTGGATTTTATGCTCTCCACAAAATTCCCTAATCTTTCTTTGCCTCCACATCGGATGCATCTCCACCTATTTGTTAAAAAATATTACTTTATTCATCAGCTCAATCCAAGGTATTAAACTTCCCTCATCCATAATATCGACATTTTTATTTATTCATGAATTCAACGTTGACATGAGGAGTAAATCAAGGTTTCTAAGTATTGCAAACAAAAAATAGATAAAAATAAAAGTAAAAAAAGAAAAAGAAAAATATTTGCATCGTGAAATTAATGCTCGAGATGTAATTTAATTCAAGCATTGATTTGCACCTAAAACTTTAATATCCTAGCTCCTACTAGCTAACTATATAAAACTTTGAATTGTTTGACTTCTTAGTCTTTAAATAATATCACTTCTTCAAATTATAATAATGCATTATATTAATAGGCCAATGAATTCTATTTCATACTCCAAGCTTTCTTGACTTGTACACTTCTAATAATTTCTGCACTTTCAAATTATGAGATTAAAACTAGGTACCTTTTTCATTAACTTCAAAGCTCATTTGATTGACTTTGAACCTAGATTAAATTTGGCCACCACTTTATCAAATAACATCTTTCTTTTTTCTTAATTTCTTTTTTTAACCAAACAACTACTTTAAAAATATATATGTATATAAGTTTAGTTTATATTTTTATTCCATTTACTCTAACTTTGCATCAATTTAATTAGTTTTTCTACTAGTTTTGTTGTTATATTTATGATCATTTGATCAAAATTTACCAATTTTAATAATAAAAAAATTACATAAATTTAACGTGACAAGTTTTTTTTTAGCTACACTCTTAAAAGAGGTCTAAAAAATCCAAGGAATATCAATGCTTTAAAACTTTGCCTATATGTACATATTTTTTAACCAATGACTCATTTTTCACATCCATGAATTGCTTGTTAGGTTGATTTTTTTCTTTTAACAATAGAGAGTGCATGTTAAGCTTTTCTACGATAATTAATGAAACTCTTAAAAGCAACTGTAATTTAACCTTAAACGAAATTCTATTGGATAATGAAAAGTTTAAATCAAATTTCTATACTTAATTATTAGCTTTGATAAGAGCTAAATACATTATTTTATACATTTTACTTATATGTATCTATATTTTCTTAAATGAAAAAAAAAAAACTTCAAAATTAAGGTAATCATATGGACCATAATATGTCTTGGTATTTTAAAACTGCCCTATTTCTTTGAATGCTCTAGAAAGCATATATTAATGTTGGAATTAGTTTTAAAAGTGTATCAAAGGTAACAAAAATCCAAAAGAGACCAACTAAAGAACAAAATAATATAAGTGAGAGAGAGAAAGTACCTGATTAACAGCAGGAGGTATGGAAGCAAATTCTAGAATGGATTCAACTTTGTTGGTGGAGAAATTGCTTAAACCAATGCATCTACACAAACCCAAATCTAGGCATTTTTCCATTCCTGCCCAAGTCCTCTCAAGATCCAAAACTTTCTCAAAGTCACCTTCCTTGGGAACTGGGTAACATGCCCATGGCTTCAGTTTCAATGGCCAATGCACCAAATACATGTCTATGTATTCCACTCCCAACTTCCTATAATACAAAAATCTCAATTACTAAAACAAACAACGCAACTTTAACCTCCAAATTCACCTTATCCAAATGTTGATTACAACGGTATTCCAAGTATTTGAGTATCTCTACAATGGTATGATATTGTTCGTTTTGGGTATAACCCTCACGACTTTATTTTTTGTTTTATCCAAAAAACCTCATACCAATGGAGATAATTTTCCTCGTCTATATTTCATGGATTTTGCTCTTCCCTAATCAATGTGGGACTTTGTTCGTATTCTCTTCAAAAACCCAATACTAAATTCACAAGTGAAAACATTTCGATTGATGCTAATTCTTTCAGAAAGAAAATGGGTATGAAAAGGATAATATCGAGAGACCTGTTTCTAAAGTTTTCACTTTTTCATCTTTTTCCTTATGAATTTTCATGTGGGGTTGAACAAAAAACGAACTTTTCTCTACTGGATTACCTTAGTGTTTGGTTCAATGCTGAAACAGGATCATGGTGGTCACTTCCCCATACTTTTGATGTAAGAAAGATGTCTTCTCTTGCCACAGTTTTGTCCAAAATTGCAGCACTAATCGCTCTCCCAACAGCCGCCTCAGATCCATAAATCGTTGCTGTATCAAAATGCCTATAACCCATCTGAAAATCAAAAGAAAAGTTCCATCAAAACAAAACAAAACAAAAAAGAAATTGAGAATAGAAACAATTAAGTTAAGCCAGAAATTGAACAAAAAAATGCACAAGTTTATACATTGATGGCCATATGGACGGCTGATTCTATGGCTTTGGGGTCAATTTGGTAAGAAAAAGTGCCTAATCCAATGATGGGAAGATTTACACCACAATTCAATCGAACTTGATTTCTCATCATTCCCACTTTTTTTTTCTCTCTCTCTTCTCTCTCTCTATGTAATAATTAGGAGACAATTTGGACAGGTGATTTACAAATTTGGTCTATGTATAGGAAGCTGAAGTCAACGTTGTTAACTGTCTCCTAACAGGACATTACAGCTTATGATTCTTTATGGGCAGCTGATGATATGATGATTCATTGGTGTTGGTGTCTCAAAAATTAAAGGGCTGTGGGATCTATCTTCCATGTTTCATGGGTTGCCGTTGGATTGGCCTTGATCTTATCATTCAAGGGACAGGATCTAATCGTATTCTCTCTCTCTCTCTCTCTCTCTCTCTCTCTCTCTCTCTCTCTCTCTCTCTCTCTCTCTCTCTCTCTCTCTCTCTCTCTCTCTCTCTCTCTCTCTCTCTCTAAGTGTTATGGAATTTTCTTAGAAGAAGTCAACAAGTTGGTTTTGAAAAACCTAGAAGAATTAATGGCAGCCAACCCCATTATCGTATCATTCAAAAATTTTCCTTGATATTATCCATTACAATAGTTGGATTTCATGTTAGGGAAGGAAATTTGTTTTTAAAATAAACGAATGAATGAATTTGAAATGGTTCTTAATTTAATCTCATATTGATGCGTTTCTGAAAAATCCAAGGAGTGAAAAACAAGTTTGGTTTAGCAAAAAGTATGGATCAAATTATGAATTTTGTCTTGTATCCTTCGAGCATTATATTGTGTTTGTTTGTTTAGTCTTTAAACATTATAATATATATGTTCTTAGGTTTGTAGTCCATGTCATTAATATATAATTTGTTGATAATCCAAAAAATAACTATTAGATATATTATGACCTTAAATTAATGTTACTTCTAATGAAAGTCTCACCACCTTTATTATTCTACCAATTGAGGTTATCTAAAACCCTCTTTAAAAATGCTTAGATTGAGTTTATTATCAGCTTAATTTCTAGCTTAATGTAAGTGTATTTTTTTGTATTTGGCTTATCAGTTGTTATTTTTCTGCTATATAATAGTTAGTATTGGTAGTTTCTGTCGTTCGGTTGTTGAAAGCCAGCTCTTTCTTCTTTTTTTTGTTCGTCCAAATATTATTTATCGATGACTTTGAAAATAATCGTCTTGGAAAATAAAAGGATAAGGAATTGCTTTTCAAAATAGCTCCCAAATGTTTACTCATTTATAAGAAAATTTGTGTGCTAGGGTTGAGATACAATATATAGTAGCTAGGCTTATAGGAAACTAAATGTTTGTGTGTTGACTCTCCTATAATAATAAGAAGATAATCTTAAATTGTTTTTGACTTACAAATCTTTGTCAACGCGTTGATTCTTTCTTTTTCTTATGAACAAATAAAACTAAACGGCATTAAATCAACCTTAATTGTTAGCAAAGGCATAGACCATGCAAACCTTAGAAAAATAAATTTTAAAATTTAGAGCAAATCCACCGCTAGCAGCTCACATTGAGCTGTGTTTTCGTTGTCATATTCATATCATATTTTAGAAAATAGAGAATGTTGAAATATTAGATGTAACATAAAAGTTGAATATTTAATTTTAAAAAATAATTTTATGTAGAAGAATTACATTTTTAATTTAAAATTTTAGACAAGGAGAAATAGTAAATAGTTATCAAACATATTTTTGTTTATTTTTTCAATAATAGAAGAAAGAATCGGAAACAAAGAAACACTTATATAACATAGTTAGTATTTTAATTTATTAAAAAAGAGGAAACGAGGAACAATAAACATAACAAAAAAAAACAAAAAACAAGAAGCATGAAAGTCTAGGAGAATTTATACCCAAAATAGACAATATTTCATATATACTATATTGTAAAAAATACAAAGAGACGATCTAATATCCTAACAAGTAGTATAAGAGTACAAAAAAAGTGAATCAATGAGGTACATAGAAAAAATTACATTTTAAGTACTGGGATGTATCAATATTTAGGTATTGAGATGTCTAAGGTTGTTTATATTGTGCTTTAATTGAATATCATTGGTGTGTAAGTACTTGAAATCTACATATATATTACCCAGAGACATCAAACACATGGAGGAGGTGGTTGAAAATTTAAGACATAATTAAAAAACAGAGTTTAAAAACCTGTTAGGAACATGCTGGTCAATTGATTAAGTTAAATTAATATGTTCATTAAGCACAAGAAGGCACCATTAAACTAAATGCCTGCCAGACAGACAGAGAGATCATTGAATTTACCAGCAATTATTTGCAATGTTTGAACATGTTCTCCCTTTGCAGCCTCACGAATCACATGTTCATAATTAAATCATCCTCTTCCACTTGGACATCTAATTAATTTTCTGTTGATGCAGCTGGATATTGGATATGTAGAAGCTCAAATATTCATCTAAAAGATTGATTTTTTTTTACTGGAAAAATAAGGTTGGGCAAAGAAAAAATTTCGCTGACTTTAGTTATAAGCATGACTAGACGAAGGGAAAAACTTAACATAGTAGTCTAGTTACAAAAGGAACTGAATCAGAAGAAATATTGAATCTCGGTGGAGATCGTCCCAATCTTGATGATGCACTGTATATGACCCCTAGGAGCCAATTTAGCTAAGACTTAGCTCAGGAAATGCCACATTACTTCAAATGGTTGTCAGTATGGGGTGGGGTCTTTGTTGCTCAGACATGGTTGAAGCTTGTTAATCTAACACCAGTCTTCAATTTTTTATATCAGTGGAATTCCACCTTTCAACAAAGCTCAACGAAGAAGTTGTGTTTATCAGGTGAGTAATTTATAAAAAAGTTGTATTCAATCTTTTTTAGATTACTATTATGATTAGGGACGGGTCTCGATGCCTCAAAAACTAACTATTTTAACAAAATAAATGGTAGTTTTTTCTATAATTCGTTAAAGATCCTCCAACCTTTTACCCAACAAAAGCTTGATGGAAGCTTATAAGTTCTCTAAAACCTAATATTCCATAAGTTCAAATTTTGTTTTATAATATTTTCCAAAAGAAAGGAAAAAACCTAACCCTCCATTGAATTTTGCCCAAGTCAATTTTCCCAGCTCATCCATGAATTTCTTCGTTTAGACCCGCACTAAAAAGTAGCAAAATTTCTTGTCTACACTTGAAAAAAAAAAAAGTATTCTTTCAACCTTTAGAGTGGTTCCATATAAAACTGCATTTCAAGTTTTTCTTTTCTCTTTGATCCATAGCCAATTTGCAAACTATTCTTGCGACTATTATGATTTGAACTTATTTCTAAGTCCATTATTATTTATGGTTGTTGCGATTGTATTCTAAGTTCCCAACGTTCCAACATCCCTCCCTAACTCACAGTTGTTCAAACTCGTGCCTCGAGATGATATAGGTCAATAGGGATGCATAGTTCAAAAGTTACTGTACACATTGGGGATGAGTATCATAATTCTGAATTAATGAAAGATTAATAAATTAATCCCACCAATTGCTATATTATAGAACTTCGAAGGCCAATATGAATATAACTACTCATGAATATAACTACTCAACAATTAAGGTATCTCTCATTCTCTATAAGTTGGAAGTTCAATCTTCATCCCCGCCTTTGTTATACTCAAACAAAAAAAAGCGTCTTCCAAGACATACCCAGAATGTCAAGGTTTGGTCAATCATTCCATTTGTGCATTTACTACGTTAAGCACACGAACAGAACAGTTCTTTACAATTCAACTAATCCCAAGTACAATAATTGGCATATAACATTGCTGAATCATATAATAAACTAAACTACTATGCTCTAAAACAACATCAAAATTCTAGCAAATGGGTGAACTGGGTCAGGTTAGTCTCTAAAACAACATCCTCTGTTGCTATTTTTCCTTTATTGAACGTCTATGCTAACCACCTAGCTTGATTATAAATGACTATGCTAAGTATGTTTGAGCTAACAATTGGCACGCAACAGCTATTTCATTATATTGCCATGTGTAGGTTCCGAGCACTATGCAGCAGTTCATTTTCATCTTTGCTAGAAAAATCTTCCACCTTTCTTTCCCATACAAGTCCCAACCAGACTCGAGGAGAGGAGCGATTTGGTATCTGGCCTCCATTTCAAATTCTTGAGGACAGAGAAGACTTCAGAAAGAGCAGGAGAGACGCAGCTATCTTTTATATTCTTACACGATACTACTTCGAGGCTTTGAAGCTCCTTCCACTGAAGAACTACCGACTCCAAGCCTTCTGTCGTTAACAATGAACATCCTTCAAGTGAAAGCAGCCTTACCCTCCTACGGAAAAGAAAGTAACCACAAATCAGATATCTATTTTTTTTTTCTTTTTGAAAAGCAGAGCTTTCATTGAGAAAAATGAAAGAATACAAGAATACAGAAGGACATACAAAAAAATAGTCAAGCAAAAGGCAGTCAAACTGGCTCTAATTAAACGGCTTAAACCAAAACGCTTGGCTTCAATTAAACTATCCAAGTCATCATTCATAAGTACATACTTCAAGGCAGGTTCAGAAATTTCTTAGTTTCTTCAGCAAGGGTTCTAAACGTGGTCTGGTGGCCAAAAGCCCCCTTTCCAGATTAATCAGAGAGAAGCCACTCGAGTGGCCAACCAAAACCAGGTCCACTAGGCTGTGTAGCAGGTTATGATGGATGGTGGGTGACCATTTACGGAAAACGAAATTTTCAAATTTTGTGCATAATTTCAATTTTACACAACTTGAACTGTAGATAGACACTTCAGGTGTAAGAGACTGTTCGGAATGTTGGTTAGCCAATGTCTAAAAAGTTAAGAGGTCATCCAGAACTCAAGAAGGAACCAAGTCCACCATAAATTCAATGAAAATTTTCCATCAATGCTATCTAATTATGCACGGTAGCCTCTAGAAACAACAAAAAGGATATCATTCCCTTCTAATGGAAGAGTTCTACACTTAACAGAAAAGAAACCATATAATCATGGAATGACTAATGAGATAGTCACATAACAATACACATTCAGAAACCAAAATTATTCCTCGTCCTAGTAACCATATTCAGTTACTTGCAGAAGCATCTATCTGTATTCTGTAAGAGGCTTCTATGTCTCCTAAAAGCATATAAATTATTGACTTTTGATAAGAGCAAATGATTTGGTGCCCACGTAGAAATGTATAGAAATGACATGGATGAAGTATCAAACTATGGAAACAGCCAATAAGATGATATCGAAAAAGTATATAGATAGAGCCATAACAAAATTGTTTGTTCCTATTGACTTTTCACATCAAGTGTACGGTGAATATCACCTCACAATGCAACTTCTATTATTCACTTCAAAAGGTTAACAGTATAAACAGGTAAACTAAATGTTTGCCAGACATAAAGATCCCTTACCAGCAATTATTTGCAAAGCTGAACATGTCATCATCCAATCCCCAGCAATCCCGAATTAAGATCTCCCTAGCAGCCCCACATGTCATAAATAAAGCCCTTACACTTACTTTATCCCGCAATTGAGAATTCTGCAAATGCAGCCGCTCAAGAGCAGGACAGGAGCTCAAATACTCATCAGGACCAGGATTTGCATCAATCCTCTTACATGACATGATTTTCAGAGTCTTCAAGTTCTCACAGTATGGAAGCCCAGCCAACCATCCATCATCCATCCTATGATCACAAATTGTCAATTCCTCCAACATTTGGCAGCACTGCCCAATCGCCTTAATCCCATCAAAACTCCCCTCACAACCGACAAGCTCGAGCTTCAGCAATCGTCTACAGCCTCGAGCTAGAATAGTCAACCCGATATCTGTAACCACCGAACTAAAGAACCCATCAACATTTCCTACTAACTTTACTATTTGAAGATTCTCAAACGCCGCAATTCCTTGGAGCATGTTGTCATTGCACTTATGCAGCTCAAGTTCTTGCAGAAGTTCACACTCCTTAGCCACACTCAACAATCCCAATTCACTACCACCTATAAGAGCCAACTTCCGCAAGTTTGGGCAACCACTCGCCAGAACCTTCAGCCCTCTATCAATCAACAAACTTTCCAGTACAATTTCCCCGCCGACATCCGAGCAGAGCAAAAACCAGGGATCAATATGCAATGAAAGAACCCCATGGCTCAACAAAATACTCGAATTCCTGGACGAAACCCAAGACCCAGAAATCAAATCCACTTGATTGAGATTGGGAAACCTCAGAACCAACCTACCCGACAAAAGAAAATCAAAATCCGTAACCCTGAGAGAGCGTACCAGGCGGCCCTGCAGGTGAAGCCAGCGCTTGCAGACAAGGGAGTTGGAGCTCCGTTGGGAACCAGGTAATTTGGAGAGAACACGAAGAAGAAGCTCGTCGGAGAGCAGCAGAGTATAGTCAATCAAATTTGAAATTGGAGGTTTGGTTTTGGAGTCAGGGGAAGGAACAGAAGAATCGCTAGACAAGGAATGGAGTCGCATGGAGACAATGACATGCTCGAGGGAGTTCGAATTCTTGAACCAGACCTCGAACAGGGCTACCGTCTTCTTGTTCTTCTTCTTCTTCAGTGGGAAGCTAGGGTTCGGGTGTGGCCAAGGATTGAAGAAAAAGAAGAGGATAGAAGCAGAACTTGCCTGATTTCTCAGCCTCAAAATTGACGGTGGAAGTAATTTTCAGAATTAAAAGGGTATCGTTTTCTGTGAACAAAATTGTAAATTTTGGATTAACAAAACGATAAGATTGATGCCTTTCTTTGAGTGGAAGTGTAAATTAGGGTTCTTAAGTGGATTGATTTGGCTCCATTTCTTAATCGGAATTTGATTCTATCAAAATCGAAGCAGTTCAAACTTAAAACCAATCAATATTCAATACCATCAAAATTAAACTAACCCCACATTTGTTACTCCAACTGATCAAATCTACTTGAATTCGTTAGCTCGGTTTTTTTTTTTTTTCAATTTTAGATTCATTTAACATAAGTTATGAAAGAACAAAAATTAATAAATGGTTTTTTTTTTTTTTTGAGGAAATCTGTTTCTAAATTATGAAAAGTTAAAAAATAAGTGATGGGTATCCCGTATCCCATATCTCATTTTTAGTTAAAGAAAGATATGTTATTTTTTCAAAATGTAAAATTAATTACATATGTATTTGGAATAATAGTAAATTTCTTCATAATATGACCCTAAATCTATGCAAAATATGATTTATCAACAAGATTCGTACTTTTAAATTTATTTATTTCTCGGAGAATATGTATTACTGCTATGTCTCTTTTGTACGTGCACTGCCTTAACTTGCAATTAGTGAATCTAAAATGAGGGAGTGGAAGAAAATACAACAGAAATATAACTTTTAACTTGTCTAAGAATCATATTTATAAATTAACTTTTATTTTTCAAAACTAAAAATTGATTATTTATGCAAAAAAAATTTAACAACACCTTGGTTTTAAGTCATATATGGGACTGGATGGTAAAATTTCCTGATTTGCAAGATAGTTTGATTTTTAAATTCGACACTTAATCACACCGTCAGTCAAGCACGTCATCTTTAGCCTTTTGGAATAGGCGATGTATTAGACACATATAATGAGAAACACATATAATGAGAAAGGGCACCGGAGCTCCTTTCATAATAATGTTGTATGACGACAGAGAGAATAAGATGGTCTTGGAGTACGTTCAATGGTGGCATCACTTAACATTTTTTACTTCTCACAGGGAATGAACCAACATGTTTAAAGAGCAATAACCGCTGATCAAGAAAGAGCAAGGAGTCAAAGTCCTCTAAACCCACATATGGATCGATTCCCAAGCGGGTCGTAAAACAATGAAGAAATCGAATTGAACTCAAAAAAAAAAAAGCAAAAGAAAAAAAGACGAAAATAAATATTTACGAAAATTTCTGACCAAACTAGAGCATTCAAAAACTGGAGTAAGCCAAGCCACAGCACACATCACAGCAATGCCAGTAATTCTATTGAGCTTAATAATGGAGGAACTGATGATATTCCTTTACAATGTGTTCACTAGTATTAAGAATAGCAATAACAAATAGCAAATACTAAACCAAACTATGACCAGTACAGTTACAATCTACAGTATTTAAAGAGGGTAGACGACTAACTTGCTCGAGACATATCAGTATAAAATAGGAAAACGAGCCGATGCTGATGCCGAGGTTGATATTCTGCAGTAATATCCTTATTCCTTGGCATCTTCATCTTCCCTCTGTGCAAAATACAAGGATGAAAGTCTAGTTATACGCTGTCAACATCTAGTTAACGAGCTTGATGAACAAGAAGACGATTACAGTACAATGTCGTCGGAGCAATTTCGTTTCGAGGATTCCTCATGTTTGTCGTGTAATTGCGTGATCATGAACACCGGGCAGAACTTTTATGTCCCACGTTTTTTTGAAAAACCTGCCACCCTTCTTTCCCATGTGGGTGCCGATGAGACTTGAAGGGAGAAGAGATTTGGTATCTGGCCTCCATTTCAAATCCTTGAGAATGGAGAACAGGGAAGAGAGAGCAGGAGAAATTCTGCTCTCTTTTATGTTCTTACACGATACGACTCGAAGACTTTGAAGCTCCTTCCATTGAAGAATTACAGACTCCAAACCTTCTGTTGTTAGCAGTGAACATCCTTCTAGAGAAAGGAACCTCACCCTCCTGTGAGAAAAGCGACCACAAGTTAAACACAGAATTTCTTGCTAAACAAGTGCTAATCCAATAATTCTTCCAGAGTCATAAGGAAACGGTTAATTGAAACAGGATGAACAATTCTTAATTTTTCAAGTTTAAGGGGAATGTAGATATGCCGTATTGAGTCATAAGCAACTCGACTGACTGGGCACAGTCAAAGCCAGATTCCCGCCATAAATGATATAGATTCTCTATGTAATTCAAACCTCACTTAAATACCAGCATTTTCACCAATTTATTTGAAGCAATGGATCCCTAAGAACAATGATCAGCCTAGAACCTCACCATGGCTGTTAGAGGTTCTGCGTTAAATTCAGGAACCTAACCCAGCAAAACAACATGATTCTAGTACTAAAAGGCTTAAGACACATCCCAGTCACAGACCAAACGTCTATGCAGAAAAACTGTAACAACTTCTACGGCCTGCATCAAAGCATATCAGTTATAGATTATAGAACTTTTATGAGAGCACTCAAGGAGATGCCCCGCCTGTGTACTGCACTAAAATAATCTACAGGGAGTTAGAAATTTGAACAGTGAACTTCATTAAAAGCCACAGAATATTTGGTAAAGTTAAGTTATTATCAAATAAAAGGAGAGACTATTTACCAGCAATGACTTGCAAAGCTGAATATGTCATCCACCACTCCCCAGCAATCGCGGATGAAAATCTCTCTTGCAGCCCCACAAGTAACAAACAATGCTTTAGCACTCCTTTTATCTCGTAGTTGACAATTCTGCAAATGTAAATGCTCGAGAGCAGGACAGGGACTCAAATATTCGTCAGGTCCAGGATTTGGATCAATCCTCCTACACGACATGATCCTCAGAGTCTTCAAATTCTCACAATATGAAAGCCCAGCCAACCATCCATTGTCCATCCTATGATCACAGAGTGTCAGTTCCTCCAACATTTGGCAGCACTGCCCAATAGCCTTGATGCCATCAAAACTTCCCTCACAACCATTCAGCTCAAGCTTCACCAGTCGTTTACAACCTTGAGCCAAAATAGTTAACCCAATATCAGTAACCACTGAGCTATAAAGACCATCAACATTTCCAACTAGCTTCAGTATTTGCAAATTCTCACAAGCTGCAATTCCTCGCAGAAAATTATCGTTACACCTATGCAGTTCAAGTTCTTGTAAAGTTGCACATTCCTCAGCCACACTCAACAATCCCAACTCGCTCCCACCAATAAAAGCTAATTTCCGCAAATTTGGGCAGCCACTGGCCAGCGCCTTCAGCCCTCTATCAATTACCATATTGTCTAGGATATTTTCCTCACCCACACCCGGAATAGGCAAAAACCAAGAATCAATATGCATCGAAAGAACCCTATTACTCAACAGGATACTAGAATTTCTGGAAGACATCAAAGACCCAGAGACTAAATCCACTCGGTTAAGATTCGGAAACCTCAAAATCAACCTACCCGACAAAAGAAAATTCAAGTCCATGACTCTGAGAGACCGTACAAGGCGGCCCTGCAGGTTCAGCCACCGCTTGCAGACCAGGAAGTTGGAGTTCCGCTGAGAATCCGGGAGCTTGGAGAGGATCTTGAGAAGAAGCTCGTCGGAGAGAAGCATCGTACGGTCGAGTTTGCAGAATTTAGTGATGAGGGATTTGGTTTTGGAGCTGGGAGTAGAACGAGAGTCCTTACACAAGGATTGGAGTTGCATCGCGACTATAACATTTTCAAGAGACTTGGTGTTCTTGAGCCAGACATCAGACCAGCGGGGCGCCCTCTTCTTCACCGGCGAGCTAGGGTTCGTTTGCGGACTGGGAACAGAGCCAGAAATGGAGCTTCGTCTCTCGGCTTCAAACAGCACCGCTTGAGCTCCATGATGCGCGTAACCCATGGCAGAATCAAGATGAATCTCTACCAATCACCGCCACGTCTCGGATTTCCAAATTACTCAAGATTTAGTCCTCCACTGCGGCACTGATTCACCAATCAGAATCTACAGATTTCAGTTCCTCCATTGACATTCTCTTCTCTGTAAACAGTAGATTTCTGGCTTCTGGACAGCCCCCTCTTCTCTGCTCTGCACTTCTTCGCTAAAAATTTTGAATCGCTCTCTGTGTCTCTTCTGTGGCTAACGGGCAAAGGGAGAGGTGGGTCCTCAACAAAATGAAATCTTTTTGAAAATTTTCATAATCATTTAAAAGTTTTCTTCTTTTTGTTCTCATTTCCCATTTTAGGATTTTTTTTTCCCTCTTTTCTTCTCTATATCCATATTAGGATTTGATGAGTGCTCGGAAATATGTTCCCATTTCTCACCTTTGAAGTATAAATTCTCTTACCATTTTAATAATTCTGAATGGTTGGATTACTTTATAATATTTATAGTTTAGTGGTAAATACAAAACAGACCGGCATTATTTTTAAATGTATACCTATTCGTTATGGACCGAATAATATATGTATAGCTTAGTTCATAAGATACATATTATCCTTCCAAAAACCATAGTTCAATTTTCCCTCTTATAATTATTGAACTAAAATAAAATAAAGGTTTCGAAAATAAATATTATATAACTCGGATCTTACAGTTATATGCTATAGTGCTATATAGACTTAATTTATGACCTAAATATCCTCTAAATAATTATCGTCAAATATAAAAAGTGAGTGAGAGAGAGGTTTTGAATTTAGTGGATTAAGTAGGAAGTTTTATTTAAAGAAATAGCGGAAGAAAGCATGTGTAACCCCAAAGAGTGGACAAATAGAAATACCTACATGAAATTAGGGTTCATGATTGGGAGTATTTTAGTGTGTGTGTTTTTTTTTTTTGGGAAATAGGCACATTAAATACTTTCTCGTACATTTTATTTTTTATATTTATACATATACTTTCTAGACTAAAAAATTTTATTCCAACAGCAACTCAAGTTCATTTTTGTACTCAATAAATATATATATATATATATATTAGAAACTTCATATATTAAACATGAAAATCTATGATGTCCTTTAAAAATATTTTTCAAAATAAACAATGAAAAGCAAAGTAAAATCAATTTCGATATTAAAAAAAAAAGGAAGGACTTGAAGTTTAAAGATTTTAAAAACTTATACCTATGGAAAAAATTAGTGAGTTTTTAATATTAAAATCACTAATTTATTGGATAGGGTATGAGTTTCTAGTACTGCAGAACCACACAATCCCATCAAAATGGTACAATTTGGGCCCACACTCTCATTCATGATAAGGTAATTTTATGGGTTATTATGTATATATTAATACTAGATCCAGATCCAATTATATGGTAGCTTTTTTTACCTAAATGGTAGGGTTGATAATGAAGAATAATATTTTAGAAAAAAAAAAAAAAGAAAAGAAAAATTGTAGTTTAATGTGTCAGAAAATGACTTCTGCAGATACAAGTTTCATTTTGCCTCGTATTTTGGAGCCACGTCACACATAACCGTTAATTAGCCGTTAAATCCAAACATTTTTTTCACCCATTTGCGACTTTTTTCTTTTCTTCGTTCTTGTTCTTGGGGACTCGGAATTTAAATCTTCGGATCACATCAAACACAATTGAGAGAGAAATGGAAGAGTGGAATAAGCTCTAGATATTTTCATCGATAGTTTTTTTTTTTTTTTTTGAAGCACATCGATAGTGTTATAACTTATGTTGCGACGTTGATAAAAAGATAAATTAATATTTTCAATACATCTTAAATATATCAAAAAAATGTCAAAATATCAAGGAAATCATCCTTTTTAATCTCGTAACAAATCAAAACAAATAAGATTTAAGCACCATTCTTTGGTTCTATCATAAATCGTTGTTCTTGTAAAAAATTAATATCAATTACTGACAAACCAACACTTAAATAATATTCAAATCAAAATATCCCTCAATTTAACATTAAAAAAAAAGGAAGAATCCAAAGTCCTATTTTTAAGTTATAGATGGTTCAATAATCACGTTCAAGCCAAACAAAGAAATAAACAAATAAAAAAAGGTGCAAGTTTGTTTGTTTGGTCAAAGAAAAGATAAAGGAAACTTTGAAGCCAGATCAAAATCAAAATTAAAAATGCTAAATTTTGGAAAGTCCAGAAAATGTATAATATTGAACAAATGAGTAATGGTAGAAAGTTCAGAATATGTATAATAATGAACAAGTGAGTAATTCGGGAAGACCAATTTTGTCTTTAACTATAATTAAATATTTGACAAATGCAAAAAAGTAAACTTTTTTTTTTAAATAATAGACATATTTAAATTGAATCAAAGCCGAAATAGTATTTCTAACCTAAATTATTATTTTTTTAAAATGAATATGGGTAAAAACTAATAAACAAATGAAGGAAGGTCGGACATGAGACCCGAGGCCAATATGGGTAATTTTATATTGTTATATAAAATTAATAATATTACCCATATTTTGTAATCTACAAGAAAAAATAATAAATGTCAAACCGAGCATAGATCAAGTGGTTAAGACATCTATCTCTGACTAAAAAATCATGAGTTCAAATCCCACCGTACTCGGAAAAAAAAAAGAAAAAATAATAAATAATAATAAACCCTCTCACTAACTCTGCTATCGAGGCATTTAAAAATCCAATTGAAAATATACAATAAAAATATACAACCAAATATTCCGACAATGCTGAAACTCTCCTATTTTACTAACAAGAGACGGATTTTTCATTGATAAATGAAAAAGAATAACCATTGTTAAAAGATACTGGGCTCCCGTACATCAAACATATATAAGAAAGCATTACTTTTCCTTTCACCTCTAAATTTCCCATTTCTATTTCTTACAGATATCAACGGCTCTAATTTAAATCTTTTCCCCTTTTCTACAGTTTCATGATTCTAAGTAACTTTCAGAAGCAATACATACAAGTTGGCTGAAATTTCCAGAAGGGTGAATAAGTTAAAAAGATGGTGCAGGATGGGTAACATACAAAGATGGTTGAACCTTGAACGGCATTGAGCTCACAAAAATACATACGGAAGGAAGATCATGATCGAGGAGCTGCCATTTGCTGCTTCTTGATTCGTCCTCCTTGTTTTACCATGCTGTAGTTAAAGCACCAAACCGTAAAATGGATCAATACTTTAGGTATAGTAAATTTAACACTTTATTCAACCTATGGACAGAAAAGAAAAGCTATGAACTTGGTATTTTGTTTTATAATTGGGAGTCGGAGTTTTGCCTGGACGTAGGAGACATCAAAGACTTTTAGTATTAAGTTTATTGGAAGGTTCGAACTTAAGACTTCTAAGCCAGTATGCCCAAGAAACCCCAAATCCTTACCAACCAGGCTGCCCAAGGGGAAGCTATGAACTTGGTATTGTGAACAAAGATTAAAACTATATATATACCAAGTGAAACTCAACGATTAAACATCTCAGTAATTACCCGATTTCATGAGGGGTAATAAATATCCATTGGGAGCCTTGTGCCAATGCAAAATCCACGAGAGTGTCTAAGCTGATCTTTCGACTTACTGCATCCTGCTTATAGGGAAGCTTGTGAAAAGACTAACTCTTTTGCTTTACAAATATAAATCTTACACAACATTCTCTGTGGCTATCCATATCAGAAATATAATTAGAATACAAAAGCCAAAAATGAGACAGTAGCTCACCATAAACACATCAAACTCATCCATTGCGCGAAATGGGGCTTCTGTCATTTCATGTAACGCTAAAGTAAAGCATAGAGTTGAGAATGACCGTTCTCCACCTAACATTGTACAATTCCATTAGTTCATTACTATCGTTCTTCAGTGCATTTGCTTTATAATACATCGATCAATAGACATTTGAGAAAATATTTCACATAGAACAACGTTGAGGGAGGCAAATAAAAAGGTTGAGGCATAAACCATTACAAGTATTAAGTATTAACAATCAGCATGTAATGAATTGACAATCAGTAGGAAAAGCATTTAGAAACTACAAGTTAAGACGTTAAAAAAAGAAAAACCAAGCCATAGAGGAAATTATGCTGTCAATTATAGCAGAAGAAACCTGAAAGTCCACGGGTATCACGAACAGAACTGCTGGATGCATCTTGGGGCATCTTCACCTGTTGAGGAAATGCATAATATTCAAGAACATAAATCAATATGAGGTTTCTAAAAAGGGAAAAAAAGGAAAAAGAAAATCCAGTTAAACAGGTACTGGTGGCAAAGATATTATTTCAATACATGAACTCATTAAGTGGGCTTACCTCAATTGAGAGGGTCTTTTCCTCGTAATTAACTTTTATATGTCCACTGATCCCTTTTTTCCTTAAATGACCATTAAACCTGAAAAAATGTTTCATAGTCAAGTAAAATCTAACATAGCTCTAAAAGGCAAAAGAATACAAACTGAAAAAATCTCTGAGAAGACAAAAGAAATTCATACTGCCAAGTCAATTGGCGCTTCAAAAGATTAGCATTCCTTTCAAACTTTCTGCGCCGCAGCTCTAGAGCTTTCTGGCAAGCCTGTAATTCAATTTGCGAGTACGTTAGAAATATGAATGCTTTCTTGGAGGGTATGTAGTGCATCTATAGATGAATGCCGTTTCATCCTGTCTTAAACAGCACATGATGCAGTTTGGCACTCCGCTATTAAGTATTAACTACTAATGCTACTAGTTCCATTTTCTGAAATCCTTCTATTTAAATCAAAAAAGTTTCCTGGAAAAAGTTCACATTGAAATGCAAAAAGATTTATGCTACCTGTAGACCTACTATAAGCCTCATTTTAACCGTCAGCTGAGAAAGGTGACTAGAACTACAAATGAAATCTTTATGATGGTCTTAATAGGACGGACCCTTTTTATAATGGAAGTTTACAATTACAACCACATGACCTACAGAACGTAAAGCAATCAATGACAAAGAAAAACTTCAACTATTCAATTGAAAGCTAATGCGTTTAGTTGTAAGATAACATGCCTAAATGCCCCTATACAAGTTGACCCTTGGTAACTAGATACTCGTATTTGTTTAAAAACAGATTAAATATCAATATCATTGGTTTCAGATGCCTAAGAAAAATGTTAATGAGAAATGTCACTTGGATTCCACTCTCTCCCCATTCCAGTAAACTTATGAGGGAGAGAATCCTCACACTCGCATGAAATTAAGGTCTTCAGAACTCCATCATCAAAAAGCTGAAGCTGAATGCAAGAATATCAAAGTTTATGCAGTTACCAATCCATTAAAACAGAGTGGGTGTCTGGGATGCAAACGCATTTAATTCTAAGTTTTGGAACTAATCGACAATGAAGAGAAGATTGCAAGACTTCTAGAATCCCAAAACTTAACATTCTTATGTAGAATTATAACATCCATGAAGAGTCATATGAGCGGAAAAGCTCAACTGTACCACTCACATTCAACTTCTCTCTAAAAGTTCTGTAAGTCTGTTGTTTTCTTATGATTGTACGTTCCTTTTTCTCATACATCATTCTCAGGTCTTCCAGAGATTCAGAACATCTGGGAAAGATTAAAAAGTTAGCATATTTCAATCACGATTGAGGCTTCGCATTATACCAAATTTAAAATTATTAATAATTAATAATTAATAATTAAAGAAATTAATGTCAACACCGCCGGGTCTCATTGTTAAGTCTCTGATTTAGCCTCGTTAAATGTGCACTGAGTTGTTCAGGTGTGCTCCCATCCCAATCACCTAAAGCCTCAATTTCACTCTCAGGACATATTATTGAAGCCTTACTGTAACTCTCCTGCAATTGAGATGCCATCATGTCATTGGCATGAACAAAAATTTGTGCATGCTATTCTATAGACTAATAGACTGTATACATTGTAGTAAATGATCATAATTACCTTACGGTGGCGCTCAAGCTCCTCATATTGTCTCTCTGCTTCTTTGATATCAGAAAGGACCTTGTTAGCCATAATACCTTCATAATGATCCTTTTCCTGTGACATTTATAATTCTTAAAACATTAATAAACTGATAAGGAGCAGCAAAAAATTTCAGTGAACTATTCACAGGGCAGGAATAAAGAGGAACCTTTTCTGAAGAATGCAGATCTCGTTCAATCTGCAACATCTCTCTCTCAGCTTCTTCAAATGCATCAACTTCTCCTTTTGCCGACTCTATTTTATTTTATTTTTATTTTTTGGGGGGTGGGGGGGAGTGGGAAGAGTGATCAGTAAATGTGAAAAAAAAAAAAAAAGAAACTCATAAAGAATCTGAATGCTAAAAATAAAATCAATGCTCCGTACCACACAGATTCTCAAATGATACTTTAAGATCTTTTGTCTTTGCTTCCGCTTCTTTCTTTCTAACTCTCAACTTTTCCAGTAGCATCTCATTCTCTTGTATCTCCTCTTGGATTTTCTGGTAATCATTTCCATAAAGACAAACACTATTAAATACATTCCTTAGACAGGAGTGACCATAAATTTGCTTGCACATATATTAATAAAACACAAATATCACAATAAACAATCTTACAGAAATTTCTTGATGAAGCTCATCAACATTTGATGAAGGTAATGAATTAGTTTCAGCAACTTGCGACTTCCGTAAATCTTGCAGCTCCAAATTTTTGGACATTAAAAAGTGTTCCGCACTCCGACACTTCCTCTTTAAAAATATAATAATAATAATAACAAAGAATCAGATGATGACATGAAAAAAATGAAATATAGAATTTGAATTCGTGTCACTAATAGAATGGTGCAGAAATTAGAAAACTTGGTAACTATTTGTGGTGTGGTTTGGGTTTGGCTCGGTTCCTATCAGATACTTTCCCTGTCTTCCATCATGGTGATTTTAGCAAAGGTCCTGCAATTGTTTGAAATCTTTTGAATCCTGATGATAACATTCATAACCTGATTGTCTCAAAAAAAGCTTCTGATTCAAAATTGTAATGAGAATTGCAAAGTAGTCCTCAATCCAGATCACAAGCTCTCAATGAGAGAGTCTCTCTCTGGATAAGAAACGACGATATATCAAACAGATTAACTTTCGTTTCTCTCAGCATTCCTAATCTTACTACAATCAACTTCTCCCTCAAATCTATCATAAATGAATTTTCCCTCAAAAACTTGTGCACCAAAAAACATCTCCTGATAAGCACCATGACGATGACTAACAAAAACAGATGAGACTAAAATCCCCAGCATGGATTCGAACTCAGCTAGAGAGGCATCTATTGAACAATCTTAATCTTACTACGACCAACTTTTCTTCAAAATCTATTGTAAATAACCTCAATAAAATTTTAGCCCTAGAGAATTTCTCCAACCGCAAAACACCATGAAGGCAACTAACAAAAAATGATGGGGCTGGACTCAACCAAAAAGCATTTCCCTCAATAACACTTGAGCGCTTAAAATGTATCCCTCTGCAGAACACCAAGGCCATTACTTTATGTATATTTGTATCTGGAATCTGTGAGCTAAATTTAGGGCATAAAGTCTTCTCAACTTGAAAGTCGTAGTCTAAAAAAGGCTAATTTATTGAAAATTTACCAAAATATAAAAGGGTTCAAGTAACTTATTCAATTAGGAATAATTATTTCAAGAAAAGTCTACAGACATCGAACCAAGATATTCAAAGTACTGATAAATTGTAATTCAAGAACAAAAGTTCTTAATTAGAAATTAAACTTCGACAAAATGGATGCAAGAAGATAAGAGGATGAAGCATCTCAAAAGAAAAGAAAGATAATTTCATTACGGTGATGAAATGTCTAGTAAAGGGCAATTACAAGAAAAAATATTGTCTAGGTATAGCAAGGAACTACTTTCCAATGTTATCGATGAGAATTTCTCATAGACAAGATCCCAATCCACCATTGTCTTGAAATCCATTTTTACTTTTAATTATTGAATGTTATGAAGGACCTACTACCAAGAAGGATCTCCACTTCCATTTTCTACCAAAAGTTTGTTTCCTCAGTGGTGTAAACCAATGGGAATAGAATTTGAGATACAAAAGTCTACCTAACTAGGGAACAAGGAGATCTTTAAATAGTAGTCCAGCTAACTAACTCTAACTACCTAACTTAGAAAATACTCAACGGCTATAAGGCTTTTAACGGTCATAAATAGACAAGCCTTTATAAGCTACATCAAATTCCCCCTCTCTTAAAAAAAAACTCATCCTCGAGTGCTTATTTAGCTAAATCAAACTCATCAGCTGCCTTATACTCATACATATCCACAACATTGAAGACTAGGTGAATCCTTGGATCATCCGGGAGATTGACCCGTTCAGCTTTGTCACCATACTGTTGAAGAACTTCAAAGGGGCCAATCTTTTTATTATGTAGCTTGTGATAGGTTCCTTTAAGGAATCTGGATTTTTTGAGGTAGACCATAACAAGATCGCCTGGGCGAAATTGTTTGTCTCGCCTATAAGCATCTGCTGCTTTTTTGTAGGAACTTGTAGCTTGAAGTAAATTCTCAGTCACCTCCTGATGTAGTTCCACGATCCTCTCGGCCATATGCTCAGCTTCCTTGTTAAAATCCACAGCAGATGGAAGATTAGTAAGATCTACCGTCAGTCTAGGGAGCCTTGTATACACAATGTCAAAAGGGGACTTCCCTGTGGACTGGTTCTTCATATGATTATAAGCAAATTTCGCTTGTGCAAGCGTAAGATCCCATTGCTTTGGTCGGTTGCCACCTAGACAGCGTATTAGGTTACCCAATGTTCGATTAGTGACCTCAGTTTGTCCGTCGGTTTGTGGATGGCTAGTGGTGCTAAACTTCAAACCTGTATCAAACTTTTTCCGCAACATTTTCCAGAAATGACTTAATTTTACATCTCTATCCGAAACTATTGTTCGAGGGACGCCATGTAATCTTACAATTGCGCGAAAAAACAAGTTAGCTATGTAGATAGCATCCGAAGTCTTTTTACATGGCAAGAAATGAGACATTTTACTAAAGCGGTCTACCACAACTAATACGGAATCATGGCCTCTTTGATTTTTTGGTAGACCAAGTATAAAGTCCATTGAAAGGTCTTCCCAAATAGATTTAGGAATTGGTAAGGGGGAGTATAAACCGAGGAATTTCTTGATTTAACGATGTTTTCCTAAGAATGCTATTTTGGATGTCATAAAAATGAACACTTAGCCAAGTTTATATATAGCTGGTTCCGTTCTAGAGTTTGGAAAAGGGCATAGAGGTGCTGTAAGTGGTCATATTCGGACTTACTATATACAAGTATATCATCAAAGTAAACAACAATAAAATTATTAAGGAAAGGATGTAAAACCTGGTTCATTAGTCGCATGAATGTACTTGGTGTGTTGGATAAGCCGAATGGCATAACTAGCCATTCAAAAAGTCCCTCATTGGTTTTAAATGTCGTCTTCCACTCGTCTCCGGGTCGGATTCTGATTTGATGATATCCGCTCTTAAGATCAACCTTGGAAAATACCTGAGCCTCACTAAGTTGATCTAACAGATCAGATAATCGAGGGATGGGAAAACGGTATTTTATCGTAATCTTGTTAATAGTACGGCTGTCCACACACATCCTCCAAGAACCATCCTTATTAGGGGCCAATAAAATGGGAACAGCGCAAGGACTAAGGTTTGGTTGAATATGCCCCTTACGAAGGAGATCCTGAATTTGGTCATGTAAGATTTGGTTCTCCTTCGGACTCATACAATAGTGAGGCAGATGTGGGAGAAAGGCCCCTGGAATAAGGTCAATGCAATGCTGGATATCTCGTACAGGTGGTAGACCCGAAGGATCTTTGGTAAGGGATGAAAATTCAAATAGTAATTGTTGGACCTCTGGGTGGGCTGTAGGTCCCTTATTAACCAACACCACCACTAGTGGATCATCTCGTTGCAAGAAAGTTTTTCCACTAATAAGTGTAAACAATTGTGTAGTTGAAGTAGAGGGGTCCTTTCGTAGTTTAGAATCCTAGGAGGATGGTAAAAGTACAATCTTCCTACCCATCCAATGAAATTCATATGTGTTTTCTCGTTCCCTATGTATAGCCTGTAGATCAAATTGCCACAGACGTCCAAGAAAGATATGACAAGCATCCATGTCTAAGACGTCACAAACAATTTGATCTCTGTAGTGGTTTCCAATGCTTAAAGGCACAGTACATACTGAATTTATTGGTGTTTCGCCACCTTTTCGAATCCAAGAAACCTTATATGGTTGAGGATGGGTATTTAGTTTAAGATTGAGGGCGAAAACAAGCTTTTGTGACACCATGTTTTCTCTACTGCCACTGTCAATTATTATGTTACAGATTTTGCCATTGACAGTGCAGCGTGTACGGAACAGAGCATGGCGTTGAGTAGGAGATTCTACTTTAGGTGCTAAAAGAATTCTTTGAACTACACAATTAACTACATCATCTTAGTCGGGTTCTATATAGGTAGTTTCTTCTTCCACGGGAAGATCAAGATCAAGACCTTCATTGGTTAAATCATCTTCATCCACCATAGCCAAAGTACGACGCTGGGTACACTCATTGGACAGATGTCCTTGTTGACCACAACGGAAACGCTTTCCCAAATTTGGGCAGGCATATGTGGTAGGACCTTTCCACACTTTTGGTACACCAAGCTAACCAGGAATAGTGGCCTTAGGTGTACTGTCTACTGATTTTAGGCCAGAAGAAAGCGGAGTACCTATAGTGTTAGAGGAAGAAGAAGGTTCGAAAGGAGAGAGTTTAGTACCCGATGCCTTGTCCCATGCCGGGCAACGTTGAGTCGTTCGAACACGCTTTCGTTCAATTTTCTCTTCTACCTTGGTTGCGATGGAAATGGCCTCAGTCAATAGTCCAATTGGTTGAGTATCCATCTGATCTTGGATGTCATCACGTAACCCATCCAAGAAACGAGCAATCTTGTAATCTTCGGACTCCGATAGATTTGTGCGAGCCCCCAAACGATGGAACTCCTCGACGTAGTCAGCAATGGATTTAGTTCCTTGGTGGCAACGTTGGTATTGTTGATAAAGGAGCTGCTCAAAGTTGGCAGGTAAAAAACGCTCACGCATCAATCGAAGCATACGAGGCCAGCTCCGGATGAGGCGTTTTCCCAAGCGCCTCCGGTTGACTTCAAGATGATCCCACCACGCCGAAGCACCGGACTGAAGTTTAAATGCTACTAGCCTGACCTTTTTGTCTTCCGGTGTGTTGGTGTAATCAAAGAAGTTCTCAACGTCCTTGACCCAATCCAAGAACGCCTCAACTCCCAACTTCCCATTGAAGGTAGGGAGATCTATCTTCATCTTATAATCGGTTTGCACCCCTCCCCTGTTGTGAACATCAAATCTGTCAGCATGGTGATTTCCCCGGACGAAGAGATCTTCTTCTTCATACGAGTCCGAATCTTGATTTCGCAATTGGATTTCTTGAAGTCTTCGACCATGTCCATTCGGGTTTCGAATCAAAACAGGGGAACGCAAACGATTTCGTGGTTGGCGAACTCATTCTTGTTCGAGCTGTCTGCCGCGATTACCAAGGTCCTCCCGCAACCGTTCTTGCTCTATCGCAATATTCTCCATATGTTTTGAAAGGTTCTCCATCAGACCATGAATTGTCTGAACACTAGATCGAACCTCCCCTAACGAATCTTCTTACCAGCAACAAGCACTTCATAGCAGATTTTGGAGACAGAGGTTGAGAAGGAACCACCGCGGGTCCTTTGCCAGAAGTCGCTTGTTTCTTCCCGCCATCAGGTCCTAGTTTCGGGTAATTGCTCTGATACCAATTTGGTGTAAATCAATGGGAATAGAATTTGAGATACAAAAGTCTACCTAACTAGGGAACAAGGAGATCTTTAAATAGTAGTCCAGCTAACTAACTCTAACTACCTAACTTAGAAAATACTCAACGGCTATAAGGCTTTTAACGGTCATAAATAGACAAGCCTTTATAAGCTACATCACTCAGCCAAGGTTACCAACATCAAAGCGTCTTTTACAAATAGGATAAGTTACCAGAACCACCTCTCAACAAATAATGTGCACGCCTGCACTCTCATCTACCCCCGAAGAAAATCTTCCATCATCTTATCAGTGTAATGACTTGGATTGAAATTTTTAATTGATCTTCTTGTCAACAGGAGGAAGGTTGGCTATGTTTTAGTTATTCTTACAACTTATTTTTATCAATCAGTCAACCAAAGATAGCCGTTGTTGGCTAACTTTTTCCCTTTCATTGTGAATTTAAAGACTTGGATTCGAGACACACGTAATCAAGCAGCAATAGACGTAATCCACAATGTAGAAAGTCATTGCACTTTGGCTACTCCATCTCATAAACAAATCTCAGTGAGACCCCAACCTAACCGTAACCAAACAGGATAAACAAGGACCAACGTATAAACAACAATGATTATAAAGATAAATGTGTTATTGGTATTGGTAAACTTTAACACCTTTGCATTGCTTAGGTTCTCGTCAAGATCCCCGAGTTGTTCTTCTGCAGCTCTCTTCCTCTTCCTACATCGCTCGGTTTCTTCTTTTACATTCAATACATCTCTTTCAAGACTTTTGATGTGATCATCAAAAGAACTACATAGTCTGCCACTTCTAGGTCTCCTAGCTGGGGGAAGAATTGTCTGAACAGAACCACGAGAAAACCTATAAAGAAATGATGATAAGTTTTTCTGATAATTAATTACAAGGAAGCAGTCCTATTGGACTTTGGAATCAACCAATGAAAAAATACCATATATAACAAAATGAAGAATAATCCATTTCAGCCAAAAGAAGAAAGCAATTTATTATAGTCACAAGGTATAAGCATTCTTGCAAAACAGAGACAAAATAAGCTCAAGTCCACAAAGTTCCTGAAATCCAAATAAATTAGTTCTGGTAAGAACACATACGAATTATGAATGAACTTTGCACTCTTGTAAAATTATTATGCTTTATCTACTCCCAATCTGCTATGTTAGAATTCATGATTTTGTAAGCACACAGCCATTCTCAAATGCACTGCCGTAAGTGTTAATGATGGAAGAAGCAGGAAAAAAATAGGATTTAATATTTCAACTTACATTTTGTATCCATCTAATGTATAAACCTCCTTGAGGTTTGAGATCCGTTGGTCAAATGCGACTGATTTACCCACATCATAATCTTTAACGAGCACTTGCCTCTCAGCATCACCCTATAAAGCAAAAATCAAGGTCATTGAAGAAAACACGTCATTTGTCAATTAACAACATCCTGTTGGGGCGCAAAAAGGAGCAAGCAACAAAGACCGTAGTATAAAAAGAAAAATAATCAAAATAAAACACTGAAACATGAAAATTACCTTATCTACCAAAACATTGATGACAGTATGGTTTTCAGAGTGAACGACTGAAAGGGTTGTAGGGTGCTCTGTTTGAGGAAGCATGTGAGCTGGAATATTTAACCTACAAGGAAAAGTGAGAGCACAGGAAAAGATAAATTTAATGTTCAAACGAAGGATCATGAGGAAGCAGAGAAGAAAAAAATGTCATCCACCTACAATGGTCTTGAAAAGTCATAGATGATAATCGGGAGTTGCTTATAATTAGCTTCATTTGCACATCCTCTCAAAAGAAGAGAATCTCGATGATCAGTCACAATGAAAGCATTGAGCAACCTCCCGATGGCATTTTCAACAGCAGGAGCCCACATATCACCGTTAACCAAATTCTACAGAAAATAGTGTCAGAGACAAAGGACCTCAGTAACAAACCAATTTTGAACCACATATGGATTAGCAAAGAAGCTCGTCCATTTGATTATGACAATAAGAAATACAATATTTTAAATGAAGAAACTCAAATGTCAAGAAAAATGAAATCAAAATACATCAACTTGACAAGAATAGCCAATAGGACTTCATCTATCTATCTTTTAATGTTCATCCAAAGTTCCAAAGTTATTTGGCCAGCATCAATGATCGATCATACACAAGTGACAAGCCACATCACCAATAGACAGTAAATCAACTATTGACAATAATCCTGTGATACTATTTGACATAATTAAACTTGAAAACAATAAAAAGTAAAATAAAATAATAAAAAGTAAAATAAAATTGCCATTGTCCCAAGGAGATTCTCATGACCATAACAGAAATGGAAAGTTGACAAAAGAACAGTTACAGAGCAGCACCCTGTAGCTAGATGAAAAAATTATTACATAAGCCCATTATATATTATGATACCTCAAAAAAAATTTAAAAATTAAATGAAAACAGAAAGGAAAAGTTCAAGTGTAAAAATCCTTTTTCGTGGGTGGGGGCGGGGATGGGGCGGCCTCGAGATTCATAATTTGTCTTTAGGGAGAAGCCCCAACTCCCTCAAACAAGAAGACGTCTACAAGTACATTGTAAAGTTTTCAATGGATCCCTGGCTTCAATCCATCTCTTGAAACTGAAATTTCCCTCACAATTACAGTTATAAGATACCAAACCAGAAATCCTTCCTGGATGTCACCTAGAAAAACATTTCCTTAAAACCTTTCTTTCTTTAAGAGTAAATTAGCTAGGTGATGGTGTACGGAAAAAGTAGTTACCAAGAACTTTAATTTCTGTTACTGACCAGATGGGAACCAATTGGGCCAATGGGAGGTTTCTTGAATCTTTGATGTTGTCTCTCAATTGCACGTAATAATTGAATGACCCTATCACCTCCGAAAGCTGTGACCTGTCCAAAACATAAGTTATGCCTGTTATCATCATTGGAGGCAATAGGTCAAGTTGGAGAATATATGCTGCCTATACATGCAAGTATTTAATCTACATAAGCAAATAAAAATACGAGCATGCACACACTACGATTGAAAAAAATCCCCAGTTAGACAGGTATCTAAAATCATAACCCATTTAATTTCTCACCTTGTTTGTTTGATGTCGCCGAAGCTCTCGAATAGAGTGAGAAAATTCGTAATGCCTTTTCTCATAACCTTCAATCTGCAAAACCACCATCATTTAAAAGTACATATTTAACAAACGTAATAGAAAAATGATGCATCATGACTTAATGATGATATGTTTTGACACAGAGAGCACAGGAACAGCAGAGAAATGGAAATATCCATTGCTTCGTTTAGCATTTTTAAGAGGGTTATGTCCAAAAACACTAATACAAATAAATAGTGCATATACTTACTAGAAAACAAGATGCTAGAGTCAATAACAAATAGAATCAAAACCAAAGCGATAAAAACAATATAACAGTTTGAGGCAAAAGAAACAGGAGCTATGACAGATAAGATACCTATTGCAAAAAATTCATATGGCTAATACATAAAACTTTCAACAAACTGAGCTTGCTGTTATAAATGGCTATGAACCTTATAAAGCAATAATTTTCTATCCCACAGTCAAGTAGAGAAAAAATTTTGAAATATTTGGGACCTTTGGAAACAAGTTTAAAGATCTCAGCCTCTTGGTAAAGACGCCTCATTTTCAACTAGAATACCTACTCATTGATTGTATGATGTAAAAGAATATTTCCAATAAATAAATTCAGTTTGGAGAATCGTAAGTTTTAGCCTAATAATGCCATTAAGAAACAAGACCGATCAACATTTGCAAGTAAACAAGTTGTAAGAGTTTATAAGATCAATTAAGATTTGTGAAAGAACATTCTAGCATCCAATAAGTTCATCCTCATACATGTGTTCATAGAGGCAGTGACCCCTCATTATATAAAGAGTCACACAGTATCAATCACAAATACCTCGGGACAAAAACATGATAACCAAAGATAAGACTCTTTTGTATTCCACAATGGAACAAAAAATTGCGACGCAATATCCAGTAGGTTGCCATGGAAGGATTCTCGATCCTTACCTCTTCAGCAATCCTTTTTATTTCACTTCTCACACTTTGTAGGCTATCCAATAAGGCATTCTCCTCCTCCTTCAACCTGTAACGTGATTCAATAAGATACGGTGCAATCTATCCTCATGGACTCAAATTTTTATTTTTATTCTAAAAAAGGGGACCTATGAAACAAATAAAATAAATAACCTCATTACTGTTGATTTAGCAGCTTCAGACTCCAATTCGAGTTCCTTCAACTTTTCCTCAATTTCAGATTCTTCAGCCTACAGGTAATTAACAATTGTGGGGGGTTGAAATTGAAAAGGAAAGCAGTGAAAAGTTCAGAGATGTATAGTTATTTACATCACATAAGATAGAGAGTCATAATTCAATCTCAAAGATAATTTGACGTTAATGGTATAGATAAAGCCTTGACCATATCAAACAAGTTTAAAGTAACTGCATTAGGAGGCAACTCATTGCCAAATGAACAATGACATGGATATATGGATCCTTGTTTCAAGCGTATGAGAGCAGCAATGACTTGAAGATATAGCTAAGGTAGAAGCACATTTTTGGAAGGTGATAAGTGCAACTACCAATATAAACTGATTATATGTACATAAATACGCAGACACACACAGATACATATGTACAAATATAGCTGAGGCAGAAGAACATATTTGGAAGTTAAATACAAGCGGAAATACCAATATAAATTGTTGTATACACAAAAAAATGAATAAATACATAATATATAGAATCAATCAAGACAGCCTAGACACCCCTCTTTCTCTCTCTCCCTCTCTCTTCCATAAGTAATTATGAATCCAAGATAAAGGGAAACCTGTGTATTTTTCATGTGCTGCTCATGAATATCATGAACTTGTTGCTCAAGCAGCCTAGCACGCTTAACCATCTTTTGGATGTAGTTCATTTTGCGGCAATGCTCCTCTTCAAGTCCGTGATTCTCTCTTGTTGCCTAGAAATTTTGTTTGCATTAGATTACTTATTGGGAAACGTGAAAGAATAGAGATTACTCTGCCTGAAAATTCTATGCACTTAAATTTTGAAAAGAAAAAGGAATAAAACTAATGGCTATAAAACAGCGGAGAAAATAATGACTGATATTCATTATTTTATATCTGAACTGATAATCACAGTATTGTTCATATGTTCAATATCACAGGCTTCCAAGTTGTAGATTCTGTGAAATTTTTTTGAAAAATAAAATATGGTTTAACAGGGGTCCGATTACAAATAGATTCAGGGGCAAAAAATATTTTTTTTTTCTCAAATTGAAAGACAGTAGACACAGAAGAAACCCCAGGATAAGAATTCAACTTCAATATGCATAAAATGAGATCAAAATTTCAGCTAACTACTTTTACAAACTCCCATGTTTAGGAGTTGGAATTGAAATCTAACTGTCATTTTACCAAGGAAAGGGTTTCTTGCAATTCATCCTTCATTCTTCTCACTTCGGAAGTTTTCTCCATCATGCTTGCAATTTGAGCCTTCTTCTCGATATGACGTTCTCTTAACTTTTCCACCAGACCCTACAGCACCATTCAGAAGTTCAAAAGATTAAGTACCAACTGTCCCTGATATGAAAGAAAACAAATAGATAAATTCTAATGGATACGCTACAGCTCCAAGAGGAGAGATAACACAGGTTGAAATACTATATCAGAAAACTTTATAATATTAAGTTCAACACGAGTGTGTGCCAAGGGGATGCATAGCTTAACTAACATAGTTCATTACTAATTTACTCACCACTTGATGATCAATTTTTGCTCGACAAATAGGAACGCGATCTTTGAGCTTTCCTATTTTTGCACTATGCTCTTGAAGTTGTTTGTCTACATCATATACCCATGACCAAGCAAGCTTTTTCTTTAAATGTTGGACCTGTTGAGAGATTTCTTCTACATGCTCCATGTTTCTAATTTTTACTTGCAGCTCATTTAGTTCCTTCTCTACAGGTCGTATGGTAGACTCCAAGTCATCAACAAGCGCATTCGAAGATCTCAATTGATCAAAAATGTTTTTCAATAGATCATCAACTTGCTGAAGAAGAGTAGCCTTGAAAAAGAACTGAGCAATAGAGTATCATTAGAGCAACCATAACACTACCAGAATGTGAACAAAACAGCTTGCATTACCTTAAATTTGTCTTTGTCGTTCCCAGAATGCAGGAACTCTCTACTTTTGTCCTGACTCATTATTACACATGGATTCTCAACATCTATCTGCATAAGGTAAAGCAGATCTCTTCTGTCACTCTCGGAGATTGAATATGCATAACATTTATATCTCCTATGAGTTCTAGGCTACAAGGATGTACCGTATATAAATTGGTAACTAACAAAAGTCACTTAAGTATTGCAAAACCAGTTCGGAAGTATGCAGTAACTAAGTTCAAAAGAGTTCTTCAGCTTATTTAGAAGTTCAGGACACCCCAAGCAAGTCAATACAATTAAAGACTTGCAGACAGCACCAACTTGCAAAGCATCACGAAAAATGCTATGTTTTATTAATTAAATGCAAAACTTACATTTGGGTTCAAAAAGTGAAGACAGGGGTTGATGGGAAGAAGAAGAGTAAACATGCACATCCCTTGCCTTTGTTACATCTCACAAAATACTAGAGAACCTTGTGTGACCCAAATATAAAAAACGGTAAGTATAAAAGCCAACAGATTACAGCATACAAGGTAATGACTCACATTAAAATGTTCTACTAGCTCTCGAAGTTCATCCCTCCGACCTGCAACCTTTTTTCCTGTGAGATACCGTATAAAAAAAAGTGTAGCAGTCAATCCCATAAAATCATACAATGCTGCAGTTGTGCTTTGTATTACATGCTACATCCAACTCTGAAATATGATTCACAAGAATATTATTGAAAAATATAGTACTGAAATTTCTAGATAATTAGACATAAGACAATACCAAAGCCCAGTGCAAAAGTAAAACAGAATCATACCAGTAAACTGACAAGTAAAAATTAAAAATAACCAGTCGGGACTCAGGTGTGAGTCATGCGCCAAATATTGCAGAATGCAAAAAAAAAATTTATTTTTTATTATCATATAAACATTTCTAATCTTCAGAAAAATTTCATTTAAATACAGAAATGGTTGCCTTCAACCTCTTCTCCCTCGCTCTCTTTATAACCACTTTCTCACTGATAAACTCACTAACTTATCTAAAAAACTCAATAAATATGACTAATATACCCTTAAATAACAAAACCTGTCATAATTCTATTGCATTTTGGACAAAATGTATTTGCATTTAGATACATGGATCAGAATATTCCACATTTCCAACTTTATTCAGTTATTGATAAGTAGAGCTTGCGGGCAAAAGGATGAACTTACTAGTGGAAAGTAGGAAACAGTGACATATTTTTGACAAACAAAATATAAATAAAAAGATGATGTTTCTGACCTTGAGAGTCCTTCAAAACAATACCACTGGTGGATTCAGAAATCCTTCTCTCAATAATTATGACGTCACCATATATTCCATGCTTAAAAGCATCCTCCCCATTATTTTTCAATTCAACATGGATGACAGCATGACTGTTAAGATCCAATACTGTGTGCGATTTAGAAACTCAAAAAGGATATTATACATGTAATACAAATTGTGAGAACTTCTAGGTGAATGCTATAAAGGAAGAGCCCAGTCAAATTATTTTTTCAAAAATATTTTTATTGCCTTGGCAGCGACAATACCACACACTCTACAATATTAACTGAATGTCCATATTACATTACTGGTAATGCGTAATTTCAACAAGATGCAGCTTAACAAATAGTCCAGCCAGGGGACACGAGAAGAAAGTAAAAGGTTTTTCGGAGAAATGAGTTAAAACACGTGACCAGCTTATATAGGATATTAAAACCTAACGAATTTTTTGGCAACTAAATGTTATAGCAGGCGACGTCCATGAGATTAGTCGAAGTGCTTGTAAATTGCCCCCAACGCTTACAATTATTTTTTAAATATAAATAAAAAAACAAACAAATGGTTGAATTATCCACATGATAGAAAGCAACACAAATTAACAAACCTGCAACCAGTTTTAATAAAATCCTTCAACGTTGATGCCCTTTGGGTTCCTTTAGCTCGACAGCCGAATGCCACACATAAAGCAGTCAATATAGCACTCTTGCCACCTGTTGACATCAAACTTGCTGGCATGAAACTCATGGTGTAAATTGCAATAGCATTAGAAAATGGAAAAACCATAGCAATGGTTCAATCCAGATTATGGGCTAGTTTCTCTCTCTCTCTCTCTCTCTCTCTCTCTCTCTCTCTCTCTCTCTCTCTCTCTCAAGCAGGAGAACTCCTCCAGCTACAGATTCCTTCAAGTCCATTTCTTCACATAAATTCCGATGGAAAAAAACAGAAAACGAAGAGTGTAGTCGACTTACTTCCGTTCTGACCAGTAATGAAATTAACCCACTCGCCAAACTCAATATGCAAGTTGCTGTGACACATGAAGTTCTCCAGGCGGATACTCTTAACGATCCCCACTGCGCAGCGAGCAGGAAGAGCCCTGGAATCAGCCATGGTCAGGCCTTTAGGGGTTCCGCGAATCCTTGAGGAACGGAGAGGCAAAGGATCAGTGTATGCGGAGAAGAAGCATGAAAAGTTTGGAGTGAGAAGAAGCGGAAATGGGAGAGGCGTAATCGGACGGGAACGAAGTTTTGTGGCGGGAAGATGAAGCTCTGTGTTGTGTTCTTGTCTTTCCCTTTTGCTGTCCTTTCTGAAGAATGCGAGTGCGGGTGGCGCGCGGAATCCTTATAAATGAAAATAAAAAATAAAAAATAAAAAATAGAATCTCTTTTTTTACTTAAAATGCAGAATTAGTCAAGGCTTGAGTTTGAATTTTTCCATTTTAATTTCTTTTCATCGAACTAAACCCTAAAATTAACTTTAACGGATAAAATTGAGTTTTTTTTTTTTGAAACAGGGATAAAATTGAGTTAATATATCTTCAAATAAAAATTTAAACTAAGCTACTAAAAATTTCAACCAACCAAAAAAAAAAACTAACACACACCACATTATAGAAGGAATTTGAACATTAATTGAGTCACGTTCTATTGGAAATATTGTACCACTAATGGAAGTATTTATTTTACCACTTTGTTTAAGTTTATGATTGAATTTGATGAGATTGATTATTAATTTGTATTTTTTCAAAATAATAACAACACAATTAGACCCACAAATGTCTAAAAGTTCTAATATTTATAAATTTATCATAATAGAATCCAATTAATAAAACTCTATTTATATATTTTTATTTAATAAACCTAGACCCACCGAAGATAATTTATCATTTTAATTAAAAAATAATATTATAAGTCCTAAAGTCTAAACTTTAAACCTTAAAAAGATAATATACACTACAAAATTCAAAGAAGAATTGTTGAAAAATTAAGCCGGACTAAATGTATTGATTAGTTACTCATTATTTATTAAAATATTATTATTTAATCAAATATTTGTATTAAATGAAGTCTGAAATTACTCGTACCGTAAAATGGGCCCACATAGGAGCCTTCGATTATAGACCCGTTGGGCCAATAGCGAAACAGAACCGAGATGGGCCTGGCTCCGTAGGGCACCGTAACTACCGCTGCAACGGCTGTTTTCGGACAGGCTGGGGTACCTTAATGCCCGGCTTGATAATGTTTACATAATTTTTGGAAACAATTTGATATCTGTCAATAATAATAATGATGATGATGAATCCATTTTTTCTCAAAAAAAAAAATAAAAATTATAAAAAATAATTATGAATCCATCGCTTGCAATCACATTAGCAAGTTTAACATTTTTTTAGAAAATAAGTTTATCGTTTTAAATGTTGATATTATGAATTTTTAATATTTCATACATGAAACAAAGAAAACTACTAATAAAATGGTTGGTAGATGTTATGCATAAGATCTAAGATTAAAATTGTCAAAGTTTCCAACCAACAAGTTATGATTACGATTCTATGAAAATGGAGATTCAAACTCTCAACCTCATGGTTGAATACACGTGCCTTAATCTGCTCCAGTGGATAGTTTAATAGAAATCTAAAAAAAATATTTATGAAGAGGAGAGTCTCCAACGTAGCATAAAGTACTAATTAAAAAATCCCTTTCATGTGTGCTTCAAGAAAATTTTTTTCTTTCTCACAAAAATTGTATTTAATTTAGAAACAATTGAAAAAAAAAAACACGAAGAGAAGCAAATAAATATCACTCTAAAACAAATATATATATATATATATATATAGTACAACATGTGAGTTGGAGATTTAGATTCACGATCATTTGATCGGAGATAAGTGTCTTAACCAATCGAGTTATACTTAAGTTGTCAAAAATAAAAAATTATACTTAACGATCTTAGATTGAGTGGCTATATGGTTCAGTCCAAATCCCCTATAAGATTTTAAAGGTTGGCATATTATGCACAACATCCATCATATAGAAACACCCTTCAATTCAACCCTTCAATTCATGTGCTCGAAAAGGCAAAAATAGTGAAACAGAGTCGCAAGTACATTAGAAAGTTTCACAAGAACACTAAGAAATTCCATTGGAAAGTAGATTTGAAATTAGAAGAGAGGGAAAAAAAAAAAAAAAAACTTCTCCTATACCAATCCCCACCAATTGAAAAATACCAAAAAAAAACCCCCTTAAAAGCTATCATATTAACACTCAACTACCGTCTTCTGGCCTAGAAGGCCATTGGCACCCCCACCACAGCCATCGCTGTTTTCAGGCAATTTTCTCTTTGGTTTGGCCTCTTGTAGCATCAAAACGACGTCGCGCATCGATGGTCGATCTGCGGGGTTTCGACTGGTACAGAGCAGAGAAATACGAAGCATTTGTATCATTTCTTCCCTAACAGATGCACAAGATGCCCCAGCATTTTTGTCCAAAATTTGACTGATTCCATCCTTGATCTTGATCTTGGATCTCACCCAATCCACAATGCTATTCCCATCCCCAAATTCTGAATCCACAGATCTCTTACCACTCAAGATCTCCATCAATACGACTCCGTAGCTATAAATGTCACTCTTTTCATCTACTTGAAGTGTATACGCATATTCTGCAAAAAGCAAACACGACCTCATAGTTAGATATCTTATAAATTATTACATTTATCCTAACTCATCAACTCAAATTGTTGGGTTAAACAATATCAAAGTATGAGGTCATGCGTTTAAATCTCTATCTTGATTATTTTTCCTACATGCATTATGAAAAGTTAAAGACATTCTAAGAAGGCAATGACTGGCCTCTTCTTTTGTTGTTGTCTTTCTTGTGTGTTCGATCTTGTGTTAATATCGGAATACACGATTCCCGATGGAAATTGGAGGTGGGGTCCAGTGAATGAAGATGGAAAGAAGAGAGGATTTCAAATTTGGACAAAAGGGGGGAAAAAAAGAAGAAGCTTGAAGTAGAATAGTGCTGGATTGGGTTAAGGAAAAATTGCATGTGCCAAAAGGAGAATTGTTTTTGTGGTGTCCCAAACCCATTGGGTGTCATTTTGAGCTATATGAAACTATACACAGTAACAAGTTTGCTGTGTAATCTCAGCCATTGCTTTTTGATGGGTAATATTCTCTTGGATCTCCAATATTGAAAAAAGATAAAGTGTTGCACTTCTAGGTTCATGTGCAATGTCATTAAATTAAAAACTAAAGAAAAGGGTTAAATTTGGGATTATTAGAGAAAGAAAAAGTAATTAATATACACCATGATGTTTATGTTAAATTTGGCTTTTTTTAAGTTACTTTTTGAAATTTTGTTAGTATTATAAAAATATTACAAAAGTAGAAGACGCTAGGAATTTAAAGCTTGTTTGTTTGAGAGAATTTTTCAAATTACTTTTTAAATTTTAATGAAATTTGTTTTAAAGGAAAAACAAGTTTAATTATTAAAATAATAACACCGGTAGTCTGTTAAAAGAAAACAAACAAGGCCCATAATTATTTTTTTTTCTTTTTTTTTCAATAAAGTTCAGAAACATTATTAAATAATTTTTTCGATCGTATAATTTTTATAAATATTTATAAATTATTATTTTTTAATTAATCTAAAAATTCAAATATATTTTCGAGTTGGATAAAGAAACTTACTAATAAAATTGTTAAAAATAGAAACCGCTATCAAACCCGAAAACAAAAAAAAAAAAGAAAAATTCAGAGAATTTGAGAGGAAACAAAAGAGGCAGACGTCACAGTACGAACCTGGTGCAATGTAACCGTAGGACCCAGCGATGACCGACATGGACTCATCGGTCTGGATCAGCTTGGCGACCCCAAAATCGGCCACTCTGGCCTCCATCTCACCGTCCAATAGTATGTTACTGGGCTTGAGATCCCGGTGCACGATAACTGGATCACAGTCGTGGTGAAGATAGCAGATCCCCTGGGCCACCCCGAGAGCAATTTTGTACCGGGTCATCCAATGGGCGCCCAAATTTTGAGCCTTGTTTTTACCGTGCAGTAAATCGTCCAAATTACCGTTGGGCATGAACTCGTAGAGCAGCATTGTACACTCCCTGTTGCTGCAGCAGCCTAACAATCTCACTATGTTCCGGTGCCGCACGTTCCCCAGTACATCCACTTCCGCCAGAACCCCTCTCCGCCGTCGGATGTTCTCCTTCTGTTTCCCCCACAGCTTCTTCACCGCTATGATCTCGCCACCTGGCATCTCCGCTTTGTACACTGTCCCTGTGGACCCCATTCCCAGGATCTTATCCGTCATTGACAAGCACTCCAGTACGTCCTCCGCCGTGAAGTTCAACCGTTGGAACGCGGTCAGTTTCCACGGTCCGATTTCTTGGTCGCCGCCGAATCGACGGCTGTAGTTCGCCTGAAAGCACCGCGTTCCGGCCACCAGAATAAACAGTCCGATCCCGAATGCCGCCGCCATTATCCACACGATTGCACCTGCCGTCCGCCGCGGCTGGTGCTGCTGCCGTACCTCTATCGCGCCCGCGGTGAGCGTTTCCGGGGCGCATGGTTTCGATAGAATTGCGCCGCAGAGGCCGTCGTTGCCGGAGAAGGAGGATGGATGTAAACCGGGGAATATGGTTCCGGTCGATGGAATAGGACCGGTGAGGTTGTTGTATGCCACGTTGAAACTCTCGATTGTGCTACAGTTTTGGAAGTTTGAAGGAATCGTACCTGTGAGAATATTACGTGACAGATCAATGGCGGTGATGTACGGAAGCGTCGAAATCTCCCATGGAATAATGCCGGTTAGGGAATTGTGGCTTAAATTCAGAGTGAGCAACTTTTCGCAGTGACCAATTGTCCATGGAATACTGCTGTTTAAGTTGTTATCCTCGAGTTCGATCTTGTAGATGGATCTACAGCCGATGAAATCGGGGATGTTGCCGACGATTTTGGCAGAACTCGCCGAGAAGATCTGTAAGCTCGTCGAATTCCAGATGTTATCCGGTAAGGAAGTTCCGAAGGAGTTCTGCGAAATGTTTAAGTACTGTAACTTAACTGCATTACCAAAATCAGCCGGAATCGCGCCGGAAAAGTTATTGTTGCTCAAGTCGGCGAACGTCAAATTCTGTAACAGTCCGAAGCCGTAAGGGATGGAGCCGTTGAGGCGGTTGTTTTGGATTCGAAGGCGAGACAGAGAGGTGCAGTTCATTAGAGAGGCGGGAAGTTCTTCTTCTAGTCTGTTCGAGAAGGCAATAAGCTTGAAGAGCTTGTTTCCATGGCAGAGATTTGGCGGAACCGGACCGGAAAGCATGTTTGACGACACGTCGACTTGCAGCAACTTGTCGTTTTCGCCGAGATTTTGAGGGAGAGGGCCAGTGAGTGAGTTGTTCCATAATTGCAAACTGACAAGATTTGGAAGATCGCCAACTGCTTGTGGAATTTCCCCACTGAGATTGTTTCTCATCAAACTCAACCTTGTCAATTCCTTCAGGTTATACAAATCCAACGGAATCGTTCCTGTAAGTTGATTCTCAGACAAATCAAGCTGCTCAAGCGCTACCATATTTCCTAAACTTTCCGGAATTTGTCCCGTGATGCGATTCTTGAAGAGAAGCAGACTTTGTAGCTTCGTCATGTTCCCAATGTCTTGAGGAAGAGTTCCGGAGAGATTAGCTCCGGCAATATCCAAGTATTTCAGATTTAACAACAATGGAAATTCCGACGGTATTCCACCGGAGAAGCTGTTATAACCGATTTCCATTCTCTCAAGCTGCGTCAAGTAAGCTAGTTGCCCTGGAATTGGCCCATCAAGAACGTTCCCACCCAAATGCAAATACTTCAACCGTGAAAGACTCCCGTAACTCGCCGGAATGCCGCCACTGAAATAGCTCCCGCCGAGGTTGAGCCTCTCGAGGAACCGAAGGTGGGGAAGTTCTTGCGGTAGTGGACCGGTGAAGTTGTTGCTGAAGGCATCGAAGACGTTCAAGAACTTGAGCTTGGAAATCCCTGGCGGGAACGTGGAGCTGAAGTTGTTGTGATTGATATCGAGAGTTCGAAGCTGAGTGAGCTGGAAAATGGCGGTGGGGAAAGAGCCAACGAAGCTGTTTCCACTCAAATTCAAGTGGATTAAGCTCGTCAAGTACCTGATTTCGGGGGGAATTGAGCCAGAGAGATTACGGAAGGACAAATCGAGGGAGGTGATTTGAGCGGAATTCTGATGACATTCGATTCCAGACCATGAACACCAAATTGGGTCTTGAAAATCGGCTTTGGAGAAGGTGGGGGCGGGGTTCCAGTCATGGAAGCTGGAGAGTGGATCTCTGAGGTAGGATTTGAGGGAAAGCAGGGAGAGAAGTTGGAGTGGTAGGGCTGTTGCAATTGCAGAGGGGGTGATCAGAAGAACCAGGGCGATAAAGAAAATGAGGAAATTACAATAATCTTCTGCAGGTTTCATGGCTTGGGAGTACTGGACTGATGAGTTGATGTGGTTGCTGAGAAGAAGGGAAGGAGAAGAGAGGGAAATATAAGGAAATGAAGGTTTTGATGAACGAGAGAAGTGCTTTTTGGAAGTGCTGTGTGCAGAGGGTGTTTCATGATGATGATGATTGATTTCTCTTCAGTGGGTTTTGGTTGGTGGACATGGAGGAATTAGCAAGGAAGGAGAAAGAAAGAAGGAACTATAACTATAACTACAGGTACTTCTTCTTCTTCATCTTCCTCCTCCTCTCTCTCTCTCTCTCTCTCTCTCCTCTCCCTTGCTTTAAATTTTTGTTTCTCTCTCTCTTTTTCTTCAGTATTCTACCTTTGTCTGATATCCAAATACTTTTGGTTTTCTTGGATTTTGTTTTTCTTTCCTTTTCTTTTGCTCTTACTTTTCATCATTCTTTGTTTCCTTTATATTGCATATCAAATTGATGAATATGAGCAACAGTACACACTGTCTCTCACAGGATCCAAGAAAGTCATTTCAATTTCCCACCATTCTCTCACAGCTACCTAGCCCATTTATTTTTGAAAATTATGCCCTTTCATTTTCTTCTTCCTTGTTTTTCCCTTCATTCATATATTCAAACAGTTTACACACCTGCTGCCTCTTATTTATTAGCTCCATTTCCTTCAAATGAGCATTCATGAATCATGATCATGAAAATATCAAAGAGGCCGGTGATCCCGAGTTAGGCTTTGTACAACTCAAGATTTAAAATTGTCTTATATTTGATAATTAAGTTGATGACCCATTTGGTTTTGATAATAGTAAATCAATTCGTATAAGGTGGGACATACGTAAAGACGAACAAGATTAAACTTTTGTCAAGAGGTAAACACTAACAATTTCATTGATACTCTTAAAAAAAATTAATAATAATAATAATTTCATTTATGAAAATTTTTAAAAAGTCCCTTACTACAATGGAAATGAGCCTCGTATGCTAATTGATAGATTGATTAGGTTGATGTTGGATTTTGGCCAGGTGACATGTCATCGAACCATTCGAGGTGAATTGGCTAATGAGCCACCAACAAATAGAACTTTGTATTGGTGTGGTGCTCAGTCACATATATTCCAAAACTTAAGTTAGCATCCAGTTCGAGTTAGTGTTAAATCAAGCTTAACTAAGTGCAAGAAATTACGTAGGTACCTTTGAGAATGTGGACTCCGCTTTTATACGGAGAGTATTGGAAAGTGACAATCTGTAGTGGCAGGATTAGTACATGTCATTAAATGGATATTTTGTTGCTTAGTTAGGAGATCCTGTACCAATAGCATTGACATTTTTAACGGTTAGAGATTTTTTTAGTACAGCATGTGGGGATGAAGAATCAATATTTCAACCTGGTGATTGGATACACGTGTCTTAACCGACTGGGCTATGTTCTGATTAGCAACTATTAGAGATCTTGAGTCAACATAATCTTCCTCCCAAGTCAAATCTTGGTTGAGTTATATTTGCGTTACATTAGCTAGCTCCTTCTTATCCTCGACCCGATCAATTTGAGGTCCAGACACATGTTTTGAGGTGGGAGGGCCATGATTCTCACCCCTAACAAATTAAATAAAAATAACTACAGTAGTTATCAAATAATTTGTCCTGCACTAGTAATTACTTTGCTTATTCTCTAGCCCTTAGATTATATTTATTATAGCCTTACTGTTTAAGTTATCCTTTTTTGTTGGTCCCTTTAGTACTTTTATGATAAGTATGAATTAGAGGATTTCATTTTCATTGTAGTTGTACGTTCTTTTGATTTTACTATAAAGTATAAACTAACTGAAAAATAACCACAAATATTATTTTGTTTAAAAATTTAAACATAAAGAAAAAAAGTAACACATGCAGAATCATAAATGAGCACCCTGGACATGAGACATGGGAGGCAGCTTTTTCATAATTTGTGTTCAAGAAAATTCAGTTGCCTACTATAGTAGTCCATTAATGAGCACTCTCATTTTTGAATTAAATCAAAAAATTCCAAAATCCATCTTTTTCGAATTTACACATATATTAGTTTTGGAGTACAGAAAATATTTCCATAATTTCTTTACATGGAATATTGAATATCCCTCTCTCTCTCTTAAATTTTGACTTCAATAAAGCTGTGCCATGATGGATATTTGCTTTGTATAATTAATGCTACATAAAGCATTTCTCAAGATAAGAATAAGGTTTCAAAACATAATCATCTCATCTCACTCATTGGACTATTTTCACTCAAATTTTAACTTTTCTTTTTATTCTTTAATATTAACTTTCTTTATATACTTCCATTAAATGTCTTTTTTCTTTTTTTTTTTTCCGTTGGTTTTGTCATTGTAATTAGTTTTTTTTGCCTTTTTTTTTTATCAATTTAATTAAACCAAAGTAAACATCTACTCAAATCAAGAGAAATTTGAAAGACATTTCCAAATGTCACAGTCGGGTAATAGTTTAAATCCTAGTATAAGACGTAGTTATTTGGTTTTACTTTTATTTTTCTTTCGAATTAATTTTGGATGTTGATACAGGAGAGGTGAAGGTCGATCGACTGTAATTTGAGATGTGCGTCAAATCAAGCGATCAATCGATGTGGTATTCAATCACGTACACTTTGAGACTTAAGTAAATACTTAATTTGAGTTGAGCTTAATTGAGTTTTGTAGAATTTGTGTACCTTTTATGAGATATGACTATAGTAGAGCTTTATAAAATGTTGTCTTGTCATCTCAGTGTTTCATATCTAATGTTTGGCAAATTTTAAGCTTGTGGCATCTGTATTTCCAGGTAAGGTTTGATAGCTGAACTTCTGTTGGATTCGTGAGAGGTGTTCATCTCGTCTCTGGCCTGTATAAATTGAGTTCCAAACATGTGTTTTCTAGCGAGAGAGTTGCATGCTTGGTTAAGGGTTCTACCTTAACTGTGGTTATAAAAAACAAATTGTTAAAGTTTTCCTCGTGTGATATAAATATATAAAAATAACCTATTTAATTTAATTAGTTAGGTGATCGTTAACTTATTTTATAAATCAAATATTCAAATTACAATCCCATATTCGTAATATTATATTATGTATTTAGAAAAAGAAAACCTAAAAGTATTCAATTACTGCCATCGATATCTACATTAAAAAAAGTAATAATTTAGAAAGCTCAAATTAGACCAAGCTAACAAGACTGATCATGAATGATCCATTTAGCATATAAATATTCTTTATAACAATGCAATATATTATGTTCCAGATCAAATTTGTCAAGATTAATTGTTTGTAGGAGCAATCAATCCTCATCAAGTAGATTTAAAAAATATATATATATGGGAGGTTTCAAACTTATCAATACCTATCTACCTTTCTAGTACCATGGACCAAATTTCTAGTTTAGCTTAGTTTCAATACAAAATATGCAAAATAAAATTTTCTTTAATGATAAAATATCCATCACAATTCACAATGTAATACATAAAAGATCTTGCATGAGAGGAGGGAATCTCTATTTACAGAGGTGAGCTCTCGATAGGACTTCCGACAGCATTCCAACGGCTCTTCAATCGTTCGAGAATTGTGGTGCCTTGTTGGAGAATGTATCTTGCATCTTCGCACCTTTAAGTGCTCTTCAAGCTCGGTCGAAAGATGAGAAATGGTTCGACTCGACTTCAATTGTCGAGCTGCCTGGAGTTGTCCGAATTAAAATACTCATCTAGTTCTTTTATTCATTATGATAATTCATGATCTTTGACGTTGACACGTGACCGGTGATAATTTGTCTTCCCGCATAATTTAAAGAAAAAAAAAATAAAGGAAAAGAAGAGAAGAGAGAGAGATAAAAGAGGAGAATTGATGGGTCGAATTGATAAATTAAATGAGAGAGACAATTGAATAGTTGGAAAATCTGATGGGCGAAGCTTTTTGTCATTCATTCAATTCATTCCTCATTCGCTCACTCCCTCTTCAAAACCCAACTATATGAGTCCTTTTCCAACAGAATCTGTTCATTTCGCAAAAATTAATAAATTAATAAATGAAACATTTTAATGCTATTTTGGTATACATTAATTTTCTTTCCAAAAGGCTGATTTTGGTTCAGCTATTTCAACTTTATCCATATATTTTTAAAATGTCTGTTTTTCTCTACGTGCTATAAAAAATTGAACAATTTGATTCATATTTACAAATTTTATACATAATAGAAACCTTTTAATATTAATTTATAACTATATTTCAAAAAAAATTTAGTGAATGAAATTTCATGTTAAAATTAAAGTTAAAAAATAGGATAATAATAGATATAAAAGAATCAAAATAGTTACATTTTAAAATTATATAAATCAAAATAGATATCTAACCCGACTATGATATTTTAAAATTTATGTGCTTAAATAAACTACGTAAGAAATTAAAAAATTTTCAAATTTTTACAAAAATAGAAAAAGACAGTGTACGTATGATATTGTCCTTTTGTGAAAGGGTATTATTGGAATTAAGAAAAAGGGTATTCGGCCAATTCCTGTCGCCACGGCTCTTTTGCCGCGCGTGCCCAACACCCTTCCCGCCGCTCCGTTGAAATTGCCCCTACACAATCATAATTTTTTTCGGACCTTTTTTCATATTTCATTTTATATATCTTTTAATTCTAAATTTTCATTAACCATCTTAACTAAGATTGCTATTACATAGTTTTTGACTCACATGAGGCATTTGTCTGATCATACAATATATTTGGTGTTGAAAAACTTCTAATTAATTTATAAAGTGGGCGACATTAAAATTAAGTGTACTTTTAATAATTTTTTAATGTTAGATCATGAATTCCAAATGAGTGAGTAGAAATTCAAGCCTACCATTTATCTTAGACTCATGAGAATATGCAAATATCTAAACAATTGAATAAGATATCCAATCATTTTTAGAATGAAATAATATAAATGTAGGATGTTAAATAAGCAAAAAGAGATTGGAGGAGGAGAAGGCAGGTCTAAAAGGGAGAATGTTTTGGTCCAAAAGGAACAAAATTGAGAGGGAAATTTCAAACTTTTTTTTGCTCATACACATACTAAAGCATGCTTGGATGACACTGTATAAAGCCGCAAACCTATGGAAAGGAAAGGAAAAAAACATCATTGCCCAATTGCCCACTTCATGCTCAAATTACCTAAATACCCCCTCTTTCATCCCATTTGTTCTTTCCTTTCTTTTTCTTTGAGAAACAAATAATATCGACACTCTCTACGTTACATCTATCACACCAAACCAAGAGAGTTTAATTTATTTAGTGAATTCGACCGGCACGTGCAAGATATTGAGATAGAGATTGACATAATATCAACATGACTAAAGTACCTATTTAGAGATTAAAATGACCAAAATGTCATTCTTCCCTTTCTGTGTTAAACCCTAAACCTTAAACCAACGGAGTTGAGTTGATTTGACGATATCAGGCGCCACATGCAAGAGACTAGAGGGAGAGATTGATATAATATCAAAATGACCAAAGTACGTATATAGAGATAAATGGACCAAAATGCCCCCTTTTCCCTTTTTTGGGCTAGAGAGGGAGAATAGTGGGAAAAAAAAGGCAGAGAGCCACCGCACCCTCCCATGGTCTTCTCCACCACCTTTAAACTGGCAGAGGCCCAGACCATCAAAATGGGCCCCCAAATTGGTATTTTTAAATGTGGTGGGGGACGGGTGGGACCCACCTCCCATTTTGTCTCCTTCATTCCCTTCACTCCCAAATAAAATCCCTTTTTCTTTTTCTTTATTTTTTTTAGTTGCATTTCGGCACGTGCCAAGCACCGCGTGACGGTTCCGGGCTCCACCAAGAATTCCCAATTCCTCGCATCATTTCATCGCTCCCACGCCACGCGTGATTTTCTCTCAATTAATTCCCCCCTCCACTTTTTTTACGTGACCCTTTTGCCCCTCCTCTGTTTTCTTTATGACATGTTTACCCCTCCCATGCATTACCACTTTAAGACCCAATAATATTGTACTATGCCTTTACCACTCCCTTAATTACATATATTCAATCACAAAGTGGAACCTGAGGTTTTCTCAATGCCACTATAGTATTTATGGATAATAAGTTTAAAGTTTTTTTATCATTGATACGGAGCTGGAACTTATTACATATACATTCTTTTTATTCTAAAAATTGAACAAAGACCAGAGTAAAACTGAGCAAAGATCAGAGTAAAACGATCAAATCTACATTTTATATATTCCTTCTTTGCTCCACACTTGTTTCAACATAACTCGATTGGTTAGTAACATTTTCTTATCGGTCTTACCCTCATATTTGTAATGGTATATACATATTTAAAATTATTATCTATGATGAACGTATCCTTTTCATCTAGAATCCACTGGATTCTTTTAAAAATATAAATATAGTTTGTTTTCATATTCTTTTTCTTTCATTTTCAATGAATTGAAAAACTCAAATCTTAATATGAAATATTGAAGTGTAATTGATGTGGAGTCACCCACTTTTTGGGTCTATCTCTATCTCTATTTGTGTAATTGGGTGGCGCATGAGCATGCATGGCCATGAAACAATGTATAAGGCAAAGTTTGATTTAATTACTTTTAATTTGGAATTGGAAATTAATGAAATGATCTAGCCTATAAGCAACAAAATATCATGATTACCATTTCAATTATGGCTTTTAAACCTTTTCTTTATGTCATTTACTCATTTGTCAAACATGCCATGAATTAAGCCCACCCGGACCGAAACATTATATTTCTGTATGTTTTTCCTATCAATATCCAACAAAAATATTGCTAGAGCGAGTTTAACTCAACAGTAATTGGCATATATATACCATATGCAACTACTTAAACCGATGATTAGAAAATAGTTTGACTAGTCAAGTTGGTGGATTTTCCAACTATCACCCATGAAATAAATAAAAATGTCATATTTTAACAATTACTTTTCAAAAATAAGTTAAATCTATCATTACACAATCAAACTTTGTTATGCATATTAATCTATATGAATATATATGGTTTTTAATTAGAAAATGATGCTTCCATTCAAACTTTTTTTATAAAATTTTATTTAGCCAAAGCTGACAAAAGAAGCTGAGAGATCCCAAGCCTAAAAAGAAAGTTAGAGAGAAAGAGAGATTGGTGGGTCCTTTAAGAACAAACAGAATGATGAAAAAAAATTAAACATTTTCCATTGGGGTGCGACCCACCCACTTCATTCTTTTTGCTCAACCTCTCACTCCCCCAGCCTTTGACTTCTCAATCTTTTCCAAAAAAAAAAAAAAAAACTAATTTGTTCAACTAATTTAAATTAATTCAAGGGTTGATTACAAATCACACCCTTATGAATTTGGCTATTTAAAAAATCCTACCTAACGTTTTGAGAATGATTTCTCTTAGGGTGAAACCATGATGTCTCGCTTTGAACTACATGTCTGAATTTTAGTTTAGATATTGTTGAGGATGAGGAGAGAAACTAGTCAAGCAAGTTTAGGCATAACCCAGATTGACTCTGACCTAAGAGGAAGATTATGTTGGTGGAAGATTTGTAGATACTCGAAAGAATGTCACTTCTATTGGTGGAGGATCCACTTACACCAGGTAGAAGATTTGTAAAATGACATGCACAAATATTATCGTCGTAGGACAACGTTTCTCAATGATCCCCTTATAAAAGATAGAGTCTCTTCTCCACATAGATATGCAATCTATGTGCCTTCAACTAAGTTTAGTTCGACACTAGCTCGAATTAAATAATGACTTAAGCTTCAAAATGTGCATGACGACTGAGCAATATACTAGTGCAAGGTTATGTTTGTAAGTACTCATTTCGTTTCATTAGAAATCATCGGCTCACGTTTGCTGATGTGTGTTTTACCTTGTCTCGAATCTTGCCTCATGAGTGTAAGGGAGTGAATTTCTAAATCATACCATTCTTCAGTTTTAAGCATAAAATAAACCAAATTCTTAAATTCAAGAACTATGAGAGTGATTGAAATATTTTTGAAATGTAAGATATGATTATAAATTTGGCTATTCCACTCTTATTTTGTTATTTCATAAAACAACCTAATTTTATTGACATTAAGTTGAACTTTATGATGCCATATATTTATTTTAAACTAACAAAATTGAATCAAGTAAAATTTGTTTTGAATTATGAGATACATAGACTTCAAGAGAAATGTACATCAAAACATCCTAAATTGTTGCCTTTTCCTTCTAATTTCAGGAGAGTTTTATTTGTTTATTGTTATTATTTTGTTTCAAACTTTCAAGTGGAAGACCAAATTATGAGCTTATTTGAAGCCAATGGAGGAGGTGATGGAAGCATTGAGATGCTTGGATCTTTCGAGTCAAAATTTTGAGCTTTAACTTAATTGTATATAATGAAGATTTTTTATGTAAATATCAAATCCATAATATCCATATATTAAAATTGTGAATAAAAGAGGTTGTTAGATCCATAGTATTTTTAAATGGATCAAAATAAATAGGAATTAATCTTTTTTTTTTTATATTCGTGTGTTCGGATCATCTTGCGCGCACCTTGACTATTCACGGACCAACCGCCTGACCCTATTACATTTGGTTGACAAGGAAACTCGTAGGATATTAAATCCTAAGTAGATGACCACTATGGTTTGAACCCATTCCCGTCTAAGCCCTTGCTATTTACATTGGCCCTCATTGACCAAACATGAATTAATCATTTGTTAACGATAAATATTTAGGTATGACTATTTTTTTGCATAAGGATTTTTGGAGTTGTATTGGATGTTTGAGCATTATTGTGATTAGGTTAATATTATTTTGTTGATCAAATTTTAGAGAACAAAAACATCTCGTGTATTTACCAAACTGAGACACTTGTCTCTAATCAAAAGGTCATGAGTTCGAATCCTTCCATTGTACTAAAAATTTAAAATTTTAATGTACTTCAATCATTTGACATTATTAAAAATATTTTAACGCAATATTTTAAGAAACTCATTTGTACATAGACTAATGAGATAATTATATTTCGAATCATATGAGAACTAGTAAAATAAAGATGTAGAAAGGACAATTAGGAGTGACACGTGATTAAAGAAAATAAATACATCATAACACATTTGAAAACTTTCCACTAGATTTGATTAATTTTTGAGATATATTAGTAAATTTTACAAGATTAAGAGGCCCCATAAAATCATTACAAGTTATGCCCTATGATTTGGTATTGGCTATTGGATTATTGGGTAGAGGATACACTTTTTGGCATCAATATAAAATCAAATGGGCATACAAAATGTTAGAATAGACAACCAAATGATTTAGACACTTCATTCTAAAAAATAAGGTGGTGGAAAATTTTGCTCAAGTTTGCATTTTTAAGGTGAGGAATCTTTTTTCTTTTTTGGGCTCTAAGCCATTTCAGACCAAAAAAAAAAAAAAAGAGAGAGAGATATGTTTGAAGAAGTGATATTTTGAGTATAATAATGTGTAACATCACTTTGTGACTTAAATTGTCATTATTTTGATTAGGCGTGAATTATAATTTTTCTTGGGAGGAGTGCAAATTAAACTACATTGATCGTCCAATCTAAATATAGCTAAATTGGATAAGACATATATCATCGACTAAAAAATCGGAAGTTCAAATCTGCACCCCTACATGTTGATGTTGTTTTTTTTAAACAACAATGCAAGAAACTAAAGAACAAACGAAAAAGAAGTACAAGAAGGCCAAAACGAGCATATAGCTCAACGGTAATTGACATATATCTCCAACCAAGAGGTTGTGAGTTCGTTCCCTTCCCTCACCTCCACATGTTGTACTAAAAAAAAGTGCAAGAAGGTTGTACGTTACATCTATGGCACAATGTCACGTGCTTGAATACCATAGTGCAAGTAACATATCTTTTAAATCAATTGTTGTTACATTACTTGAAGTGCATTTTGTGGGTAACGGCTTTAAGATTATTCAAAGAGTATGTTATGAATGTTTTTTATAATAAAAAAAAGTTGTGATATTCTCCATTTGATTATAGTAGGATCTATAGCGGTAACATGTCTCATTTCATATGAACAAGTATAAATCTATAATTTTATCTCGCCATATTCTTACCATTTGATTGTTCTTGTTCCTAAAATTTAGGACTTGTAACCTCATTATTTCACAACAGTCAATTTTAGATTAAATATTGCTTTTAATTTTATAAGATATGTTTTCTCTGAATTTAATGTGTCTAGATTAGGTTCCTAATCATTTAACAAGTGTCTTGGTTTGCATCTATAATACTTGTTAAAGAATCAGTCATGAGCCTTTTGTTTTTTTGTCTTCTATTTTGAAAATTAAATTTATAAATATTTTTGTTTCGTTATTTTTTTAAAAATGTTTTTAAAATTTACGCCAAATTTTGAAACAAACAAAAAAAGAACCGTTTTTGTTTTTAAAACATAGTTAAGAATTTCAATATCTTGTTTTTAATAAAGTTAATAAAGATACCAAATAAATTGCGAAGAAGCAAACATAATTTTAAAAAACAAAAAACTAATACAAAATTTGACCTAAATTTTTCCTCTTCCAAAGAAAGAAATCAATATTTCCATGCCAATAGAGAATATCTTCCCCTTTGTGAGGGATAATCCGAATACTAAATATAAGAATGAAGGTATCCATTCAAATTTATTTTTTCTCGAAAAAAAGGTAGAAGTTCGTAAGAATTAAATGTGAAGACTATTATGAGTGTTTAAGCCAACTTGTGTGGACCACGACAAATTTCACGAGACAACCATTACCCTACTATATTTGGTTGCCAAGAAACTATGTAAGATATTAAATCTTAGGTAAATGCCTGCCATAGTTCGAACCAATTCCCCTAAACCCTTTACTATATACACTGGCCTTTACTGACCACTCGGTTGTAGTTCTGTAGGCCACCATTTTAAAGTGACACTTTTCCTATAAATACTTCTAAAAAGAAACAATAAAATTAATATTTCCCAACTCTAGGCTACGCAAGCCCGAATCGAGTATAGCTATGAACCAAACATCCCCACAACGAATTAAAGGTGAGGACTACCGATGGGAAGAAGAAATCATGTTCATCATTCGAAAATTTGGTTTTTGTGTTTTTGTGGTTTTTTTTTTTTTTGGAGTGGTTGGTATGTTAGACTTGTGATTTACCCTAAGGTTAATCTAATTTGAGAGCCTATATTATTTTGAAAATAAAGAAATATTTCAATCCAACTTTTCCCCCTTGATGTGCTTCTGGTAATCATACATACAGCAATTTGAAGGCAAAAAAAGGAAACAGAGTGAAATCCATGAAAAGAATCCAAAAGCACTGAAGCAAAACTCAAAAACTGTCATCATTCTGCTTTAGAAGATGGAACATACTTTATGATGAGTTTTGTTGGATACTATGCCTTAAAAACCCTAAGGTCCACATCTTAATCATATCTTCCATTTCACCTTTTCCCTCTTTTTCTTACCTTTTTTCCCCACGCTTTCAAACCTTATAATTACTTCTCTTGATTATTTCAGGTGAAATTGGAGGCCAACCCACAAAACCCATCATCTTCCTCCTTCACCTCCTCCTCTTTTTGGTGCTTCACAAACCTAAGCTGTTCCATACTCTAAATGACAAGAATGATCAAGAATTCAACTTGGATCCTACAATTCATATGAAGGAACACTTGCTTTTCATTGTAGTAACGACTCAAACGGGAAGGGATATAAACAACGTCCCATCATAGTATTATTGTATTTATAATCGTAAGTGTCTATTATGTGCACCTCAACTAATCTTAATGGACAACACCTGACCTTGCAACATATAGTTGTTAAGAAACTTTCCTATCATATTCCAGGTAGGCCACTATAAAGTTTGAACCTATTCCTCTAAAGTTCTTTTACCTTTTTCACAAACCCATGATGATTGTAGTAGTTTCAAATTTTGCCATTGCTTCTACAGCAAAGTGTCATCTTGAAGGAAGATAATTGAGGGCAATTTTCATTTTGGCTTCTTGATGAAAGTGCAGAAAGCTAAAGGGCATCCTTGTGGTGTGATTGTGTACAGAATACAGGTAGAATTAAAAGGAAACAGGGGGGAAAAGCCAGCAGTTTAAGTTCTATCAATAAGGAAGAATTTTGTTTTTCACTTGTCAACCACTATGGAAGAGCCTAGAAAGTATTCCATTTGATCATTAGTCTTACTAAGGCTTAAAGGAAAGAAAAAAGAAAAACAAAGTGCCTCTACTCGGTGCCTGCACACTTGTTTGTTAGTTTTAGCTCTAAAGTTTCTACCAACATTGCCTCTTCACGGGCATGGCACAATTATATTTGTTGGTTTTAGCTCTTAAGAGAGAGAAAGAAAACTAGTTCCTGTATGTTTCTGTGAATGGAAAATAACATATAGAGAGATCATAAATGAAGAAACAGAGCCCTATTATTTAGAGAAAAATTCAGCAGAATCAAAAAGATTAAACCAGCAAAAACTAATACTTCGACCAGCAAATTTCTGTTAATAGGAGCTGTTCTTAATAACCATAACTAGAGATGATGCTTAAAAAGCCATTATCTAAATATGAAAAAGAAGTATAACAGCTACAGCCCATACAAGGACCAATCATCAAACTTTTGATTCAAAGAGGAAAATGATGAAATCTACTACTACAATATGTATATCAGATAACACAATTATTATACTAGGAATCAAATATTTATGTAATAACCTTTGCACATGACAGCAAACACTCTGTATCGATTCAAACTTCAATCTCAGTGTAGAAGTGAAGGATTAATTCTTAGTATTGGTATTTACCCCTCCTCAAGATCACTTTAAGTATGAACTCAACTGATTTCATTCATATAAAACAATGGTAATATGAATCAAATTGCAAGTATGTTCAGATGACAAAACTGATTGAGGAAACAATGTACTTATCTCAAGTTATCAGAAATATCATAATAACTCGAGAGCATAAGGAAAGATGTAAGAAGTATAGATTGAGAGCAAGAATTTGTTCACCCCAGAAAAAATAAATAAGCATTCATAGATTACTGATCAGTAATTAGTATGATGAGTCATTTCTGAGAGATTACCGACGCTTGGCAGTGTTAACTTGTCGGCCTGTCATGGATATGTTCCAGATACTATCTGCTTGTGCTTTCCTACAATTTCAAAACTAATTCGAGATGGGATCTTGAGGTCGAGTCAACAAGCATTTCCCACAACCACATCCAAGTAGACAAAAAAAAGATTAACATTTTAACTGATATTCTAATATAACATGCAGCTGCCCATGAAAATTCTTGTCAATCTGAATGTGGACGGAAACGAACAATTTTGTTGATAAAGGATCTCTCCTGTCGATAGCTATTCAAAAAACACAGAAACCAAGTTTTCATAAAGGAAGTAAAGAGGAAAAACAAGAAACTTCAAATATTGAGGTTAAAAAATTTACTCACATGGTGAATAATGACACAAGGAAGCAAACCAAACCAATCGAAAAATGAAGTGGAAAAGTTGACCAAAAGTTCTGCTCGTCTTGAAACAGTCTCTCTGAAATAAGGGTCAGAACCCCTGAGAATAATAAAAATATCCATCCTGAAGGCAAGCAGCCGCTGAAGGAAAATGGAGGATTCTGTAGGGTCAAACTAACATTTGTTAATGATAAAGAATTGAAAAAAAAATGTTACACTTCTAATCAAAGCATACCTTGAAGTAGCGTTTGATGAATATGGCAGAGTACGTTATCCTCAAAATCATATCTTTTATAACAGTCAAGAAAATTATATACTACAAAAGTTTCATTTCTTCAATGAGTATCTTTATCATTTGAGTATTCATAAACTTTGTTCTCTATGTCCTATGTCATGATGGAATGTAAAATGGTACCATCTTCTAAAGAAATATCAGGAAGTTGTAACTTAAAAAGTGAATTGCATGAGGAACTAACCATTTATTAAACATATCTATATTCCACAATAAACCATCTTTTCCTCAATGTTGAGGGTGTTAGTTTATTAGAATATCTTAAGATGAGACCAGGCGTAGACTTCTAATAATCATATACCTGAATTTATCCATACTGACATGAAATATAAATTAGATGTTTAGCAAAGACATTATGATCAAAGAGTACAGAAACAGTTCCCTTGAGTATATTGAGAGAGAACATGGTTTCAAAGGTGTGTAGCTAGCATAGTATGGTTTGCACGAAATAAACTGAGTTGAACAGTACACTTGAATTGGATTATGGAAGTACAATCTAAAATGATCATACTAACATGTGAAGAAGTGTCCTCACAGCCAAGAGCTCAAAACACAAAACAAAAACAAATGTTACCAACAAAACAACAAAGTTGAAAGTAAAAACCAGAAGGCTAAATGAACCATCTCACAATCATTGGAAAAGGATACTTATAGAATTTGCAAAAATCAAGCCAACTACTCCCGATGACCGGATCAGCAGAAAATTTAGCATAACATAGATCAATGAGAATAGAAGCAATGAGTCATTTGACTTCTTGAGTTGGCTCTCATTTGCAACAGCATGTAGAAATGCTTCTGAAGTCCCTGATGTAAAATTCGAGTAGTCTAGTAGTCAGGATTAGGAAATATTAGGTGCATGTATATTTATAGATGCTTCTAGTTGAATTTCTGCCACCAAAACTTTTTTGTAACTTCCTTCTTCTTTTATCTTTTTCCGTTATTAATCATGGCTGGTTAGAACTTGGAGGGATTTATATTTAGCTGTAGAGTTTGTGAAGTGGTAGCCTAATCCTATCACCTCCTTCCATAAATTCGTTCCTTTCAATATATATTTTCACAATAAGATATTTTGCTCACTCTAGAATTTATTTTAGACCAGCATATTATAAGCAATAATTCGAATTAAGGCCTCACAGCCTGCTACTCATGGACAAGGATTATCTGGTCCTGAGTTCAGTCTACGTTCAACAGCATCCATTGTCAAATTTCAAGACTTTTCTAGTGTGAACTTGACCATTTTTTTAAAATTTGGTAAATCAATCATTGCAATACCAAAGGTTTCAATGTGCATTGTGCGTGTAGATCCTCTATAATATACTTGTTTTAGTAATTAAGATTTCCTTCGAGTATCATCTTCTAGTATTCTCCAGATAAAGCTATTTATGAAGTAATTATTATTTATAATCTAAAATACAGGCAAATCCAATTCAAATGAAGCAACTAAAAATGGACAGAAACTTCATTTTGAGCCATAGTCTAAAGTTGACTTTTCTATGAGAAATTCAAAAGCTATTTAGCAGTTTCTTGTTCATATATATGCAGAGAGAAAGATAAGAGTTAAAAATAATAAACATGAAATTACTAACCATTCATAGCCAGAACAATGATATACAGGCAATAGTACCGGAGAGCTGTTGGTGCTTCTCCATCACTCCATTTCTGGCCATACAACAACCTAATGAGAGCATACGAATAGCTTGGACCAAATGCCATAAATACTAGGCCTACATGAAATCATAACATTCATTTTAAAGATCAACCTCAAAGTGAGAGAATGGTCCAGCTCAGAGGTTTAATGCTTTGCTAGATAACTTCCAAGAAGTCAAAGGGTAATAGGTGGGAGATTAGAAAATGTTCCATGCAGGCTGAACACCATTTTAAAAATTAGGCATATACATTGAAGATATTTCATTTCAAAAGATAAACAAACTGGAAAGAGAATTCTAAATTCTTTTATTATTGTAGGTATCCAGACCATATCAACGATTTCATATGTACATCGATTAATCCCACAAAATAACCAATAGAACCTACTAAATTTGATATTGAAAAACTCATAGGATATTTAATATTCTAAGCATTGACCATATTCTCAATACAATTTTAACATAATAAAATGAATTCCATAACCATTCAACTACCAGCCAAATTTAGAGAGTAATAGGGCAAAGATTATTGTCGTTGAAGTACCTAAGTTAGTCAACAAGATGAAGAATATTAGAAGATCTTTGGTGAAGCAGACACTATCTGCCTTAATGTCTTTAATGAAATTGTGCTCAAATTAATTATTCAATGGCAAAAATATCATCAAATTTTTATTGTGTGCATTGTGCAAAGAAAAAAAAAGATCATGAAAATGCGGACAAATCAGAAATAATTATATATAGACTATGAGTGTATAATTAATTGAAGTTGCATACCAATCAGCAAAACTAACTTGAGTGCTTCTGAAAGGCAGATACCAAGTTTTCTGCTCTTATCTGGGTATTCTCCTATCAAATTGAGTCAAAACAGTAAATGAAAATTTTGAAGTCGTGAGACGGATTTTTTTCTTTTCTTTCTGGGGTTAGCGTGATAATAGTTCAGGAAAGCACAAACAATTTTCAGAAATGTAAAATAACCATAAATTGTTCTGAATAAGCGAATAGTGTTGATAAAGAATAAGAAGGCAAAACCATCTTCTCTACTAGACTGCTAGTTAGGCAAGATCATCATCCCTACTAGATTGCATAGTTCTGCCCAACCTTTTTTCTAGGCACACCAGGATAGAAAACCAACCTTGTCTCCCGTTGTTGTGTTCTAATGGAGGTGCTGAATAGTGAATACTAAGAGAATCCTTTTTCCCACTTGGTATCTTGAATAAAATCAATATTTTACCTTCCTCATTGACGACATAAGTAAAGGAGAGAGCAAGGGATAATAGGGGAAAAGAAACAAGAGAGTGGGAGGAGGATAAAGGATATCAAAAGTAGAAGGAAGAATGATGAGCAAATAAACTAGACCTCAATGGTAATCCAAATAGGTTGAACAGTGATACTAGACAAAAATCATAAAGACGTTTCTTATTTCGAACTTTATCTCTGGTTTGAATCAATGCACTATTCTTGGATCAAAGACTTGAACAAGCCAAGGGGATCTGGTTAGAGAACAAAGACATATAACAAAAACCCATTTCTTTTGTAATTTGTTTTTTGCTTCCTTTGGTTAGGTTGGTTTTTTCTATGCTCGTGTACATTCTTTCATTTGTCTTAATGAAAGCTCAGTTTCTAATTAAAATAAAAAACAGGAAGAAAGTTTAATATATAAACCTGATGCAGACCTTGCAAATGTAGTGTATGAGCTTTCTTCAAATGGAAGAAAAACCAGTCGCACCACTAAACTCCCTGAAAATTAAGTAAATAACTACTATTAGCATGCTTATCAAGTTGAAGGTAGTAGAATATCAACATCTTCACGATCTTGTCAGCTGAAGTTAAAAAACTTCGAAACCACTCCCAGGACTTACCCAATTTATCTACCAATCCATAAACAGCTTGGTTATATGGTGTATCTAACCACACAAGAACCATCTTTTCACCTTCTTGAAGAACCAACTTTCTGAAGGATTGAAAAGTAAATAATAGGCACATGTTTGAAAGCTTCTTATCAAAATCCTTCACGTTTCCCATTCTGCAAAAATATTTCCATATAAACCACATATTTCCAACAAAGTAAAGAATAAGCGGGGTGTATGCTATCCTTAAATGAAAATAGAATTGCAAAGTGGCCATTAAAAAAATTAATGCCGACAAAGATTTAACTTGAATTAACTTTGTTCAAGAGATACAGCCTCATTGCACTGATCATCTCATTTCAAGTTTAGTAAAAACGATGCAAACTACATGTCCTTCTCTGCAAAACAAATTGCATGTAATTTCAAAATGGTTTTCTCCAGCGAAAGCATTCTGAATCAAATATATATTAAACAAAACTGAGGTGCAAAAAATGCATGTTTGTGTAGATTCTTGCACAACATGCTTATGGCTGATACATAAAAAAATTTCAGGGAGAGAATTAGAATTTTTGTTCAATGCCAACCAAAATAGTTAACAACCCGTAAGGAAACGTAGTGCATAATATGTCAACATAATGATAAGTACCTGAAAGGAAAAAGATCTGACCATTTAAATTCACGGAAAGAAAGAAAGTAGACCCAGTATCCTAGGAACAAGCAAGCACCATATGCAGATTGTGACAAAGCAAATATGATTCCTTTCTCCTGCCAGAAGCCAAAGAACTCTAATTAGTTGCAGCACCTAATATATAATTGTTATGAGGTCTGAGATGAGAGTATAACACATGAATAAACTACGAGACTCATTGACTTCGGCTGTAATTGACTAAGAAGCATGCACCATGTTGCAGCTCTAGGACATTTATCAGCGAATGCATCACAGTCTTAATAATGCACAATATTCCATACAAAAGTGCAGCGCCATATACAATAAGAAACTGACCGACTCTTGGGGGATGGGAGATATGGAAAACACGATAGCCAAGAGGGAGGATGTCTTAGGCTTTCCAGGTTGAATATTATTATTGACAGTCTAGCAGATCTTACCATGTTACCTCGCTTCACCAGGAGGATATACATTGTCATGCACCGTGAAAATGTAGCCACAGTTTCAACTAGAAGCCGCAATTTAAGAAGCAGCAAAGTCTGAGAAAGAATGTATAGGGGCTCTGCCAACAGCTCTAAAATACACGCACATCCTGCCATAAAAGATGGACAAAATTACAAAGGTGGAAAAATAACGTTGTAAGATTTAGTTAATGTTCGAGAGTTTACTTAAAGAAAAAAGGTCTCCAATATGTAATTATCCATAATAATATATCATCAGTTGCTGCAACCTTTCACTTCTATTATGGATGTTCACATATACATTTTGCAAAATATGATTCTAAAATGAATAACACAGGTTAACTTATAAAGTCAAACTAGACTTGTAGCAATTCCAAACGATTTAACAACGATGTAGTAACATATGTCAAAATTTGACACTAGACCAAGTTGGTGACTCGGTAATAGTTCTAATTTTCTATTATCACTCGGAGATACTCCACTCTGCCCAAAATTCTATCCCAATTTAAGTATTTTGCTTCTATTGACGCCATGAATTGTTTGATGTATTTAAAAATACTGATACCCACGAGAAAATAAAAGAAAATTAGAAGGTGCCGAAACACGGTATATAAAGGTTGGAAGCAAAAAGGAATAGGATTACCATTAATTAAGATGGCTTGTGCATATGGATTAGAAAAGACAATATCTTGCCACCAAATAACAAGATAAAATGCAGCAAGAGTAATAACCAATCCAACTGGGAAACTCAACCAGGCTACTTTAAGTAGCCTCCTACTATTTTCCTCCACTGAAGTGCTGTCACTGCATAATATAAAATTAATCTCAAGAGCATTAAATTTGTAGTTGGAATACAGCAACAAAGAATTATAAACCAACATTACAAAAGAAATTTAATAAATGTAGTAGACACACATATAAAATTCAGCAACTTTCCCATTCTCATACTTAAAGGGGCATAATATGTTTAAAAAGAGAAATAAAAGCAAGTATAAAAACAATCCAAAATCATAATTACTGGTGTTCTAGTCAATAGACCTATGTAATTGTTGGGGGAGAAAAAAACCACAGTATAAGCCATTCAAATGGAAAGCAGGCATGAAATCAACATTTTTTAAGAAGTATATAATGGCAAAGAACTGTGTAATGGAGAGCAAAAGCAATTTCAGTACAAAGCTCCAGTAATAGGAATGAATATACACAAATATGTGGTAATTTCATTGAGAATATTTTATTGAGCCAAATATAACAAACGCTAACTGCAAAGTGCTAAATATGGCGGTTGGGGGAGTGCATAAGGCAGCACCTATTATTGTGAGGATGTACCTTAACTCTGCCCGCATGCATGCTCGCCGGAATCCCTCCCGGCTGAGAAACAGAACACATGTAACAAAAAGATGAAATTGTACTGCATAAACCTGCATTTACAGAAAACATTTATCAAGACCGCAAATTTGAAGATAATAGTTCTAAATTCCAACCACCTTTTTGGGGGGAGAGTTTTCCCGTAAGAAAATTTCAAGCGTTAAACAATATTTGATAAATCCACTTTTTCTTTTTCGTTTTAGCTGTGTCTCCACAATTGACTTCCTGAGGTGCTAACTTACATGGTCGTGAGTAATATTAAGATCCAATTTTTCAACGTTATGTAGCACTGCTTAAGAAATATCAACAAATTGTAAACACAATATAACAGATAACCCGCTCAAAATTCACCATTGGGTCTATTGTCAAATCTTCAAACCAAACAAACAAATGAAGCTCACATAACAGAAAATGCACCCGATCAGAGCTTCTAATCCAAATTTCTGAAATAAATAAATTTTAAATGGAGGGAAAAAAGAGGAAGACAACAAGAGCTCAGTGACAATGCATCTAAATTCCAACAAATAGAAGAGAGATGAACAAGAACAAGTACCGCATAATCTTCTTCTGTGAGATGCCTCACGATCCACAAATTGAAGATGAATGGAATGCCTCTTGACAGGAATTGAGTAGCTAGATCATAATGCAAAAGAAAGATCAGATCGTTAAGACACAAGCTGAAGCTTCATTTATGAATGAACTAAGAGATATAGCCATTATGCACCTCATCTGATTTGACTCAACGCCCCTACTCCCATAGAAAAAGAAAGAAAAATAGAAAACTAAGAACCTGGTCACTCAGACCTTGTCATTTTGTACTAAAAAGATAATCTCACAACCCAAACCATCTACAATCAACATCCTGAAAATAAGCTAGCTCGTAGACTACCGGGGTATATATAACTGTTCAGAATTAACATTTATCCTTATTTTACTCTGAAATCAAAAACATCAATCCGCAGGAACTTTCTTTACCTGCTTACAGGCCACAACTTCACCATGATTAATTGGAGAAGAAAAAAGAAATCTCGGCCAAATTAATATACTAGGGCACAAAAACGCATGGAAACACACCGAAAAGCAGCTAAAGATTGAAGTTTTAGCTAACCCATCAAGTATTTAAAAGTGCGAGGGAGATTGGTAGCGTCGTTGGGTGTGGCCATTTGAGATTGAGCAGCTCCAGGCTTCGGCATTTGATAATGGAACAAACTTAATTCATCCGGAACTTCCTTTTCGTTGTTGAATTTTCGAGCAAAGACTGGAAGTGGAACCAGGTTCGATAGTCGCGCACCGCAGAGTTGGGTGTGATGCCGGCACGTTAAAGCTGCCGCGAGAAAGACCAGATTGAACCGGTTTGGTTTAGTTTGGTTGGTCCGAACAACCTTTCCCAACCACAACCACAAATGGAATCGATTTTTTGGTTCTTAAAAACCCAACCAAACTTGAACTGCCAACTTATCGAGTTGGTGTAGCAGGATATGTTTTTGTTTCATCTTCTTAGACTTGTCTTTGGAAATCACTTTAGACACCATTTCTGCCCACAAAGATCAAATGTGAGGGTGATGTACTCGTTGAAAGCAATAGCGTTACCTGCCTTTGGAACCACCAATTATCAATTATATCCCAACATTTTCGTCAATAATTGCAATATTAGTGTTCAACTTGTATGTATCTACTATAATATTCCTATTCAAATATCAAAGATATATCATGCCTTATACCATTTTGCCCTCTGGTCATTGCAAATTGTAATGAGGCTAAGCTGTAGAAATTAAACGAAAATTTGACGGTCATCTTATAACATATTTTCTATTGTTCATTGTAGGCATTGGGCTTGTATTTCAAACTTCAGTCATTTCATAACAATTATGTGTCAAAACTTTCATTTTCATGTTGTGGTTGCATTCTTTCAACTGTTGAATTTTCTACCCATCATTGATATTTTATGGAGGAAAAGTTCACCGATTGGTTTGGAAAAATAATAAAATTAAAGACTTTCGCAGCAAAAATAAGGAACCGGAGTTTTCTCAAGAGAACCAAAAATGTATCCGCATGAAACACTCCAGAAACCACACCAGTTCGACTAATCATAAAATTAAACAAAAAACTTGGAAGAACTGAAGTTCCTTTTTGACAACCAATCCATTGGGCAAAACTCAAACATGAGATTGAGATTGAACCTAATAATGAAGTCACTGAGATTAACGGTAGCGGCGAAGAGAGAGAGTGTTGTTCCTTTTCCATGTTGCCCTTCTGGAAGGTCTGGCCTTGTGGTGGAGATGGCCTTTTCCACGAAGACCTCTGTACTTCTTCCCAGCAGATGTGAGTCCACGAAGTTCCCTGTGCTTGTGAACAGGGTTGCAGATCCAGTTTATTCTCGGGTCATTACGAACAGCATTATGGGCCACATCAACCAAGATTACTTCATAGTACTTGTATGTCGAATCCTGGAAAAACAAAGAGAGATTATCAGAGAAACAATCGAGAATGCAACATCCAAAACTTCAGCAAAAACAACTTAGAGATAATTACGACTCAAAATTTTCACCAACAGGTATATTAGGATCCATACGAACACATACAAGGAATAAACATATGTCAATGTGAAGTTGTGTAAATTTCATCTTAATAATTGGTTGTTACCTCATTAATCCAGTAGGAGTTGAGAACCCTGAGACCACCCAACTTACGCCCAGCACGCTCCTCAGCAACTGAACGCTTGCTGCGTTGGAATTTCAACTGAGTAACACCCTGGTTTGTGGGCTTACCATACACAATACCCTTGGGAACAGGCCTCTTTCGCCCACCACGCCTCACACGTACACGGTAAACAACATAACCCTACAAGGTTGTAGCTAAGATAAGAAAATGCACAGTAGTTGAAAAAATGGCCAGTTGCATATGAAATAACCATATTTCAGATCTACGTTATAATGTGGAAGATTAAACATTCACAATACATTCTCTGTTCCTGTCAAACAAGTATCAGCACTATAGCCAACCAAATGTACACTGCTTGCACAACCGCAATAATGTCTGTCCCCTTAATTTGGACAAAGGTATAATTTCATCAGTACATGTCCATACTGTAAATCAAGCTATCACACCACAAATAAAAGATGTATATCAACATTAAATGGAGAAAGAAATAACATTTACAATATTATCATCGAAAAGAAACATGGTTACAGAGTGCTTTATCCAAAGATTTGAAATATAAAGAGGCAATATGAAGAAAACGATACATCAGATTTCATGGTACCCAAAATCCATTCATTGCAGGTTTGCAGTACAATTTAAAAATTTACATCCGAGAGCTCAGACCTTTTACATGAAGCATTCCACCAATTAACAAAACATCAAATAGAAACTTTCGTAAGGGTAAGAATAAGGAGGACATACAGATTTTCTCAATGTGAAAGAAGAGAAAGTCAGTTTAGGCAAACGTAAGTAATGCATAAACCAAGGATAGGTGTATCACATTATTATCATAAAGGAAGTATCAACTTCTACATGTATTGTGCACTAAGGAATTTTGCAAGCTAACAATTTTAATACTTTCTCGGGAAAAACGGGCAGCAGAAGGAATCAAAACTCGTACTATCTCACTAACTATCAGGTTAGATTTTAAATATGTTGTGAAGCTCAAACAGAAAATGCATAATAAAGCAAGAACAAGACAGCAAGTTGTGTACCTGTTTAGCCTTGTAGCCCAATCGGCGTGCCTTATCTGGGCGTGTGGGATGCGTAACACGAACGATTGAAGGATGCTGGCGATATTCCCAGCATCTTACTCTTTGCAGAAACCTCATCACATCGGACTGCTTCTTCCTCCATAGCTCAGACACGTACTTATAAGCTCCTGATAACGCACCAAATCAACGTCAAACGCATAACCAGGATTCAGATAACGAATTCTCAAGCAGAACAAAACACTACAAAAACGAAAAAGAGAAAAGAAAGAGATCTATGGCAATTCCATTCTATTTGTTCGAACATAATCAATCAAAATGCTTCGTAATTTTGGACCCTTCTCGCTAAATCTTAAGCAACAACTAGTGCCAACATACAGACATAAAATTTGATGAATTGTGCCAAATAATAAAAATGCAGGATGACATTAACCGTTGATTGAGTAAATTTACTGGGAAAGATCAAAGAACTTTGGGGTTGTGCAGAAATTCATACCCATTTTTGCAGCGTACGGCGGAAAGGACGAATTAGGGTTAGAAACTCGAGCTACATAAGCGTTATATAATGTATGGTTTTACGACCTAGGGTTTTTTAGGGCGGGGATGGATGTGCTTAAGATTTTGGCACTTTTACAATTTTATCCCTTGTTCTAAGAATGGTTCTCTTCTAAATAAAACGCAGTCGTTTTGAGTGCTGTCGAAATTATATGTCTTATTAATTCGGTTTAAACTTTAAAGTAACTTTGAAAATAAAAAACAAGTTTTAAAGTTTATTCAGGAAAGGAAAAAAAAAGGATTAAAGCAGGTGATTTTTTTTTTTAATTTTACTTCCTAAGTTACTAACAAATTATTTTTCATTTAACAAATAATTTTTGAAATTTTATATACCAAATAAGAATAAACTACAAAAAAAAAGATAGATCGCAAGTTAGATTATCTTGAATTAAAAGTTGTTTGAACTTGTAATCTCGAGGGGTGATATACTTAACTCAAATCAACCAAAAGTTAGATTCGAAGATTTATTTACGTATCTCTATATAGGTGTGTATTTGGTTAAATTATATTTTTAATCTAAAAATGTTGATGATTTTTCCTTATTCAATGCTTAAAAATTGTGAGAGTAGTATCATCTATTATTTCATTTAAGAATGATGTGGGGACTAGTAGTATTGAATAATTATCTATAAAGAAAAATTAAGGGTGTGAATAAATGAAATATGTACATACATAATACCAAAAAAAATTTCACAATACATGGTAGGCTAAACCGTATTGAGTGGGTTAAATACACTGATGAGCTCCAAAAACCAGCGTCCAATTCACTTGACCATTCAACCCTAAGCTGGTCACCATGGTACAAACTCCTTTTATTCTAAATCCTTTACTATTTACCGTAATTATTATTGGCACTACAACAACTCAGATAGTTAATCCTATAGCATGATAGGCGATAGGCCCGTGAATAGTCGAGGTGCGCGTAAGCTGCCCGACACACGTATAAAATAAAAAAACCTCAGATGGTTAATGGGTTATTTTAAAATAACTCAAACATCAAATGAAGATCATAAGTAAGAGAAAATTTACAATATCAACATTGTCATCTGTCAATCTATTCCATAGCTAGAAATCAGAGACAATAAATATGTTTTTTTTTTTTTTTGGTATTAGAATCAACAAAGGAGGCAGTTTGGTCAAGAAATTCACATCCTAAGACCATCAAAATGAAACTTCCTTACCAAGTCAGCATCTTCAGCAGTTCCACTTACAAGTAGTACACACAGCCTAAGCCAGAGCCAGCCATCAAATCTATTGACATTGCAGCCTTTGCCTTCTTCTCTTCTTTTTGGTTGTTCTATCCACAGGCATAGTTTTTCACATTAATCCTTAGTCAGTCACTGCATTCAGCAGGGAACTAATATCTGGCGTCACAACGACTCGTTTTCCGACATCTCCGAGATCACAGCAGTGTCCCTCTTCGGTGTTGATTGCCACAACATGTTGAAGAAAGCTGCAGTTTGAACCAGAAGAAACCTGCAACAAAAAGCCCCAAAAAGAGAAACCAAAAAGAAATTACAAGGTCTAACTAATCCCCAAACATCAAGAACAATAACAAAAAACGAACTCCTTGATGCTCTATTTCGATTTATAGGAAGCCAATGACATATTACTCACGTCGTAGAGAGTTTCTCCAAGCCTCAACTTAACAGCTCCACTCTTGTATATCAGTAGTTTCCCCATATATCCACCAGGCAATTTCTTCAAATCGCCGAGCTCTGACGTGCCTTTGCTGTTCGAAGATCTCGAACTTCCTACTTTCTCCTTCCTTGTTGCAGTAGATGATTGTTTGGGTAAAGGAAGACAGGCAGGAAGCTGAAAAAAGTACATAGTCTTCTCCTCCTTTTCCTCCTGCTTCAAATGGCCACCATATTATAACTAGTTTCTAAATGAAGAAAGACTACCAAAAAGTATATGAAATAATCCACAGTTATCAATCCAAATACCAACCAGCAATTCTAGATCTAATGCAGGTATTGCAGCGTTCTCGTCATACTCCCTATCCGGTGCATCCAGCCCGAATTCAGCTTTATCAAGTAGTTCTAAAATCAGAAGCTGGAAAGTTAGCAATTACAGAGCAAAGCCAGAATGATCCACCACCAAGGTAAAATGTTCATTGCAACATAAATAAGCAAGGATTCATCCACCATTAATCATCCATAGTCATTAGTTATTGGGAGTCTGCTTTTGTTTTCAAGGTTGATTTTGAGCACTAGAGATCACTTTTCACAAACAAAAACTAATAGTGAACCAAGAAATAGAGACATACCTGGGTGTCCGGAGTAAGGCTTCCGTAAAGGAAGCGTATTGGGATAGTAAGAATGATGGTAATCCTGAAAAGCATCTCGAAATCGGGATGTTAATCTATAAGTGTGTGCCGCAAAGGCGAGATAGAGAAAGAGAGGGAGAGATTACCCAAGGTTCTCTGTAATCCTTCTTGGCCTTGGTTAGTACCACAGCATTGGTAGCCATGGCGGATTCGGGTGTTCCATCTTCGCTTTTTTGATCGAAAATCATCCCATCTTCTTCAACATCCACAGGGAGAGGCAAGATAGATTCCTCATCGTCAGAAATTTCAGGCTCAATGTTATTTTTTCTACTACTGTTCCCCACTTTGGGAACGCCATATGTTCTTATGGAAGATGATGCTGATGCTGCTCCGGGACCAAATGCAACTTGGACTGAAGCTGCAGATATAAACATGAAAATGGAGATCATAGTAAGGCAAAAATGGAAACTTCATCTTATCCTCGTCTCTGTTGATCAGTCATAGCAAGTAAAATCATATTTACTTAAATCTTCCCTTGCTAGAAACTTGGGATTTTATTTTCTCAATCTTATCCTTATCTGTGACTCTTTTACGAATGAAAATTAATCGATTAAATACAGAGTTCTTTATATCAGTCGAAAAATCTTGATGAATGAAGACTTTACGTTTTTTCTCGACCTTGGTCCCACGTTTTCCAAGATTCTCCTGTAAATTGGAAAAAAACCAAATCAATATCAGTATTAAGACCAAATGAAGAATGTCGATTGTTGCCCTTTTCATTATATATCCATCATTTGGGGATAGAGTCATTACATGTTTTATATACAATCATGTTAGTAAATAAAGAAAATGTCAAATAAACTAAAAAAATATTCAAACTCATCCAAAATCAAATTGCCAAAAAAAAAAAAAAAACTAAAATTTAGCAACGAAATGTTCGATACAACTAGACAAATTTGTTTCACACATTGGATTGGTATAGTTGAAGTGATTAAGCATCCATTCATGGATTATAAGTCAAATAGTTAGCTCTAATGCCACAAAAATCAATTTAAAATAAAAGTTTAGATATTAAACTAAGTACAAAGTACAACAATATTTAAAAAAAGAAACAAAAAGATCAAGTCGTCAAAGAAAGAAAACATGTTTCTATTATTACTTCTTTTTTTTTAAGGCAAAAACATATCTATACTACTATTACTGTTATATAAATATATAGATTTTTGCCTTTTAAGTTAAAAATGAAAAAAAAAACAATATAAAAAATTGTTTAAATACTTTTTGGTGCTGGCAATGTCTTTTCAACTTTTGTTTATCTTACTTCATACAATTTCAAAACATCATATTTGGTTTCCGTACTTTTAAAAAGTGATTATACAAAATTTTAATATAAATTCTACGTAGATTTATGACTACATTTCAAGAATTTTAGAACATAAAATCTTATTTGGAATTTTGCTAGAAATAAATGAGATAAAAACTAAAATGAAGATCATGTATAAATACTAAAATCAACATTTTAAAAATATAAAAATTAGATAAAAAATTTAAAAAAATTAAAATAAACGTTTTGAAAGTACCGTAATAAAATATTAGAACAAAAAATGTATTAAAAAAAAGACAAGTCTTAAAAGTTAATTTAAGAAAGGCTCAAAGTCGAGCCATACACGTGTAAACCGTAAACACACAAATGTCCTCCAAAATTAATTTCATTTTCATCTCACAAGAAAGGGAAACGCAAACGCTGCGTTGGTGAAAACGAAATTCATTTCCATCGATTTTTTTCTTTTTTTCTTTTTTTTTTGATTTTTTTATCGGGAAGCAAACGGAAACTTGTAGTAAACCCAAAACGTCGCTTGCAAGTGGGAAAATTCAAACGCTTTAATATTTATCCACAAATCTGATCTCTCCAAAGGTAAACTCAGAGAGATTATGTAAAAGCAAACAAGAATTCGAAAATCACAGAAAGAACGAAGGAGCTTACGGTGGCGCGGCGCAAGAGATACCGAGTTTGGGCAGCATTTTGATTGCCGTCTTCGTCTTCGCTGGAAGAGATTAGGCAAAACAACAAGATTGATTACTGTAACTTTTTGCGAATCCAGAAGCCAAAATATGGAGAAGGAAAAGGAAAACTCTATGAGGAATTAAATTCAGAGGAGTACGGTTTTGGCGCGGGGGGTGGCCTTTTGCGCGGTGTGGGTTTTGGGGCAAATTTAACCTGCAAAAACGAGTGTTCAGATCTAAATCGAAGTAGAAGAAAACGAGATTTAAGGAAAATAAAAAATCACCTTTCTGCGTGGACGAGATGAAGGATCCGGATTCTTCATGGCTGGAGGTTGAAGATGACAAGGGAAAGGGAAGGGAAAAATGGTGAAAATGAAAAAAGGGAAGGTTCGAACCCTAGACCAGACGGATGAAAGAAATGATGTTTTGCCACTGAAGACACGCTGTTTACAAGACCCCAACTTGCAAATTTAAATACAAATATATATAATTATTTGTCTGGGAAATGCCAAAAAATAATTTTGAATTTTTCATTACTTACATTTAAATTTTTTATTGTTTTATAAATTATAAGTTTCATTTTTTTAGGGGGAAAAAGAAAGAAGAGAGAACAAAACTATTGCCACTCTCAATAGTTTCTCTTTCTTCTCTCTCCTAAAGGCTAAATTAAATTTTTATCCCAATACTTTTTTGAGTTTTATTATTATTATTATTTTATTTTATAAATTTTAGTCAAATTGTTTAATGTGGAAAAACATATTGGTCTCTAAATTTTGAAAAATAACTATTTAGGCTGTTCCTATTGTTTTTCACACAATTAATATATTACTTACCAACTTATAATATTTGTTTTAACTAATCCATATGATTCTAATAAATGTATTCAAAACTACATATTTATATCTTAAAATCAAGATTAATATTAAGATAAGAAACATTAAGATAAGAAACAAAATGACTGAAATATAAAAGAGGAAAATGAAGGTTTAAAGTTGAACTCTATTTCTCGTCTCAATGGAAGATTCAATATATTATATTGTTATCAATCTAGATATAACTTGACTAATTAAGGAGACTACGAAATTGAGTTCGAATCGCTACCTTTATTCTAAAATAATCATTCCATTTTTTTCTTTTAATTTCACCGTATAGCATAAATCTCACATCAATTTTGTTTTTTTTGGTTTCACTGTCTTCCTTCTCCAGCTGTTAGTTTCAAATTTCCACTGGTTCATTTTTGCTTTGTTCACTTGTTTAATTTAAAGTTAAAATACTAGTTTTTTTACACCCATTTATATAAAGATTTAATCCTTAAACTTTAATATATAACATTTAATTACTACCCTGACGATTTAGACCCTAAACTTTAATATGAAGTTTGTAACTATTTAATCTCTATCACAATGATAAACTAAAAAATGATTAATAACATTGACATATGATTTTAATGAGATTTTTTTTTAGTAGTGACTAGATTATTATAAATTTCAATTTATAAATTGTTGTGTACTACAGTGTGGAACTAAATTATCATGAATCTAAAAGTGCACAAAGACAAATCATTACAAAGTTAAAAACTAACATTTTTTTAGTAAAAATACAAGGAAGAAGCGTATATTTTAGCCTTAATTTATCTATACAAATATTGTCAAATTGTCAAAGATGTTATAGCTTTCCATTCTCAATAACCGTTTACAATGTCAACCCCTTTCTTACTGCTAACAAAAACATGAAATCTTGTTCAAATTTACATCTCATCCATCCTTAAAATTTGACTAGAACTCAAAATAGTTTTTCAAACCAAGCTAACGAAAATCATTTTTAAAGTGTTTATTTATTTAAAACCATCACCAATCGAATCATCATCAAAGCCGTCTATATTGTAGCCTAAAAAATAATCAAAGGAACAGAATGCAATGCAATCGATCAGTAATACAGTCAGACGAACAAGACAAGATAAAGAACCATACGAACAATTTTGGAAAAGCATACGGTTTTTTCAAACCCATAGATATTGAAGAGAATGAATGAAGCAGCATAAGTTTGATGATAGTTCTTATAGCGGTTCCCCCCTGCAGAACCAGCAGCAAAATTAGAAATAAATTAAGCCCGCAGCTCTTTCTACGATTTGTAGAAGAATTATGAACGGCCCATGACTTCTGCCATGAAAATGAAAATGCAGAACATAAAAATAGGGAGAGGACCAAGATTTTGCAGATACCAAAGATTAGCCATGCAGAAGATATATGGTATAGTATAAGACTCCAAAGTAACAGGAAATAATACAATTTTTGCTCTTCTATTACTATAATTATTGGGACTTTCAAAAAAAAAAAAATATTTGCAGTTAACACTCCCTCCTCCCCTCGAACACCACAAAAACATCCTCCCACCCTCCACGAATGAGGTTCCTGTTATGAAACATACAGACAATTGTAAATCAAGTTCTTCATCATCAGCAACAATCCACGACCTTCGTGGCAGACAGCAGGAGCCACCCAGTGCCACTTTTATCATCTAATGGCGATTGACCTTAACAACTCACAATTATTATGTTAGCCAAGTGTCATAAAAGCAGCTCAGGAAAGCCCAAAACCCCTAGAGAAACATCCTTTCACGTCTCTAAGATTTCAGCCATCAGACCATCTAAACTAAACAATGTGTTGTGTACAAAAGAAATAAAGGCACACAAACAAGTACAAGAGACTTGAAGACCTTTCCTTTCATTTCCTTTCCATTTAGGAATGAAAGGTAAGACACTCTCCTCGTTCCTCACTGCTGTAACCACCACAACCAACAGGCGAAGCGAGACTTAAGGTGCATGGGACACAACAACAAACTAAATGCTAATCAGACATGTAACTTGAAGCACAAGAATCATGATTTGACAGGCATCCAACCAACTCTGTAACAACATATAGATCAAAGAGATGTTGCCTAAGCATGAAAGACTACATGCTAATCAGACAAATATTGCCCAGGCTATTTGAATGAAATTCGAGTATGAAATGAACTGCCATCATCATGTATGTATTGATGGCAAGGATAAGGATCCAACTCTGTGAAGTCTGATGATATTAGTAGAACCAGCAACATAAATTTGTCGACTCCTAACAATTACTAATATAGAACACTTCAGCTTGGAAGATACTCCCTGAAGGAACAGGCGTAGCCCGTTGAGATGAAACCTCCTCTCTACTGCTGAATGTAAGAATGTAAGAATGAAAGAAGCACCACAAATATCACTCCAAATTTCTTAGAATAGAGTGACTACTGTCAATGAAGAAAATAAAGGTGGTATTTAATAATAATGATAAGGTCTCACATATGTCCTCTAGAAACCAAAGTGGTACTCACGACACGTAGAAACACGTGTTTGGAATTTGGATTCTCCAATCATGTCAAGGAAGTAACCCGTCGTCCATAATTAAACTAAACTTCTCATAGATGAATCATATCAAACTTTAGCTCCACATAATCATGGAAAATATAAATTATCAGGATAAAAAAAAGAAAGGACCTAAATTTTGTAGGATGGGCGCAATTTAAACTTGATAATTTACCTGAACCACTAAAAAATTCTTCATACAAAGAATACAAATTATAAGGTGATATACCATTGACCTGGCTGCGGTTGTTAGTGTCTTGAACCTTATCATCGTCCAACCGAATGAAATAGTTGACACAAAATCTAGGTTATTGACCTATGTTCAAACCTGCCTGCCAAGGAAAACTTTTTCAAAAGCTTAGTCCAATCTTTCCTTTTCCTTTTTTTATTTTTTTATTTTTCTAAATTTCTGTTTTCATTTAACAACCAGCAGCAATTTTTCTAGCATTTGGACACAAGCCAGTGAAAAAATTGACAATCAGGAATTACAATATATGAACTAACTAGCCTGTGATTTAAGTTTAACAAGTCTGACATCTTAACCTGCCACAAGAGAACTATAAAAAGACATCAGAAAAGATTATAAACGTGAAGAAAGGATCAAACACGCTATAAATTAAGACAATTTTTCCACATACCCAAATGCGTCAAAACTGTAAGGCACGATCCCTTCAAGATGGATTGATGGAAGGCATGAAGAATATCATCACCACTAGCATAATACTAAACTCACTTAGAACCCTCAAAACAGAAGGCATATTATGCAGAATAGAAACATGTTAGCCCAAGCAACCAACATGCATCTAACAAAAGAAATGTTAAAACACTTATTCCTTGTACCACACCATCGCATGGAAACCTGAGGGCACAATTACCTGCTGGATCAATTGAAGGAACGCATCAACGCCATGACATTAAGTGATTACTTAGAACATCAAAACAGAAAGCGATGATTAATAAATTGTTAGAATAAGCAACAAGTATCTATCAAGAAATATCATTACCTATATCTGTGAAGTAGGTAATGAGAAAGTCCAAATAATTATAGTAATAGAAGAGCAAAAATTGAACCAGACATTGTTAGATAGCAAACGCAATAGAAACAGAACCAAATCCTTCAATAATAATATGCTCGAATTTGCTCCTTCAATACAAGGTAGTGTGTGACAAGGACTCCTAGCCTGAATCTCTGCAAATGTCAAGACAGTACAGCAAGGTTAAAGAGGTGAGTCCCAAACTTCCAACAAAGTCATGGCAAGAGGTAAGTAATCAGCTCCAAGAAACATCAGTCCTGTCAAATTTTACATGATACCGGTGGATGATTAATAACTGCAATAATAAGCAAGAAATATTCGTCACAAAAAAAAAGGTGTTAAGAAAACTACAAATCATATTCACGTGAAAGATGAGTGCACTGCAAGTTCCCACCCAATACTAACATCGTGTAAGAGGATAGCAAATCAGTGGAGTAGAGAAAATGGCACACGTAACCATATCACTCCCAATATTCATCAGCATGTTAGAGGGTAGCAGATACAGGGAAAAAAATAGTACAAGCCTCAATAACCCATTTTAACAACGTGTAAGAGGATAGCAGATCGTGAAGTACAAAAAGGTAAAGTAACTACTTTTTTCTTATAGGCTAAGTATATATATTTTAGTACCCAAATATTTGGGTCCTTTATTCAATTTAGTCACTAATCTTTCAAAAGTTTTAATTTCATCACTTACCTATTGATTTTTTTTTCAGGACCTTATTGTCCCAAAACCTAAAAATTAAAAAACAAAATAATAATGTATCAAAATGAAATTTATCAATTGAGTTGAAAACATCGTATAGAAATATCACCCACCAATAAAATAAAATAAAAACTTACACATTTCATATGACTTAGCTCATAGTAACTTAAGATGGATTACATGCTGAAATGCTTCAGATGCAAAGAAATGAATATTCCAAAAATCTATACTATTCTATATGTCCTCCATAAGTGCAACTTTATAACCATAGCATGCAAAAACTAAGAGAACGAAATACTAGCCAAATAATTTGCAACACTATGTTTTGGAATAACCTCAATTAAATAAATAAATCTAAATTTGCTGGAGACGAAATAGATTTTTTTCCCCGATAAAAACCAGATGAGTGTTGACAAACAAAACAATATTCTACTCCTACAGCAGTATTGATCCCTCCATATCCATGGCTACAGAGTTAACTTGATCCTGTTTGGCTGTTCAAAAATCAGGACTAACCATACTGGAGGGAGAAACATATAAAACTGATTAGTCAAAAAATAGTTAGGAATTAAACGACCAAGAAAACAACCCAATAAAGTTAGTTCCAACAGATAATTGATTGACCCTTTTTTTCAAGGGTTCGAAACTGGAAAAGAACCCATTTCATAAAAGTAAGTTCATCCAGAGTTTAAAAATGACAATAAAGAGAAATTCTCAACATACCTCCTCCAAATTGAAGTATGCTCAATTAGGACCCGAATCATTTCATATCTGCCATGAACTTTTCATACTCAGCGTCTGCACCCGATGCTGTCTTCTCTACAGAAGGCATGGGAGGAGGCACAGGAGGATTTGTAGCCCAAGGCACATTCCCGCTGGGTGGTTGAGGTTGATCTGTATTTGATGCAGACATTGGTAACGGATGAGTAGAAACTGCACTATAATAAGGCGAGTAACCATATGAAGCAGGCGGGTAAGAAGGTGGAGCACTTGGTGGCATCGAATATAAAGTGTTCCCATAAGCAGTAGTTTGTAATGGCTGACTAGTAGTGTTTTCAGATGGCAATCCTGGAGGGAAACTCTGCTGAGCTTCACCAGAAGTCACAGGTTGAGATGGAGCACCGGGGGGGACTGTCTGGACCTGAGCATACTGGACGCCGTAAGGAGGCATGGCCTGACCCTGAACTGCCGAGTAAACGTTAGAACCTGGAGGTGGAGGGGGATAAGAAGCATATGGAGTAGGAACCGGGGGTCCCCACGGAACTGGAGTTCCTGTATAACTCGAAGGTGGAGGAACATTCCCAAGAGGACCACCAGGCATAAACTGCTGGGATGGATAGACACCAACAGGCTGGGTGGAAACAGGATACGTGGGCACAGCCGAAGCTGGAGGGACGGGAGGCACGGTAGGCTGCGGTGGCTTTCCTGCAACTCTAACAGCAATTGTTCGGCCCTCTAGACGATAACCATTCATGCTGGCAATTGCATTATTAGCCATCTGAACATCAGAATACTTAACAAATCCATAACCTTTGCTCAATCCAGAAACCCGATCCTTAATAACCTTGGCCATCACAATATCACCAAACGTTGAAAACAATCTAATCAAACCATCATCATCAAAAGTCGGAGGCAAATAGCCTATATACAAGTTCGTATCGTCATATTCCTTTGCAGGCTTCACTCCATTTGCCCCAACGCTTGCTTGTGGTGCATTGCCAATGGCACTTGTACTGTTGTTGGCCCAAGGAGGGTTACTTCCTGAAGTGCCTGAACCTATTGCCAGTGTAGCGGTCTGCTTGGTTGCTGATTCGGGAATCGTACCTCCTAACTCTGCCAAGAAATTCTGATATTCATCGTCCATCTTCTTCCCAGTTGTCCCCTTCACTGGGCAATCAATTGTTGGATGCCCACCATCACCACATATTTTACAAAGGACGTCACTCTTAAATGTCGAAGTCCGCGAGGGGCATGCATATTGACGGTGCCCGGCCTCGCCACACAACCTACAGAATTCTTCATCCCTTATGGTTCCGTTCAAGGCAGCAAGTTCCCTAAGCTGCTGCCTCTTGTGCTCATTCAAGACTTCATCAACAGGCTGTAAGAGCTTCTCTACCATTTCCGCTGCAGCCTCTAGTGATTCCTGCGTTTCAGCCTCAACTAGGACGTGCAAATCCTCGTTCTCTGCGGGATCATGCTTTAGGTCCCTCTTCTGTTGCAGTCTACCTTCTTTTACAGACCCTTTGCCCCTAATTACAATTTTCGCACCAGTTTGCTTCTCCATCCTCTTCTGTGTATTGCCTCTGGGACCAATAATCAGCCCAATAAAATTGTAACCTGGGTATTCCTTCATTGGTATGTAGAGCTTCTTCTGAAGCTTCGGCGGCCTGTAATCTGCTGGCGGTTTAAACGCAGGATTCTTCTTAATTATCTGAGAAATTATCTCTTGTCTCTCCGTGTTCAGTTTTTCTCGGGCACGATACTCCCTAGTATTAATTCTTATTCCCATATTGTCATATATGGGCTCCGGAGAAGGCGAGCGAGCACCTTCAGGCCGATCATCCAGAGGCATACCAGATTGTAGCATTCTACTAATTTCAAGGAGCCTACTATTCAAAGCTTGGATTTCAGGGTCGAACTCAATACCTCCCATAAAGTCAGGAAGTTGAATTACGGCCTTCGGCTCATCATCAGCCCAGCGGGACTTTCTCTTCCGTGCACCGCTCCCAGATTCACCGCCACTCTGATCATTACTCTCAGGCTGCGGGTCCCACCGGCTCCGACGTCGGCGCCTACTCGTGGTCTCTTCTTCGCCACCAGAGAAGTCCTTGTCGGTTCCACTATGAGTGTTCGTAAATCCATTCTCCGACACCAGCGGCCTCTGAATCTCCACCTTAGGCAAATTATTCACACCAACCTGGGAAGCACCAGTCGCCTGGTTGTCGGAATATCCGTTTCCAGAACTAAACCCCTGATTTTCGTTGTGAGCAATCGAGGGGTTTCGAGCTTGGGAATCTTTAATTTCTTGGCCCGAAAATAAAGACGAGTTGTTCTGGTAATCCGAAGCAGCGGGTCCGGCAGTGGGCGGCAGAGAAGAGTCGGGATCGTGGTCTTCAATGTTTTCGGGAGTAGAATAATCAAGAGGATAAGGAACTAGGGTTTCAATGGCGCAATTAGGGTTAGGGTTTGAGTTGAGAGAGTCCATGTGGAGTCGTTGAAGGGGGAGAAGAGATCGAAGAGCAAGAAGGACGATCGTTCCGCAGTTTGCAAGAACCTTGAAGCGTGCGTTTTGATAGGGTACGCTGCAGTTAGGGCCGGTATTTATAGCCCTTCCAAAAGCCGCCACATTAAAAAATAATAATAATTAAATAACGTAAAATACTCTATAAATTATCAACTCGAGCATAATGTAATTTTATATTATCCTAAAAGATTGTATAATCAAATATCACTCATATTAGTAATTTTATATTTAAAAATAGTTGGTCGAGCAATTTTATTTACACCACCGTTAAATATTTGACAATTAGATAGACAAATTTTTAAATAAAGATTTTCTTATAAAAATTAATAAATTTTCAATTTTTTAACTATTGTGAACATAAAATAATTTGATCCTCACTCTTTAGTCTTGTTCTAAATATTATATAACCAAAAATTTAGATCATTTCTAGGATTCATTATAAAAATATTTTGATCTTCCCACTGTGAAATTAGTTAAGATGCATTAACAGGCTTAAAACTTCAAAAATATTTTTAAATTTCACAGTTTTATAAATATAGATAAAACTAATATTTTATTAGCATTGATTTTTTGTCCTTTTTTAGAATCTGATTAGCATTAATTTATAAATTGAATAATAAGTAAAAAACTTGTAAAGTTTCGACTTTTTAATAAGAATATATAATTAGAGAGTAAGATACAACACATAACATTTCTTACCATTTAAAAAAATTAAATATGGTTAGAAAATGATGGAAAAAAAATGATAAAGTAAATAAGGTAGTTACGTGACACTTGAACATAGTTTCAAAATAACAAAATTTCGTACTATAGAGATTAAAAAGAGACCCATCAAAACATGGCTCGACTAATTAAGATGTATATTTTTGACTAAGAAGTCATAAACCCGAATTTCCACATCTACGTATTATTTAACTAAAACTAAATAAAAAGGATGAACGGGAGAGTCCTCATAAAAAAATGTGTAAGTTTCAATCTTTGAACAAGCAGGAAAATACATGAAACTAAAGTGTGAGTATTTACGCAATGAATAAAAGAAATGGGGATCGCTTTCTTATACTGAAGTGCGTACACTCTCCATGGAGATTTCTCTGTAAAACCACACCAACAAGAAGTAAAGAAAAAACAATCAATATCAACTCAAAATAAACTTCTCTCTACAGAACAATTACTCCCAATCCCATAGCCCTTATACAGCAGCCCCCAGAAAGGATCAAAATAAACTAAAGCTGATAATAGGGCAGAAAACAAGAGACAGAGAACTAGCTTACATTATGCATATTGGTGGCTTTCAGATTGGTTGCTTCAGCTCAAAGTCGATGGTGTCACCAAAGTCAATACTTGGAAATACTGAAGCAACGGATTTCAGAAATAGTAAAAGGTACCTGCAAAGCAAAAGAAAATTCACGTATCATTTCTACAACTTCACTTTTGTAACAAGTACCTTTTTTTTTTAAAGGAAAACAATTTCATTCATGGTATGATATTACAAAAGGGATGGTTTTCCGTCCAAGGAAGTTACAAAATAAGTCTCCAATTGCATAGGAGATTTGAAAAGCTATAATGATAAGAAACTTTTCTTACAAGTACCTTTTTTTTATAAGAAAGTAATTTCATTCATGGTATCAGATTACAATAGATGGGTTTGCTTAAATCGATGGCTACTAAATTTAGAACCAAGAAATCAGATCAAAACAAAAGACCAAAAGCATTGACAATATATGATTGTGCAAGGTAAGGAGAATGTGAAATTACTTGCGAACTTCTAGCTCAATCCCACGTGACAAACAGTCATCAACCATTTTCTTCACTGCAGCTCCCTGATATCTTGGGTGTACAGATGCATGCTTCCCAAGCAAATGAGGATGGTCTTCAATAGTTACCTACATATTCAGATTGCAATAGAGTTCTTTTATGGAAAAATTAAATAGCTTCCTTCTGGTGTAGTGATCAATCAAACTTGACTTTTTTAATTACACAGCTTCTGCTTCCTATGCTAATTGGGGTCCCTGTTTGTAGAACTCTTCTCTTTGTTATCTCTTTTTGGGATATCTTACTGTTTTGCCACCAACTATATCTTACTGTTTTGCCTGCGAGATCCCGCCTAACATCTTCAAGAATAAGTTCTGGTTCCAGGCACATCCGATACTGCAAAAATACAACTAAAATGATTGGAAAGGTGAGGAAGATATGGTGTACTTGGGTTAATAATTGTATGATAGCAAGTAGAAACGTGGCTGGCTATTGGATTGCAGATTAATAACATGACGACACATTTCATCAATTGTGCGAAAATATCTATAATTTAATCTTCCTGATGAAGTTTGAGGTCGAAGTCGAAAACATGGGTGAATGTTTTAAAGATGGACCACCTACAAAATTATTTTCTTTCCAGAACTGTTTTCTATATTTTTCATGAAGAAGAAAAGTAAATTGAATTATTGCACCAAATGTGCTAAAGGGATATAGGCAGTGGTAATATAAATGGCCATCCAGGCTGATTGCCGGTGCCAAGACCTGGCCCACCTGGTCATTTAGGTTACAAATTCCTTTTTGAGGGATAGCTTCTGCCAATGGTATGAAACATAATTCATTGTCCTCATTGTGGTGAATAAGTCTTATTTATGGTTCAGTTACAATCCCTTCTCATTTTGTACTACTTTCTACCAGAGTAAAGCAAGCTAAAAGGCAGAGAGTCCTATAATAATTAATTGTAGAACTGTTGAACGGCATACCCACACTGACAACTTTTAGAGATGAAGCCCAGATATGAGGTACATAAATAAAATCAAAGTCAAGTTAATCGGCTGAATCATTACAATAATCTAATATGTGGATGTCAAAATGCATCTTTTTAATATGCAACTTCTTAGGGTAAGAAGGCCTGTTAAAGTCTTCATAATAGACTCAAATACAAGCCACCAACCTATCACAGCCATTCAATTTCAGTAATAAACAGCCAAAACCTGACAGATTAAGTGCAAACCTTATGATATCCAGTAAGCCAAAAACGGGGGGTCTGATAATCTCTGTCATACCTGGAACAACAGGAAATGATGAGATCAACAGATATAGAAAAGATCCATGTGTGACGTGCACCTATAAGAAATTTTTTTCAGATGTATCCTCTGACTAAAATGTGACTAAAACGACAGGTTCTCATATAGAGCAGATTCAACTAATTTTCCATTACAGTACACAATTAATCATCGATAAAGGACCAAAGACATTCAAAAATTATCTCACGTGATGCTAATGTCATAAGTTCGTGGGGATGCGACATCATTGTCTTCAGGCTCATGGACCATGGGGTGAGTAGAATCCTGAGTTCCCTGTGTATACATATGTTGATGACAATCTCAAACACCCAATAACCATCACTTGCATATCTATGGATGCATTGCAATTAAGGACTTACAGAATAGATTCCAATACACTTTTCCATATCAGGAGTATATTCTTTGTTACCAACACCAAAGTACGAATCAGTTAGGAGTGAATGCAAGTTAACCTCCTCCACAGACTCTGTGTATGTTTAAAAATAAAAGAACAGTAATTTAAAACGTATTTAAGATTGATCAATTAGAAGAAATAAGAATAGACGTGAGATATGTTAGATTTCTGGAGCAGACCAGTTGGATTCTCTTGAAAAAGAGGCCGACTGTCATCTTCACCATCATCACCAACAATCATATATTCATCTTCATAAGAGGAAGCCCTTCGCAGACAAGAAACTGAAAAGAAGCTTAGCATTAGTTGGCCACTCTCATAGAAAGACATTCTTTCTATTTAATTTTGTTTTTATTTAAATATGTATGTATGTATATATATATCTTCAAACTTTAATGTTCTGCCAAGAATTTAAGTTTTAATGAATTTGGACATTCTTTCCCATCGTGTCTTAGACGAAAATTTTTCAGTAACTAAGAAAAAAAAAGGACCTTGTTAAGTAGAATGAAAAAGAAAAATCAAGAAACAAATATCAAGTTCTTGGCTAGTGTAGAATGGGACTTACTAGGAAGTATTTTAACTACAACAATGTGGGATTTTGTTGGTCACTAATCGCAAGTATAATCTTAACTTTTGATATTTAAATCATGAATATGGAAGCATTATCCAATTTAAGGGTAAAACCTCCCAAAGAATGGGAACTATCGGCTTTCTTGATGAGTTTAATACATCCAGAGTCCAGAAATGAATAATAAATCAAAAGATAACGCAACTGACCACTTCTTGTGACCAAAAACTGTTTGTGCGATGGTAAATAGGACTTCACTTTGCTCAATTCACCAGAATCCCTAGAAATCGAATGCACGACAGTATTTCCTAAGCAGAAATACTTTCTCGAAAAGGAAACTGTAATAGCATTAAGAGAATCGCGATCTTCGTAAAAAGAAACTAAAGATTTAAGAAAAGCAGAATACCAAGACCAATCGGGGCATTCTGCGATGAGGTGATCGCCGGCGGCGATGAACTCAGGGACAGTGAGGACGACGAGTGATTCTTTGGATTGAGAGATTTTGAGAGAACTCTTGATCTTCTCCACCATGCCTTTAAATCCTTTGAGCCAATTAGCCATCTCTGTGTTCTGTTCTCTCCCGCGATTGGGAAACTTGAAATGGCGGGAAAGCGAGAACTCTCAAAAGTCAAAACGGTCGATTCAGAATTTAACTTCGCGTTTTTGTGAATTAAACGAGCCGTGGACTGCCCTTTTATATATGCTTAAAAATATGAAAATCATTGTTTTTTAGTAAAGTCTAAATCCCAACCCACAATTTGGTTCTATTAAAAAAAAAAAAACCCAACAATTTATCGAGATATATATCTTAATCAGTTAATGGAATCATGTGTAGGTTAAAAAAATCATTATCTTTTACCATGATATTTATAAAAATTAGCATTTTTTATTAATAGAACTCTTTACCGAGCAATAATAAGTATATTTATCTATTGAGTCACATTAGTCAAATCAAACATAGTTGAATGGGTAAGTCTACTAACTCAAAATATAACGTAAAACATATAAAAAAAAAATATATAGTTATGGTATATTTGAAGAAGATGTAATATTTCTTAAAATACATATTAAATTTACGTTGAGGAGTAATCTTTTTATATTGACGACTTCCGATCTAATTATCAAATTATAAATTAATGTTTTAACTATAATGATCAAATATAAAAATGTTTTATTTTATATTTTAATATAATGTTTTCTAAAATACCATGGTATATGAAGTGTAAGTAAAATGAAAATGTCTAATAAAATAACAAACCTAATATTATTCAAAATATAATAATTGATAAATGCAACGAAAGAAATAAAGCAAATGAACATGAAAAAAAAGGCCAAATGGAAGACGTGAAAATAAAACACGAGAGACTATGCTAAGAGAGATATCATCCTACAATTCCAGCAAAGTCTGTTACATTCGCTCCAACTTTTTCATAGTTTTCTCTTGCACCCCTTGGAGTTGCCCTAAATATTCTATATTCTTTTGTCAAAAACGGCTTATAAAGTCTCGCATTCCCTTCCCCAACGACCTCGCTTGGTGCATATATCTCTTTATCATCTTCAAACGACCAAATGAATACCATAGAGAATCTCTTCACACTATTTTGCCTCAAAACAACTCGATGCTCTGCTGATCTCAACTTCTCGTTGCTCCAAGCATGCATAAAATCTCCGATGTTCACCACAAGAGCATCCTCACAAGGCTTTATGTCCATCCACTCTCCTTCTTTGGATCTCATTTGAAGCCCACCAACATGATCTTGAAATAGAATCGTCACGCAACTAATGTCGGTGTGTTTTCCAAGTCCTTCGACTTCTTCTATTTTAACATTTTCGTTGGAGTCTTGAGGAGAGTAGTTGTTCATCCTCAAGTAGCCATCGCAATTACTGAACTCAGAATCATAAAATTTGTTTTCGAAATTATCCCCCAGAATCTTTAATAACAGCTTGACTATCCTTCTTGATATATCAGTCATTTTGCTTCCATATTCCTTCAATAGGTTGCTGCAGACAAATTCAACCCATAGAGGGAGATTAGTTTCAGAAAAAATAATAATAATAAAGAAAATAGAAAATAGGTTAACAAACTTGCCAAAAGAAAAAGGGGGGCTCAGTTGTTTGTTTCTTTGATTTAATTAACCAGCAATGAAATCCTTTTGAAGATAAAATTAGCCACCAAGTAAAACATGCCTTTGATAACTATAATAATTTCAATTTTCATTTTGGAAATATAATTTTTTTTTCTTTATCATTTTCAATATTGAAAAATGTTTGACTAAATGATGGGACTCAAATACAAGCTCTTGAAATCGATAAAATGGGACAGAATTTATAATCTTGACTTTAAATTAAAAAAGAATTAAATAAAATACATTTTTAGTCAGAAAGATAATCTGAACTTAATTTCTATTCAGCCTCTGAATTTAAAAAAGTCATCATTTTTGGTACTCCCTCGAAATTTAAATTTAATTTCAGAAGTGATATAATAAATTTCTGAAGTTAGAATTTAATTTTTATGTAGTCTCAAAGATTCAACTACGACACGAATATAGTTCAATAATAATATTCATCTTCTCAAAGTTTGGAGGTTCGATTTCACCCTATCCCAAATTATTGTACTAAAAAATTGCGACCCCATCCGGAGAACAATTAGAAATCCACCCAACCTGAATTCCGCATCGTGTTTGCCGAGGAGCGTTTCCGTCAAGTGGTGAGCAGATGCAGAGAAGTCCGGTCCCGAAAATTTGAAGCTCTCGTAGAAAGGCGACGCAATAAACCTGGGGATGTAGCACGAAAATCCGACTTTGTTCTTGGTTTCGTGGGGAAGACAAAAGAGTTGATCGGCGATGGAGATGAGTTTCTGGTAAAATTCTTTGGAGACGCCATGGTTTCTGATGTAGAAGAATCCCCATTCGCTGCAGGCCTCTGAAAGAGAAGACAATGCCGATTCACTCAAATCCTCATAAACATCGATCACTGGGAGCTCCACGGTATAGCTTTTGGATTCCGACATTTCTCTCAGTCTCTGAAACCCTAGAAATTGAAATTGGAAATCAAAAATTCAAAATTATGAGTGTAAGAGGCAAGTGTTTCTGAAGATTCTGATTCCGCGAGACATCGTGGATGTGAAATTTGAAATTCTAAGAGATATATATACACGCACACATATAAACCGGTTCGGTTCTTGTTGAAGTACCATTTTATTTATTTTTTAATTTTTTAAATCTCTCATTCTATTCACGTGTTTCACGTTGTTCACGTGAGTGTGACTCCTTTTTCTTTTTTAATTTCTTTTTAATCATGTATTTAATTAATTTTTCTCGATCAACTACTCCACTTCTCTTGCATTTTTTTAAAACTACTATTTATTTCTATGTTTTCTAGATTGAGATTCGAATAACTTATTCCGTTGAATTATGATAATATGCTCTGTTCCTTTATTTTTCATTTTTTCCTCATTTTTCTTTCTTAAAACAACTCGCAACTTTTAAGTACAATCATAAGATTAAAGATATTATTATTTCTTTAAGAGCTCGACGACGTATCATATATATGATGATATCTATAGGAAATAAAATCACATAAATAAATATATGCTTAAAATATTATTTTTTTGTTGTTACCGGAGAGGGGATTGAACCTCTAACTATAAATATAGCAAAATTACTTGATCGTTGGGCTATGCTCATGTTGGCATATGCTTTGATTTTAAATATTGTGATTATTTAACATTATGAACGTTAAAGCAAAAACATATGTTCAAGAGAGACTATCTTTAAGAGATATCATCCTACAATTCCAGCAAATTCTTTTACATTGGCTCCAACTTTCTCATAGGTCCCTCTCGCACCAGTTGCCCTGAACATCCTATACTCTTTTGTTGAAAATGTACGATAAAGCCTCACATTCCCTTCTCCAACGACCTCGCTTGGGGCATATATCTCCTCATCATCTACATATGACCAAAAGAATGCCATAGAGAATCTCTTTACATTTTGCCTCAAAACAACTCGATGTTCTGCTGATCTCAACCTCTCATTGCTCCAAGCTTGCATAAAATCCCCAATGTTCACCACAAGAGCGTTCTCACAAGGCCTTATGTCCATCCACTCTCCTCCTTTAGATCTCATCTGAAGTCCACCAAGTTTATCTTGAAAGAGAATTGTCACGCAGCTAATATCAGTGTGTTTCCCAAGCCCTTCAACTTCTTCATTGGAGTCTCGAGGAGAGTAGTTGTTTATCCTAAGATATCCATCACAGTTTTTGAACTCATAATCATAAAATTTGTTTTCGAAATTATCTCCCAAGACCTTTAGTAATAGCTTGACTATTCTTTTAGATAGGTTAGTCATTTTGCTTCCATATTCCTCTAGTAAGTTGCTGCAAACAAATTCAACTCACAAGAGAGATTATTTTCATAAATAAATGAACGAAGAAGAGGGACATTATGTAAATGAACTTGGTAGAAAGGGGAAAAAAGAAAAAAAAATTATTCGATTGTTTATTTGATGATTTATTTATTTTTAAGTGGAAGATTCTTCGATTTTTTTAGTCACCTCTTAATTAAGTTACATTCAAGTTGGCCGCGAGTTCAAGTTGATACTATGCATTATGAGACCTAAACAAATCAGAATAAAGTATGCTCGATAAATATATTAATTTCTATTATATTTTTTAAAATAAATTTTTTTTACCGTTGTCAATATTAAAAAATATTTTTAAAATTGTTATATTAAAAAAAAAAGATGGTTATATTAACGTTCTCCAAATTATTCTCCCCATCATAAAGAGATATATATCTCTATAACTTTTATTTCCTGTCCTTAACTTTTTTCTTCTCTGTAATCTATTGTAATTACCGTAGTTATAAAATTATACTTTTAACAAAAAATCATTTAATTTTTATTATAAAATTATAATTTGATAATTACCGTACACTCGATTAAAAACATTACTAAACAAAATTTATTTTTCTTCAATTAAGAAATCAGATAACAAAAAGCACAAAACTTTATAAAATAAATTACCAATTTAATCTCTCATTAATTTCAATTTGACCGCATCAAAGTGAGCATCACTAATTGACATACATCTTCAATCAAGAGGTTATGCGTTGTACAAAAAAAAATTCAAATTGACCCCTAAAAATTTAAGAGATGTTTTGAATTTAATTTTAATCTGGTTGATGAAACCTCTCACGAGTAATCTTTGAAATTCATTTATTTTATTTATCTTTCATATATATATATATATATTATAATATATGGGTGAGAATTGAACTCACAACCTAAGTATATATCAATTATCGTATACTTCATTTAGTTTATATAACATATATATATATATATATTTTAATTAATCTCAAAATCACAGGTGACAAATTGAAATATTTAATCATTCGACTTTGTTAAGACTTTTTTTGGAATTGAAAAAAAAAACGCAAACTTATTCTTCCTAAAAAGGGAAAAAACTTATTGGTAATCTATTTCTTACCTAAATTGAGTATTGTGATGGCCGAGGAGCGCTTCCGTCAAGAGTTGAGCAGAGGCAGAGAAGTCCGGCCCCGAAAGCTTGAAGCTCTCAAAGAAAGGCGACGCCGTAAATCTCGGCACGTACGACGAAATTCCGACTTTGATTTTGGTGTCTTGAGGAAGACGAAACAGTTCATCGGCGATGGAGATCAGTTTCTGGTAAAATTCGTCGGAGACGCCATGGTTGGTGATGTAGAAGAATCCCCATTCGTTGCAGGCCGCACAAAGAGAGCAGAGAATCGATTCGCTCAAAGGCTGAGAAAGGTCGATCACTGGAAGCTCCACACAGGTTTGAGATTCCGACATTTGTGAAACCCTAGAAATTCAAATTGGGGATGGAAGAAATTATGATCGGTTTCGAAAATTTTCTCTGATAAATCTGAAAATCCAAATTTCAAAGTAGGTATCTGTACCTTTCGCTCTGATTTTTTAAAAATTAATCCCTCGCACAAAGTCGCAATTCCATCTGGTATAGAGGAAAATGTTTGACTTTTTGTATGGGAGATTTTTCTTTCTTTATTATCGTTTCACATTCTCAGGTTTTTTAAAAACACAAGTATTTGTTAATTATTGTCTAAAGTAACAAAATCTTTTTTTTTTATTCAGAGCAACATTATTTTATTTTTCCTAACTTATATTATAGACATAAATATTAAAAACTAAATTAAGATAAAAAATTTGAATGCTTGATTTAATTCATAGAACTCGAAATAAGAAATGTTACGGAACATGTTAAATTACTAAATTTCAAGAGAGATTTTTTTTTTAATAATTTTTTTAGAATATTACATTATGTATATAAGATGCGTGGATTCGAAGCTAGAGATAAACTAAATTTGAAGTCAGAGAGAAATTAAAGATTATGAATTAATTATGTATCCAACAATTTAGAAGAGGTAAGCAGAATATGGGGACTACTACCTTTAATAAAATTTTCATTTGTCGAAGTCGACTAATGTAACAACTAATATGCTTTAGTGTTGTTTTATGTATATAATATGTATAGTGATGTTTTATTCATATTATATACGTTAGTGGTTTTTTTTTTTTTTTTTATAGAAAAATATACATTAATGGTGTTTTATTCATATGATCTACGTTAGTGGTGTTAATTAGTAGACTAACGATTTTTTCTGGAGGTTTTTTTTTAATACCATAGTAGGTTGAGATGTAGATTCAAACTTGCGATCTTTTAGTTGAAATCGAGAGACAGATGCTCATGTTGACAATTATTGGCGTGTATATATATAATATGGGTAGTGGTGTTTGAAACATATGATATTAGTGGTGTTGATTAGTAGACTATATTGTAAAATAAATATTGTGATTATTTTATTATAAATTTTAAAGTACAATTCTTATGTTTAAGAGAGACTTATCTTGAGAGAGAATATCATCCACTTTCTTATAATTTCGAACTTTTACACTAGAACTACTTGTTCTAAATATAATGTACCGATCTTTTGTCGAGGACGGAAGTTTTTATCGCCCTACTTTAACCTTTCAACTAAGAAAGTTCTTGATAACTTAACTATTGAATCATACTAGCATAAAAATAGTGAACTAAGAAAATATATTAAGAATGACATTCACACAATCAAATAGCACATCAATAATAATATGTTGAGATTCAATTAGAAGTCATATAGGCACAGTTGAAAGAAAAATACATAACTACGTTGTAAAAATTTATGCTCGACATTTTAAGAGATTGGGAAAGAAATCATCCTACAATTCCAGCAAAGTCTTTTACTGTGGCTCCAACTTTTTCGTAGTTCCCTCTTGCACTGGTAGCCCTAAACATTTTATACTCTTTAATCGAAAATGGTCGATAAAGCCTCACATTCCCTTCTCCAACAACTTCACTCGGGGCATATATCTCTCTATCATCTACATATGACCAAAAGAATGACATAGAGAATCTCTTCACATTCTGTCTCAAAACAACTCGATGCTCTGCTGATCTCAACCTTTCATTGCTCCAAGCTTGCATAAAATCCCCAATATTCACCACAAGAGCGTCCTCACAAGGTTTTATATCCATCCACTCTCCTCCTTTCGATCTCATTTGAAGTCCGCCGACGTTGTCTTGGAATAGAATTGTCACGCAGCTAATGTCGGTATGCTTCCCAAGTCCTTCGATTTCTTCTACTTTGTCTTCTTTGTTGGAGTCTCGGGGAGAATAATTGTTTATTCCCAAATTACCTTTACAATTGCTAAACTCAGAATCATAGAATTTGTTTTCGAATTTGTCTACTAAGATCTTTAGTAATAACTCTACTATTCTTTTTGATAGGTTATTCATTTTGCTCCCATATTCCTCTAGCAGGTTGCTGCAAACAAATTCAACTTACAGAGAGAGATTAGTATCAGAAACAAAAGAATGAAGAAAAGAGAACATCCTGTTAATGATAGCTTTCTATTTTTACTTTTAAAAATAAAATTGTTGGATAATTTTCAGTATTTAAAACTGTTTTTAAAATTGTAATTTTCAAATTTTCATTCTTTTACATTACCTCTCAATTATTTTATCCCTCATTTTCTACCTTAAGGGTACATATAAACTCTATAACTTTTAATTCATTCTCTTCATTTATTTATTTCTTTTTAGTTCAATAACTGTGTCGTGGGAATGTTAAAAAAAATAATTATTATATTGTGAGATATGAACCATTAATCTTTAAGATGATAATTATTGTCTTTATCTTATTCATAAAATTATGTTCAATTTAACTTTTCTAATCTTTTCCTCTCTCAAATGTTTTTGTAAACGTTGTAATTATAAGCTTATAAAATTATACTTACGAAACAAAGAAACATTATTATTATTATTTTTTTTTTTGGAGAAAAGAAACATCTAGTTTTTAATATCAAAACAAGATTTACTTTTTATAATTAAAATACAATAATTATAATTAGATAATTACTTTATACTCAATTAAATACCACTAATAAACAAAATTTATTCGTATTTTGTAAGAAAATAAGATTAAAAAAGAGAGGAAGGAAAGAAAATAAGCTTGATAAAATTAAAGTCATATTACAAATTTAATCTCTTTGAACTTAGTTTCAATTTCGTATCCATGATTATGAAATTTTCAATTTAATCCCTTTGATTTGGTAAAATTCACAAATCGTCCCCCAAACTGTTTTGTACCCAGCCGAACACCTACTCATTTTTCTCTAGTTTTTACTAAAATCTACACTCTAATACAGGTAATTCGATCTCCCGATTCACGTATTGTACTAAAAATAATCAAATTTTAACAAAGTTATAACTTATAACATATGTTTGATTGACGAAATTGAAATTAATAGAACTAATTTAAAAATTATATTATTGATATTTCGGCGCTTTTTTTTTCCTAATTTTTTTTTTAATCTCACCTGAATTCTGTATTGGGATGGTCGAAAAGCGCTTCCGTCAAGCTGTAAGCAGATGCAGAGAAGTCCGGCCCCGCAAATTTGAAGCTCTCAAAGAAAGGCGACGCCATAAACCTCGGCACGTAACACGAAATTCCCACTTTGTTTTTGGTTTCTTGAGGAAGACGAAACAGTTCATCGGCGATGGAGATGAGTCTGTGGTAAAATTCTTTGGAGACGCCATGATTTCTGATGTAGAAGAATCCCCATTCGTTGCACGCCGTCGTAAGAGAAGACAGTGCCGATTCACTCAAATCCTCATAAACGTCGATCACTGGGAGCTCCACACAGGTTTGAGATTCCGACATTCCTCTCTCTCTCTAACCCTAGAAATTTAATTTGGGAATCAAAATTGTGATCGGTAATCGGTTTTAAAAAATTTTCTGTATGGCTGAAATTCCAAAGTTGTATCGGTCCATTTCGTTTCCTTTTTTTTTTTCCTTATAAAACTAAGTCCCTCACAAGGCAAGCTTTGACTTTGGATTAAATTAAAGGCCATGATACATGATGATGAAACACTTTTTTTTTCCTTTAGTTCAACGAATGGAAGAATGTGATCGAATCTTTGATTGAGATCGAACGGTTATAAGTTTGAAGCCATTATAAAAAGATTGAACTACAATTATCATCGTCTTTTAAATTCGACAAATATGACGTAGATTCAAAATTATGACTCACAAAAGAATTGTAGACTCATGTTTGGCAACGTTCTCCAATCAAAACAAGTTTCTTATTTCTTATATCCATTTCTAATTTGTTTCAAAATATAAATAAGAAGATTATGTTTTATCACACTTGAATTTGTGGATGTTGAGATGCTGCAATTCTATTATATTTATTTTATGTAAATGTTTTAATACAGTGGAGGTTAATTAATTTTTTTTATCCAATGGGAAGCTTTTTTTTTTAATTTCAAATGGGAAGCAATTATATTTTCATAGATTTCTAATATAACAAAAGTTAACCTTAGTTTTTTAGTTCAAATTCTATCTCTTATCTCTAAATTTTCATACATATTTTTTAGCTCCTAGACTTTACATAAATTATATATATATATATATATAATACTTGAGAGATATATATAAACAAATTAGAATTTTTGTTAGTAAACATGAAAATAAATAGCAATGATAAAAGAAGGTATTTATTTTAATGTAAAGCTTAAATAGTAAGCTTACAAGTTCTATATATTAAAAACAAGTCAACATGAGCGTTTAGTAGAAGATTATCACGCTTTACGATAAACATTGTTTCTATCGCAAGCACACCTTATAGTTGTTAGTGACTACAGAAAATAAAGTCTGTTTCACCAATTTTCAACATTCAAAGCAACCCATTAATAATATCATTGACTAATATGACACTATATTTATTCATTGATGTTGATCTCTATATGCATATACAAGTCAAGACTGGCTGCCAAAAACTAAAATTTATTCTTCTTCGATGCTATAAATCTCTCTCTATAGAAGACGCAATTAAGATCTAACAATGGCAGCTGGTGGTTTTGTGAAAAGCACAGAAACTGGGGAACATTATAAGGGCAGGGTGACCTTATTTGTGGTTCTCTCTTCTATGGTCGCTGCCATGGGGGGACTTATTTTTTGCTACGACATTGGAATTTCAGGTCTCTCCTCTTATATTCTCCTCTACTCTTTTTTTTTTTGTGAAATTTGTGGAGTAGCTATACAAAATATGTTTGGATAACTGTTGGATCAACTTTATGCACAGTTAACAATACATCGGTCGTTGTCGACTCAACTAATTAAGACAATCTATTTTTTTATTAAAAGTTGTTTGACTCTCTCCAATCTCACCAATTATTGAACTAAAAACATCACAAAATTATCTTATTAGAATTTTACATTTTGTTTTTAATAAGTTAACCCATCACTTCTAGCAAATGTGAGCATAGTTTAGTTAAAAAATCTTTCAATCTTTCACCTCACATTTGTTGTACTAAAAAAACAAGTTTCTTAACATCTGATGTTTGATCTTTTCGGTCACTTTTCGTTTTTTAGAATTCACTTTACTCCTTTTATTTTTTTTTCTCTATTACTCTTGCTCCCAAAGATTATATAGTATATATCTCGATTATATTGAGTCATGTATTTGTATATGTTACCTTGGTCTAAGCTAAAAAGAAAAAAAAAATTATTTTTTCTAGTACAAATGTGAGTGGGGGATCGAACTCACTAACTTCTTAATTGAAGATATATGTCAATTATTATTGAGCAATACTCCCGGAGAAGAGGAAAAAAAGTTACTATTTTGAAAACTAAGTAAATCTGACTAATTATATATTATTACCATGTTTGGTTAATAAAAACATAAAATAAATTTGTTTTTTTAGTTCAATTATTAAAGTGCTGAAAATCAGAGATTTTAATTCCTTTCGAACTAAAAATAAATCCTCAGTCTCCAAATTTTGTAAAATTTTTACGTTTAATCCTATTTTAGACCGATGATAAAAGAGAATTCTGTAACAAGTACTATATAATGTTAGAGAGAGTATTTGTAGAAAGTTTGAGAAATACTATACAGATTTTCAATGTGTAGAGTTATCGAAAACTAGAATCGAGAATCAAATGGAACAATTGTTTAGATTCAAGAATCAAAATCGCATTTTTTTATCTAAATCCTAACACGTTCATCGATCGAAATTATATTGGAATGTGGAAGAAAAAAAGTAGAACTGTGTATGGATGAACAAACCTTGATATATGAAGGTGGAGTGACATCAATGGAGCCATTTCTGAAGAAATTCTTCCCAGGAGTTGACAGAAAGATGAATGAAGACAAAGAAATAAGCAATTACTGCAAATTCGACAGCCAACTTCTGACCTCCTTCACTTCTTCCCTCTACATTGCCGGCCTTCTCTTCACCTTCTTTGCTTCCTCCGTCACCAGAGCCTACGGAAGAAAGCCCTCCATTATCATCGGCGGCGCGGCCTTTCTCGGCGGCGCCGCCTTGGGCGGGGCTGCCTCCAATGTCTACATGCTTCTTCTCGGCCGCATATTGCTCGGAATCGGCGTCGGCTTTACTAATCAGGTTCTTTTCAGAGTGGTTTAATCAATTTGTTTTCTAATTGAGAAATAATTGGAATTGGAATGTGATTGGTTTATTTTCATCAGGCGATTCCACTGTATCTCTCGGAAATGGCACCGCACAAATACAGAGGAGCAATCAACAATGGCTTCCAACTCTGCGTTGGAATCGGCGTTCTCTCGGCTAATCTCATCAATTTCGGAACCGAAAAGCTAAAGAACAGCGCAGGCTGGCGAATCTCCTTGGCTTTGGCTGGGGTTCCCGCGTCGCTCTTGACCGTTGGTTCGATTTTCTTACCCGAGACGCCCAATAGCCTGATTCAACGCTGCGATGAGCATCAAAAGGCCAAGAAAATGCTGCAGCGTATCCGTGGCACGGAGGATGTTGACGCGGAATTTGAAGATCTCGTGAAAGCAAATGCAACGTCGAGGACGATCAAGAAACCGTTCGTGAAAATTACTCAACGGAAGTATAGGCCCCAGCTTGTGATGGCCATAGCGATTCAGTTTTTCCAACAAGTAACTGGGATCAATGTCATTTCGTTCTACGCGCCGATTCTTTTTCGAACTGTTGGTTTAGATGAAAGTGCTTCACTGTTGTCGGCAGTCATGACTGGGCTTGTGGGTACTGTTGCGACCTTCGTTTCGATGCTTATTGTGGATAAGCTTGGCCGCAGAGTTCTGTTCACTATTGGGGGAATTCAAATGTTTGTCTCGCAAATTGTGATTGGAAGTGTAATGGCTGCTCAACTAGGCGATCATGGTGGGCTGAGTAAAGGGTATGCGTATTTGGTTCTTGTTTTAATCTGTATTTATGTTGCTGGTTTTGCTTGGTCTTGGGGTCCTCTTGGTTGGTTGGTTCCGAGTGAGATTTTTCAGTTGGAGATTAGATCTGCGGGGCAGAGTATCACTGTGGCTGCAAATTTTTGCCATAGCTCAGAGTTTTCTCTCTATGCTTTGTCACTTGAAAAGTGGCACTTTCTTCTTCTTTGGTGGGTGGGTTTTGATTATGACTGCTTTTGTGTTGCTTTTCTTACCGGAGACTAAGAATATTCCCATTGAGCAAATGGATAGAATTTGGATGGAGCATCGGTTTTGGAATAAAATTGTAGTGGAACCAGGACAAGAGCTTCAGTAACAACGTCCCAAGTTAAAATGAAATTACAACCACAGCTTTTATGATAAAGCATATCTTCAGAATAAGATAGTTCGCTTTTGGAAACATCTTTACATTTATAATAGATGGACTAATTTACACACTAACTGGCTGCTGAGGCATGATGTTGAATACTGGTGATTGAATTAGTTTTCCTTTCCATGTCGAAAAGAAAAACATTTTTCTCCACATATTGTAAGATGGATAGTTCTGTGGTGGTTATTTATACACGTAATGATTGAACAAAATTGTATCTGCAATAGAACTGCAGAGACTTCAACATCTATAAACATCACATCACATGTACGACGCTACACCATAACTAGGCGTCGCTGGTCCCGTTGAACCCGGGTTTCTCTTGACTTAATATTAGCAGAAGCAATGGTGGGATCACTAAAATAGAGTGAGAACTGAGAAGCAAGCAACTAAATGGGGAAATTACCTGGTTTGCTGGCCTTTCTTGTGTGATTGCATCTACTGGAGGTCTTGTGTATTTGGCTATGACATTGGAGTTTGAAGTCTCATTTTTACTAGTAACACGGGGCATTCTTGTAAAAACAGTCTCATAGGAGCATGTTGAGGAAGATGGAATACTTTCTGGAATATCCTTACAGTTTGAAAACTCTACACCTTCATTTATTGGAGGTGAAGCTTTTAATTCTGTACTGGTAGCATATTACTTGGAGTTGGGGTTGGTTTTATAATCCAGGTATAAACTACCTTGATCTTCATCTTCAGTTTTATATTTTCTTTGATATATATCTTCTATTTGCCTGATTACTCATTTGAATTGAATAATGGTAAGAAATTAAAGCAATTCATTGCATTTACTTGACTAAGTAGTGTGGTAGATATTTACTGGTTAGAGTGCGTATATTCAGTATTTATCCATCTGCTTCCATATCATATTAGTTAGTCAAATAATATTTAATAACTTCCTAAAGTTACTAAGTTGTAAATTTCTTGAAGTTTGAGTGGATGAACACAATTTCTAGATAGTTATTACAATGTCACTAGAATTTTTTTCCTTGTTGTTTGACATATACATCAAGAGAGAATTTTTTACTGCATTTTTCCAACTATGCCACTAGAAAAACAAAGGAATGGAAGAAAAAATAACAGTGCAAGATGCAACCTTTTATCTTTTTTGAACACGATATGAACTCATTGATGAAATGCAAAGATACAACAAAAGTTCAAAGGAAAGAAACTCCAAAAAGATTGAAAAAACGGAAAAAGAAAAGAAAATTCAAAGTTGTAGAAAGATTGCAACCTGGCTTTAAACTTTAAAGAACAAAAATAAATAAATAAAATGCAAGCCCTCCAAAATACAGAGATATGGATCAACAAAGATAAGAAGAACCTTCTCCAAGTCTTGCTCTGGAAATAGACAACAGAAAGAAAAGACCTCTCCATGAAAACAAACCGCCTACTAATAAGATACCAAAAAACAAAAAGATGGCAACAAAATGATGCAATATTTTATCAAAATCTCTTTCCTTTTCAATCTCATTTCTACCTTTTGCTATGCAAAAAGCCAGCTGGTCCTGCTCAATTTGTATTGTTATGCCATGTGATAAAGATGGCCAAGTATGAGGCCTAACCCATCAACTTCCATATTCAACCACATCTGTTTTTTGAATATTCTTTCACAATGACTTTTACACTCCTGTTTTATACAAAATGTAGCTATCAAAATAAATGCTGATCTGGATTAGTTTAGGAAGACACCTCCAATCTACAACGTGGACTCAATGAAGACTTACTTTAGATTTGGATTACTGGCTCTTTCTTTTCCAATGTGAGCTGTTTGAAATCTTTTGTCGCAATAAGAAAAATTCCAATGATACTGGACTCTCCACAAGTATGAGAATTTCAAAGCCTTACCTACATATATTGCCCCACAGTTTCCTCTACAAGTAATTTCAGACTTAACTTACTCTACAACTTGGACTCAGCAGCCATGGCAGTGGGACTAGCTATACCAAGTGAAGGTGGCGAATACAATGGCAGAATGACTCCTTTTGTTGTTCTATCTTGCATGATGGCTGCCATGGGAGGTGTTATCTTTGGCTATGACATCGGAAATTCAGGTATCATTAACTAAAACAAATGAACATGGGCTCTTATGATTATATTGAAAATATAATTTTTGTATTCCCTCAAGAAAGTTATGACAATGGTCCAGAAAATTTGAGCTCTCTGTAATGGAAAATACAAGTCATATCAGAAGCCATTCATCTTAGTTTAATAATTCATTAATTTTCTTCAATGCTTCATTATTGTTCAGGTGGTGTAACTTCGATGGAGCCGTTTTTGAATAAATTCTTTCCTGCGGTAGACAGTAAGATGAGAGGGAGTACCAAGTCTGGCAATTACTGCAAGTTTGATAGCCAACTCTTAACCTCCTTTACATCTTCTCTCTACTTGGCTGGCTTTGTTTCTTCTTTCTTTGCCTCTTCAGTCACTCAAACCTACGGCCGAAGGTTGTCTATCCTCATTGGAGGTGTTTCTTTCCTTATTGGTGGAGTTGTTGGTGGTGCAGCTCTCAATGTATACATGGTAATCCTCGGTCGCATCTTGCTCGGAGTGGGGGTCGGTTTTGGGAACCAGGTAAACTTCATAACATATAATTCAGATATGCTAGTTTTTTTTATCCAAAATATCTGCCCAAGTTTGTGAGGAAATCAAGTTTTTGCATGAGTAGAAATTTACCTCAATAACCTGCACGTTGCAGGCAGTTCCATTATATCTAGCTGAAATGGCACTTCCCAAGTATAGAGGAGCAATCAACAATGGCTTCCAATTCACCGTCGGTCTCGGGGCAATATCTGCCAATCTAATTAACGTTGGTGCTGAAAAGATAAAAGGTGGTTGGGGCTGGCGGATCTCTTTAGGCATGGCTGCTGTCCCGGCTTTGATTTTGACATTAGGCGCATTACTTCTCCCCGAGACGCCCAATAGCCTTATCCAACGTAATGAAGACCAGGAGAAGACGAAGCTTCTGCTACAGCGTATTAGAGGAACACCTGATGTTCAAGAAGAACTTGATGATCTGATCAAAGCAAGTGCAGACTCCGGAAACAGAGATAGCCCATTGAAGAAAATTACTCAAAAGAAGTTCAGACCACATCTCATAATGGCAATCTCCCTACCATTTTTCCAACAACTTACAGGAATCAACGTCATTGCCTTTTATGCACCAGTACTATTCAGAACACTTGGTTTGGGCGAAAGTGCATCACTATTATCTGCTGTTATGGTCTCGCTCATCGGCACAAGCTCGACATTCATATCAATGCTTACCGTCGACAAGTTCGGGAGGCGATTCATGCTCTTGTTCGGAGGGATTCAGATGCTCGTGACCCAAGTGACGATTGGAGGCGTTTTGGCAGTTCATTTGGGAGATCATGAAAAAATGAGCAAAGGGTATGCATATTTGGTTCTAACCATGATAGGCATTTTTGTGGCTGGGTTCAATTGGTCTTGGGGGCCAGTGGCTTCGTTGATTTCAAGTGAGATTTTTCCTCTAGAAATCAGATCAATTGGGCAAAGTATTAGTGTGGCATTGAGCTTTCTCTTCACTTTCGTTATTGCTCAAACTTTTCTTGCAATGCTCTGCCACTTCAAGTCTGGAATCTTCTTCTTCTTTGGGGGATGGCTGCTGCTTATGAACCTGTTTATATACCTTCTTCTACCAGAAACAAAGAAGATCCCAATTGAAAAGATTGAGAGAGTATGGAGGGAGCATTGGTTTTGGAAGAACATTGTGAAGGAAAATTGTGTTGGATCCAAAATTTGAAGCCCCTCTTGAATTCTATAAGATCATATAATAAGAACGTGGGCAAAATATTAGTAGAATATTTTCAAATTATGTCGTTTGTAGTTGCCTCATAATTTATATTATAACTTCTTCTCTTTATTGAAATTAGTTTCTAATAATTAGAATTACGAGGATATTTTACGGACACCATTTCATTAAGAAAACACTTAAAACATAAAAGAAAAATGAATCTCGTTGAATTTATTTGATAGAGTGAATTTGAAAATAAGAAACTAATGAATCTCGAGAAACAAGCCTATGCCTATGATTTGGTTGATATAAATTTTGAAATTTTCAAATGTATGTATTTTCTCTCGTTGGGATAAGATTCTGATATTCGAAATTATTTAATGGATGACGAGGCTTAAAGGATATGGTTTTTGCCTTATTTTATTTTCTGGGTGTATAATATATAATTTCCCTTTTCACGAACTTTGACTTACACGGAAAGTTTTTATTATTTAATTCATTTTTACAAACTCCAATATTCAATTTTGTTTGTAATAAACATGCCACGTGTCTATTGTGCGAACGGAACCTTTTTCTCTTTATCCCCATACTAAAAATAAAAAAATAAATCAGCAGTAAATAATTAAATTAAAGGGATAAAATGCAAGGATTTGATTGAATATTAGCCAATACCTCATTAATTTCCATAAACGACAAGAAAACAATAAAAAGCGAGCATAGTAATACAAGTCAAAATAGGAACAGTTTTGAAAACAATTTTATTAAAATAGAAATATTTATGAATGGCCCATAAATCTGCAACTCTCGTACACACACACACACACACACATATATATTTTGTGCTCTCTGTCACCATAGTCAACCAAGTCTGCTCCTCTCTCTCTGATCTCTGTGATCTGAAGAAATTAGGAGAAGAAGAAGAAGAAGAAATTAGGGTTTAGGGTTTATGGCAGGGGGAATGGGGATAAGAAATAGTGATGAGGGAGATGGAGGAGGGCAATACAATGGGAAAATGACTTCATTTGTGGTGCTTTCATGTATGATGGCAGCCATGGGAGGTGTTCTCTTTGGCTATGACATTGGAATTTCAGGTTCTCTCTCTTCCCTTGAAATTCTACACCACAGTTTACACACACATATAATATATATAGTACTCTTCCATTGATTTGGGTCTTTTCAAACTTATTGATTCTCCTTCATTAGCTTTAGCTAGTGGGAGAAATTAGAATCCAAAACCATTTCAAAAGAAGTTGATTCAGATTAGATTTAGAAGTGAAAATTCCAATCTACTAGTTTGGGTAGAAATGATTTAACATGGTCTTAAGGATGATTGCAAGCTCATCATGTGGTTAGGTGGCCATTCTCACACTCATGCTTTTGTTATTGATTATTAGTTTGCGTGGAAGATTTTTGTATGATGGGGTGGTTACCAACATTTAATATTATTTTTTTTTTCAAGAGTCCGGATTTTAGAAGCAAGAACCGCTTAAACTATACCCAAAAATAAGTCATCTTCTAAATTTTGAAAAAAAAAAAAAAAATTGAAGAGAAATAAATGTGGAGCTAATTGTGTGGTTGGTTAGGTCATATAGAATCTTAGGCAAAGGAATTCATCATACCATATATCATATGTGGGTGTGAATTATTAAAAAAATATGCACACTACTTGGCTGCTTTTTGGGCTCTTTTTTTGCACCTTGGAATTTTAGGACCAATGAGTGATGACTAAAACTTGTAGGGCCACCCAAAGAAAAATAACTCATCATTATTTCATTTTATAAAATTGAGAAATATGGCCATTAATACTTTTTTCTTTATCTAATTCATACCCTCATTAAAACTTATAAATCTGAAGATTTTTTCTTCAACCAACTAATATATTATACAAAATTCAACTAAACAAAATACTAAAATGTCCAAAAATCAAATCACAAAAACATTTGAACATAGTCACAAAATCTAGTTGAAAAATAATACTCAAGCTTTGAAAACTAAATCTAAATAATAATTTAAATCATACTCAAAGTTTGAGATCAAAGCATAAGAGAACTAAAGAGATGGATCAAAAAAGTCTCATTGTGTCTATCACTAATCACCGATCTATAATCAATGAATAAATAAAATAACTGGACTAATCAAATGTAATAACTGCATAACTTGAAGTGTAGGATTTAATTTTCAACATAAAATTTTGATCATCGGAACAAGAACAATAATGAAGAGCAGTTTAATGATTATAATTTACTCTTGCAGGTGGAGTGACGTCAATGGAGTCATTTCTGAAGAAATTCTTCCCAGAAGTGGACAGAAAGATGAAGGCAGACACAGAGATAAGCAATTACTGCAAATTCGACAGCCAACTTTTGACCTCCTTCACTTCTTCTCTCTATTTGGCTGGTCTTCTCGCTTCCTTCTTCGCCTCCTCCGTCACCAGAACTCTTGGCCGGAAACCCTCCATTCTCTTCTCCGGCGTCGTTTTCATCGCCGGCTCCGCCCTCGGCGCCGCTGCTTTCAATCTCTACATGCTCATTGTTGGCCGTGTCTTGCTCGGGGTCGGAGTTGGTTTTGCAAATCAGGTACTTTTTGGTGCGAATTCTGATATTCTTTCGATTCCTTTACAAATTTGATGCATTTGCAGGCCGTGCCATTGTACCTCTCTGAAATGGCACCCTCGAAATACAGAGGAGCAATCAACAACGGCTTCCAATTCAGCGTCGGACTTGGAGTTCTGGTGGCGAACTTAATCAACTTCGGCACCCAGAAGATCAAATCCGGCTACGGGTGGCGGATCTCGCTGGCCATGGCCGCATTCCCAGCTTCCATCTTAACCCTCGGCGCCCTCTTCCTCCCGGAAACCCCCAACAGCCTCCTCCAGCGCGGGAGTGCCCGCCAAGTGGTCGACGAAATGCTCCAACGAATCCGCGGCACCCCCGATGTCCAACTCGAGCTCGAGGACCTCATCAGGGCCAGCGAAACGGCGAAATCCATCAGCAGCCCGTTCAAGAACATTCTGATGAGGAAGTACAGGCCCCAGTTGGTGATGGCCATCGCCATACCCTTCTTCCAACAGGTCACTGGAATCAATGTCATTGCCTTCTACGCGCCGATTCTGTTCAGGACTATTGGGTTGGGGGAAAGCGCTTCCCTGTTCTCAGCAATCATGACGGGGGCCGTGGGGCTTGTCACTACCTTCATATCCATGCTCGTGGTTGACAAATTGGGGAGGAGACTTCTGTTCATATCCGGCGGCGTGCAGATGTTTGTGTCACAGGTTGGTTTAAAAACTTCAGCTATTAATTAAGATACTTTGATCATCCATTATAGACTAATATATTATTGGTAAAATAATCCAAGTTTAAAAAAGTGAGAGAAGAAATGGTTCAAAAGGTTTTTGGAGTCAAAATGAGCACTTCGGGCAACTCATCATGACCTCAAATAGATGGATCAAAAAGTGCATTTTACCCTGTATTATTCATGGGTTACGTGAGGAGTAGCTTTTTGTATCTCAACGTCCCTAGCATGTCTCCTTAAATACTCGTTCGGGTTTGTTGGATTCTCGTAACATCTCAATATTCATGAGTTCCATCCCAGAATGAGTATAAGCAGATCTCTGATAACATCTTAATATTCATGAATTCCATCTCAAAATCAGTATTATTAGATCTTTCGATACGGGATCTTATATATTTGGCCAATTTTAGCAAAGTTTGTGAACAGTACTACTTATTTCTATATATTCTTGAACACGTACAGATCATAGTTGGGGGGTTGCTGGCGGCGCTGCTGGGGGACCATGGCACGGTGGAGAAAGGCTACGCCTATTTGCTGCTGGTTATGATATGTGTGTATGTGGCTGGATTTGGGTGGTCGTGGGGGCCATTGGGGTGGCTGGTGCCTAGTGAGATATTTCCATTGGAGATCAGGTCTGCGGGGCAGAGTATTACAGTGGCAACCAGCTTCGTCTTCACCTTCATTATAGCTCAGACTTTCTTGGCCATGCTGTGCCACTTGAAAGCAGGTATTTTCTTCTTTTTTGGGGGTTGGGTGGCCGTCATGACTGTGTTTGTCTACTATTTTCTGCCGGAGACCAAAAACTTGCCCATTGAGAAGGTGGAGAGGGTGTGGACACAGCACTGGTTTTGGAAGAGGATTGTTGGGGAAGATGATGGTGGTGAACACAGCAAAGTGGGCAATTTTCATTCGTGAGAATTTATACACATGTTAGCGAGAACCTACCATATGATTGAGAATTTTATACAACTGGGTATACCATATATGAGATATTAAGTTAAATTTCTGTATGATTTGATCCTATACCGTATATCGAGACAACTACATTGAATAATTTTTCATACAAGCAGATGGAGGTGGGAGAATTCTACCTCGAACCTAGCTTGTTTGGGTAGTAAGAAAAGAACATCTCAAGGTAAATGGACGTGAGAAGTCCTAGAGTAAAAATTCAATTTATTGTTCGTCATAGTTCAAATGTTTAGTGGTGCTTCTCTAATCGTAGACTTAAATTCTCTTATGTAATATTTTTAAGAAGAAACTATAATATTGTAATAGCATTGTCATTAATATAATATATTGTCTTATGCGTAGATGTTATATTAAATATATATTGAAATAATTTAATTATATCATATTGTTCTAGACCATCGAAACATGATATATCTCTAAAATATGGAAATTAGATGATTGTGTTATACGGTAAAACAAAAATTGTAATAAGAGTTCAATTGATTTTTTATTTATTAATAACAAATTTGGGGTATGAGTTTGAACCACAACCTTAAAAATGGGATTATATGTCAATAACTACTGAATTATGCTATGATGGTTGGGTTCAGTTGAAGTTTAGTGGATTGATGTTTAAAAATATTTAATTATATAGCTATATAATTAAATAACCTTTCTAATTTGTATTTAATTAAATGTTAATTTGGATTTCAATACCAAAATTAAATACAATCATAGCAACATTATAATTCTTTTACTAAAAAAAACTTAAATAAAATTTTTCCATAAAATTTCCTATATTTACTTTTGTAATTGGTTCATATATATCCATTCCCGTCTTTGTTATATCTTTTACTTATATATTTAAAAATGGAAAGTAGAAGAACAACATATCTCTTTGCAATTAGTTTTCAAATTTAGAAACAACAAAAAACAGTTTTAAAAAATTAGTTTGCAAAATAGTTTTAAAAAATACAATTCGAACGAATACACCCAAAACCAAAAATATCTACAAATAACTATTTGGAATTGTTATTTGGCAATTTATTATTCAGCAATTGTGAAATTAGAAAACCCAACTCAGTAACACTATTATTTGGAACACTCCAGACTGTTAAAGCCGTTCCACGTGGACATATTTGATTTGCCTAAAAGTCCAACTATCACATCTCAGCCGTCCGATTAATATTTAAAGTTCGCAAACTCAGGACTTTGAATATTTTTCTTTTCAATTAAAAATTTAAAAAGGAGTTGAGACATTCTGTTCTTCACCTTCTGCAGGCTGAGCCTTTTCCGAATCGGTATGTTGTTGTTCATTTTTCTTCTTCGGGTTTCTCGAGAAAATTCTTGTGCGATTCTAGGGTTTTTCTGCTGTTTCGGTTTTCGATTACGGCTGCGAGCCAGAATTCTTTACGGGTAGCAATATCATCAATATTTGATCAAAATTAACAACTGTGCTTGATTATTACTAGTTTTCTTTTTTCAGAGCTTGTGGGATTTCCTTGATGCCATTTATGGTCCTTCTGCTGTTTTTTAGTCTGTTGTGGGAAAATTTAGCAGAGAATTAGACTTTGAATTAAATTTGTGATGATACTTGGATGATCTTGTGTTTCCCGCTGACAATGGATGGTTCGTTGATTTTTGTTATCCGATATGACTAGCTTGTTTGTTATATGAATTTTACTGGAATAGGCAAAAAGGTGAAATGTTCCCAGAGTTTTGGGGGATGACTAAATTAGATTTCTCTCTAATTTTTACCAGAAAATGATAGCAAATGAAATAGAGGTTATTGGGATAATTGATGATAGTGTAGAACTGAGAAGGAGCTGAACGATGGTAATTAAACTTTTAGTCGATGGATTCCAGATTCCTTCTCGTTCTGGGCTTCTATTGAATTGAATTAAATAGTTTCTGGTTGATTTTTTCTGGCTTATCTCTGTCTTGTTACATCATTTGTTACCATCACTTGCGAGGTACAATTACCTTTAACTTCGATGCATCATTTTTGCAACAGGCCTATACATATCTTTAAATTGATACTGGTTGCATAATTGGTCCAATGCCTTCTGTTAATTCTTCTCAGTGGCAGGAGAAGGCTAGTGGTTTCTTTTCTTCATCAGGTACTCTTTTTTAGTACATAAATAAAGTTGTTTTTGTTGTTTGCTCTTCTGCACTGCTTATTGTCATGTTTCTATCAATAACGATACATTACAGGAGTAAAGCTGAAAGAAGCTGGACAATCAGCTGGAACTTTTGTTGGGGAAGTTGCAAAGGATGCAAAAGGAAATGCTGCTGATGTGGCTGAACGAGTTGGTTCTTTGTTCAAGAGTCGGTGGGCACTCCTGCAGCAGCCAGCTACAAGACATGCTGTGCAAGAACGTCTAATATCTGCTGCTGCTACTACTGGCACATTTTTCAGGAAAGGCGTGTCAGATACAAAGGACAAAGTTGTTGTGGGGAAAGTAAAAGTTGAAGAGGTAATTTTGATTGAACTTTTCATTTCATTTTGCATATTACATAATATTTCCTTACATGTCCGACTTGTGCATGGTTCTTAGGTTGCGAAAAAGACTGCACAAAAGAGTAAGACAATTTTGACAGATATTGAACGATGGCAGAAGGTAAGAGTCCTCCTATAAAGTTCCCTTCTCTTTACATATTATTCCTAATTTTTGGCTCCTGTTTGTTTTCAATTATGCAGGGGGTTGCAAGTACAGATGGTAAGTTTCTGAAGTTTGTCCATTTATTTTATGTAATGTTACTGAGTACTTCAAACTTGAGCTCTATAAAAAATCTTTTTGCTAGTGGCCTCTATTAACATTTTTTATTGTTTTTTTAAATTGTGAATCTATAGTATTTGGAGTTTCAATTGAGGTAACTGTACAGAGACAACAATCGAGTAGGGTTATTCCACATATTCTAATTAGATGTGCAGATTATCTCATCTTATCAGGTACTAAGTTTCAAAATTACATGTTTACATGTATGTGTTTATACATGTAACTTTTTGCATGCAACTAAAATTCCATTTGATATCTGGCTTTGCTTTCCTATTATTTTCATCTTTAGGGCTAAACTCACCATTCCTGTTCAAATTTGACGGAGACAAAAGGGTTCTTCAGCAATTGGTGTCAATGTATAATCAAGGTAAAGGAAGTAGTTTATATGATCAAGTTTGGTCTTTGGTGGTTTAGTTTGCATAAGTTCACGAATAGTCAGATATGTAAATATATTTTTCAGATTCCAATGCCCCACTACCTGAGGGTGTAAGTCCAGTTGATGTAGCAGCTTTTGCTAAATGTTACCTTGCCAGTCTTCCTGAGCCACTAGTCACATTTGAGCTTTACAATGAGATCAGGGGTGCACGTTCAAGCATAAATGACCTGCGAAACATTTTGAAGAAACTTCCGAATGTGAATTTCATGACCTTGGAATTCATTACTGCACTATTTCTCCGCATTAGCCAAAAAGCATTGCTCAATAAGGCAGGGACTCTCTCTCTCTCTATCTCTGTGCATGCTGTCACATCAAAGAGACTTCTATCTGACGTGAATTTGCTAATTTCATGCCCTTAAAGTTTGACGTTCTTACCCTAAGTTTGGAGTCATTAATCTTCTCATGTCCTTAAATTGAAAAAATATATCCATGTTCTTTGTAGTTTTTCTAATTTCTGTGTTTTCTCTGTAGATGGATGCTCGCAGCCTTGCTATGGAAATGACTCCTATAATAATGTGGCAAAAGGACAGGCGGCCAGAGTTCTACCGAGAATATTGGGATTATCATTCTAAAACTTCTTCTGCAAAGACCTTAAATACACCACCTACCTACAGTTCATGGGACTTGCTTTCAGGTAACTAGGCCTGTCCTTGCTACTTGACTGCTTGCTATGGTACTTTGTTTCAATGCAACGTGAAATTGGAAATGGATCTATATTCCTCTTCTGGAATCGAAAATTTAGTTACAATTATAGGAACAAGGACGATAATGGTCAATTATATTACCCATTTACTCATTAATAGACAACTTCACGTGTATGAAAGGACCGATGTATGCAAATAATTCTACCTATTATCTTGTAGTGTTTAATTGAGGAAATATGAAAGGTATCATGTAGCGAGGTTGGGAAAATTCCAATCTTGAACTTGCATTTTAGTAGCTTTGAGTAGCTTACTGTACATGGGCTTGCTGTTACTTCTTTAGTTAGTTACTACACTATTTTAGTAGTTAGTCGTTAATCAGAAGCTCTTATAAAGATTTAGAAGATGGTGCTTTGTCTTTGTAGCCAGCACTTTTCATATATTGAATAAAGGTCTCTTTGAGCATTTTTGCAGCGAATTCCAATCTTTTAGGCTGCATCAGTTTAAGAAGTGAGTAGGGACATTCAAACCACTTAGCCTATAATCTTCTGTTCATTATGCCTTGTTCGTGGTGCAAAATTGAGAACTCAATATATATACATATATGGGTATAATAAAAATTAAGCAAAATTATTTGTGGTTGTTACTTTGATGCTCCTCTGGGGTAATTCTCACTATCTATGTTTCTGGGCTGCAGAAGAGAGTGACACAGATGCTTCCTCTCACATTCCTTTGGATGATGCCATGTCGGTCGACTGTAGTGCCATTGAGGTCATTCAGTGCCTCATAGAACATCATAATGAAATCTTTACTGATGCTAACGAAACAATCTGGAGATGAATCAGCAGCACTCTTTTTTTTACTCGGCGCCAATTATTCTTGGATGAATTCTGATGCAAGTCTATCTCTTGGAGACAGATTTATATCTGAGAGATTTTTTTTTCTTAGTTCAATTGACCAGGTAGCATTAACCTTGAAATTTGTTCGGATGCACAGAATGGAGAACATTTAGGATGGCTTTAGTTAAAGTTTTCAAGGTTTATGTAATAACCTACCAGGATTTGCTTCTACGTTAACTTACTGATTTGAAGGTAGACATTTCAGTTGTACATACAACTAAAACTGCTATTATCTTGGCGTGTGAATAATAATTCTATTTACAGTAGAAGAATTGACTTCATTCTACTTCACAGAAGAACAAGTTTCTGTAATTGACTACGATTGTGTTGAACACTTGAAACTTGTGTATGGTTGAGGAAATTCTTATACCGTAGAGATTTCTTTCTAAAAAATATGATGCTTCTTTGTGACGAAGGCAACGTAAAACCTTTCTCAAAGGAAGATATTGATCTTATTTAGCTGGTTTGGTTCGTGGGTTTTGGGCGTGTTCACAGTTGGGTTGGATTGGGTTGGTAGGCGGCAAACCTACATAACCAAATATAATTGCCAACTTACCGACCCAACCCTTGGGTCATTGGTTGCATTTTTTTTTATTATTTATTATATGTGGCGGCAATGGACGATGTCTTGCTCCTACAGGTGAAGCATGATATCGCGAGAGAGGTGAGATCTAGATTGAGAGATGAGAGATGAAATAGTGAGAAAGGTGAGATTTGAGAGATGAGATCGAGATTTGAGAGAGATTGAGATCGAGAGGAGAAGACTGAAGAGGAGAAGAGGCGGGAATGTCTAAACCCTAAAACAATAAATAACACACACATATATAATTTCGGTTCGGTTTAGGTTGAATCAATTTTTTGTTGTTGTTGTTGAACCCGTGAACCAAATCGTAACCCAACCCAAATCGAGCCTTTACCTAACCTAACTCAACCCTTACGATTTGGATTGGGTTGTTCGAGTTTTTCGGGTTGTAGGTTTTTTTTTTTACACCTCTAGTGGGTTTAGTGAAAGTATGATCTTAAATTAATTCAAAAAAACGGTAGGATTGATTTTATTTTAGGAGGAATTTGAACATTTGAAATCGTTTTTATTGCAACCTAGTTTTGGTGACCAAACCCAACCTGAAAATATATGGTTGGGTTGCCCACTTGATTCAGTTCTACCAAGTAGAAGGATAGATTTTTCGAGTTGGAAAAAAAACTTTCTAACTTAACGTAACCTATGAATACCTCTAATTTTAAATAACAAAGTCCCAACAATTTTGATGTGAGAATGAGGTGATTTTTAGCGTGGACGAGATTTAACCACCATCAATGAACTTTGAGAAATTAAAATGATTTAAAACTCCTAACCTTGTTTGAAGCCCCTAATAGATTTTAATAGGTTTTAAATTGGTGAAAATAGAATTTCTTGTTTGAATGCTAAAAAATCTTAAAAGAAAGTAACAATTTTACCCGTGATGTCCTTTTCAATGTATATATTTTAAAAAATTACCTTCCCTCCTCTTTCTTTTATCATATATTTATTATATATTAAAAGAAGCATAAATCTTACCAAATGTTTGAAATGTTGTGTATGATTTAATTACATGAAAAATGTCAATGTTGACGGAAATTTTAGAAAAAATCATGAAAATGGATGAAATTTTGTTTGAATCAATAAGAGAAAGGTAACTTAATTAAACTATAATTGATAACTTAAAAAAAAAAAAATCCATTTTATGCTTCAATGTTCTGTTAAACAGAAGTGATTGATGTTTGTGGTTAATCAACCAAAAATTTCCAAAGTGTCATACTTCATAGTTCATTGTTTCGAATTAATCATAGAAGTTGATGAGAATGAGGCGTCGTTGAGCAAAACCTGAAATTTTAACCCTAAAATCTACATCACGGCATCTCCAATCCGTTCTCAAAGGAGCGGCTTCTAGCACTGTATGGAACTCTTTCCCCAAGATCCCAACAATCAGTTTCGAGCCTGCGTCTTGCTGCTTGTATTGCTCTTGCAGGTAGAACCCACCACCGTATTTTCTCTGTTCAATGTCATTTGCAATTTTCCGAGTTTGGTGTCTGAATCAACGTAAAATTTGGAAGAAAACTTTGAGAGTTTCAAGCACCCAGTTATTTCCTTAGCAAAATTTTGAAGCCCGATTCATCCATTTTCTTTTCTAATGGCGGTGGATTTTGGGTTGGCTGCAGATCAGCCAATCTATACAATTGAATGGGGAATTTTCCCATCTCCAAATTTGTTTTAAGTTCTCTTCTATTCCCTAAATTCCTGGTTGCAGAATTTCGCCTGCTTATTTTCTTCACTGAAAGCTGTATTGATTGTTGAGTTATCAGGTTACTGGACGTGTATCTGGAGAGCCAGGCTCGTACCCTTTGGTTGTAAGCACATGGCCCTTTTTGGAGGCTGTAGAAAGGGCATGGGATGCTGTTAATAATGGCTATTCAGCAGTTGATGCTGTTGTTGAAGGATGTTCCGCCTGTGAAGAACTGAGATGTGATGGTACAGGTGAGAACTTTAATTTGATAAAGAAATTGATGTGGGTCTAAATAAATATTTGAGTTTATTACCTCAGTCATTTCTATTGCTTAGCTATGGTGTTTGCCTCTTTGATTCTCTCTTATGTTTAGTATTTATTGTTCTCAAAAGTTAATTTTTGCTGGCGTTTGCTTCTTCACTTGTCTTAATTTGTAAAGCACTTCACTGGGTGCTTTCTTTATATTGAAAAATATCATGGATTTGCCACAAGCAAAAGCTGGAGTAGAGATTTAATTTGATATAGGAATATTTTCAAGACGAAAGTATGGATACTTCATGAGTATGGATCACTATTGCACCTCGATACTGTATTCGTGAGACTCATATTTTGCAGCAATGATTTAGAAATTTTGCAAACTAATAACACTTCTATATGGGTTTGATGCATTGATATTCATCCATAATTCTTTATGAATAGTTGGACCTGGTGGAAGTCCAGATGAGAATGGAGAAACAACTATTGATGCCATGGTTATGGATGGGGTAAACTTCAGTTTACCTGTTTCTCTCTTGCTTTCTATACCATTTATTTCCTGTTGCTTGTCTTTGGGCATCAAAATAAGGGTTCCACTTTATATTTTACTAAGGATATGCATAGATGACGATGGAAGTTGGAGCTGTCGCCGCTATGAGGTATATTAAGGATGGTATAAGAGCTGCAAGATTAGTGATGAGACATACCAAACATACTTTACTTGTTGGAGAGAAGGCCTCTGCTTTCTCCCTTTCTATGGGTCTTCCTGGACCGACGAATCTTAGTTCGCCAGAGTCCATAGAAAAGTGGAATACGTGGAAAGAGAACAATTGCCAACCTAATTTTTGGAAAAATGTTGTGCCTCTCAATAGTTGCGGCCCTTATTACTATGAGGACCCTCTGGTCGTCACTGGGAAGATGTGTCGAGGAGAAGATCAGAGGGGAACTGTTGAACTAAGATCAGATCATGTTGGTCTTCACAGTCATGATACCATATCAATGGCAGTAATTGATAAGGTATGTTGATAAAATGAAATGAATTTTCTTTTGTCATTGAGTTCATGAATATTACTGGATTTGTTTCTTGGAATAGTTTGGGCACATTGCTGTTGGAACATCCACCAATGGAGCCACCTTCAAGATCCCAGGCAGGTAAGTTTTGATAGCTGCCTACTCTTTACTTTGTTGATAAAGCTTCACTCTTATCTTTACACAGAGAAATATGAGATTCGAGTAGGTCAAAACTTCATTTAAAATGTGAATTTGAAGATTCATATATTTGATACAAACTCCCAAGTCAGATTATGAAATCATTGCCACTTCCATTTGTTATTAGCGCCATTTTCTTGTCAGTTGTCACACAATAAACTAGATGTTGTGCCTCTGTGAATTAGCTTTCTCTGCTACAGGGTGGGTGATGGACCTATAGCAGGATCTTCGGCCTATGCAGACGGTGATATTGGTGCTTGTGGAGCAACCGGGGATGGCGACATCATGATGCGATTCCTCCCATGGTAACACAAACCACAAATTTCTTACAGATGACAAAAACTGAGAACTTTCCATCTGAGACAGTGTTTTGAACCTTGATTTGCTCAGTGCTACACTTTTTAAGCTCAGCCCAAGTCTAAAGGCTGAATCCTAGTGTTATGTTCATAAACAAAACAATTTCTACCCTTCATTTATACAACTCTGCTTTCTATAAAACCCAATGAATAAGCCTTGAGATGTTCTAACTTCTATGATATCAACAAATTGATTTGGGTCTATTTGCTTGTTCATTAGTTCTTCAAAATCATTCTCACTATTCCCATCTTTAACTAAATTTCTGCTTTCGGTTCAATATCCGAAATACTTCCAACCACTTGTTACAGCTATCAAGTTGTCGAGAGTATGCGACTGGGGATGGAGCCGAAGGATGCTGCTAAAGATGCAATATCACGGATCACAAGAAAGTTCCCAGACTTTGTTGGAGCTATTTTTGCTGTTAACAAAACTGGCACTCATGCCGGGGCTTGCCATGGATGGACATTTCAATACTCGGTCAGAAACGCAGAAATGCTTCGTGCCGAGGTTTTCACTGTACTTCCTTGATGCTGCAATTCTCCTTCTCTTTTGGCATTGAGGTGCCTGTGATCCATGAATGAAAGCATTGTATTGGCTCATAAGTGTTGTAGTTGATATAATGACATTGCTTAAATGATTGCTGATACAATGTAGAAGATAAGTAGAAGAAAGGATGGTTGTTATTGCCAAAACACTCAAAATGAGGTATAGGCAACATTGATCTCTAGTAGTTTGGTTGTCTTAAGAGATAACCAGAAATACTTTTCACAAAACACTCTTAAGAAGAAAGAGTTATAACCCATCACAAAACACTTCTTGTCTTCGGTTCGGTTTGGTTCAATTTAGTTTTTGATGAAGAATGAACTAGCCACGTCGATCAACATACATTGCTCATCGAACAAATATGCTTAATTGAATCAAACCTACTTGACGTATGTTAGTTCGATTTCTTTACCCTTTTAGTGGGAGTGCTCAACCTTTTTTCTCTGAATTCTATGGCACGTGGGATGAGAATTCGAACCATCGATCTTTTAGTCGATGATATATGTCTTAACTAGTTAAATTATGCTTACAGTAGAATGAAAGTACTCACTTTTGAGTATATGAAAAGTTCATTCTTGACTAGATTCGAAAGGTAGCGTTAGATTATTGACGAGAAAAGAAAAATGAAGTATTACTTGTATGGTTTGTAAATAATAAATCATATTTGTGGGCTTTAATAATAATTCTAAAACAGTTGTGATAAGGTTTAAAATCATATTATGATCTAAAGAAAATTTGTTGGCTAATTATGATAACGTTTGTGGGAAAATTGAATAATAAATTTGCAGCTTTCAGACGAAACGTGAAGATTCGAAATTCCTTGGATAGAAAATATTTTAATCGATTGGTCCATGCTAAATTAAACATTAATATTAAATTTCTTTTTAAAACTAAAACCAACTGATTTTGCATATTTATTGTACAAATTAAATACTTCTTTTGAGATGGTTGATAGTAATTAAATCAAAATTTCTATTTTAACTGAATTTATGATGTCAAGTCAATGTTCTCTTAATGAATTATAGTAATTAAATTATAAATACGTATTATTTCTTTTAAACCAATTTAATATATGAACAAATTAATTTTATTTTATATATTAAAGTGGAAGAAAGGGGACTCGGAAGTCGGAAGTCAATGGACGAAGTTTTCCAAACCCTAATTATTCGAATGTTTCTCAAAGGGTTGCAAGTGTATGGAATTGGAGAATTGTCCTTCAGAAATTTTCAAAGTCCATGGCTGACAGAGACTCAGACCAGTGATTCCACTTGAGACGACTTCCAAAGTCTCCTCTACGAATTCTCCAATGCTCCACAACCGCAAATCCATGTTTATGGGTAGCTTCTATTCCCCACTCCACCCAGTTTCTCCACAGCGAGATACACTGACCAGTTCCACAGTTCTTGCACATGTCTACCCCTTTAGAGTAATCTCTCCCTCCCTCTCCTTGAATTTTGATTTCCATCGGATTTCTGAGAATTTTGTTAATTGTATGTATTTGATGAAGTCCCATTTTGTGTATATGGTTAAATTGAGGCATATCAAGGCGTTTGAATTGTCTTTTTAAACTTGTTTAGATATTATCACTCGCTCCCACCTGTGAGCAAGCTGTATGGAGTGGGCTGTTTGATGACCACCGCTGCTTACTATCTCCAGCTTTATGACCTCGAGAGCATATTTCTGCTGTACAGCCTTGTAATTAAAAAGTTTCAGGTAAAACAGTCTCATATTGTGGCTCTGATCAATTTGTGAAAGATGGAATTACAGTTGCCAAGTGTTGCATTTTTTTTTTAAATATGTCTTGCCATAACTGCTTCATTCTTGAACAGGTTTGGAGGCTCATCACCAACTTCTTCTTCCTTGGCCCGTTTTCGTTTCCGTTTGCTTTTCGTCTAATAATCATGTAAAAAGCATACTACTTTCAAGTGTTCATCTTCATTCTTTGAGCTAGAAGTAGGGTTAAAAACATCAGATTCATTATGATATTTGCATAACAATTATGCATTTTGAAATATGCAGAGCAAAATATGGCGTATCATTGGAGAGAGGTCCCTTTGATAAAAGAACTGCGGACTATGTGTGGATGTTGTTTTTTGGAGCTCTTTCACTTCTGGTGAGTCTGATATGGATTTTGTGCAAATTTGTATTCATGAGATTCGACTGATCCAGACATTTTTGTTGTCGTGTTGCTGTTGATTTGATTTTGGAAATTTTAAGGGTTGTGAATCTTAATTCTCTGACAAGAGCAATAAAAGAATTTATTAGCAGAAAAAGAAATGACAAGGAAGAGAATGATATAGAGTTTATATAGGCGAGCCCTAGTTTGGACTATATCCTGGTTATGTAGGGTCTACAGGTTCTACTATGGAGCTGAATATTATAAGAGAAAAACAATAGATAGAGAATCTCACGCACATAGTTGTGCCTTAAACACTCAATAATTTTGTCCTTTCTTTTTCTACCCCTCTCGATGCACTTTGAATAGCCCCTAACAAGCGTTCCACTCTCTCCACACCCAAAAACAAAAGATAAAACACCCTTAATAGACTTGGGTTGTATTATATCATTCTTGCATGGCATTATCAACAAAATGCCTCTTTTGTTTGGAGTGACAAACTGGTATTTAGATAAGATTTTGTAAGCCCGTGAACCTTTCAGAGTCTTCTTTGGATCCTAGGAGTTTGATAATTAAGCACCAAAAACCGTATATTTTATATTTTGATCGGCCTTCAAGTGATGATATCTGTTATCATTTCTTTTACCATTCAGGTAATGGCTGCTATTCCATACTGTTGGACTCCGTTCATGGGAAGTTCTTTGGTTTTCATGATTGTCTACATCTGGGGCCGTGAGTTCCCAAATGCACGTATCAGCATCTATGGTGTCGTTTCATTGAAGGTCAGTAAAATTCATTATATTTCAGCTTCTTCTCCTTTGCCAGGGTAAACACACATTTCTTGTTTGGTATTTATAAAGCATAAAGGTTGGTTTGTACATCTCTTTCACCTTTTTGGAAAGACCTTCCACTGGAACTTCAAGAGATTCAGTTTTGGTAATATGAAAAAGGATTTGATTGGGGCTGAAGTTCCTGTTAAAATAACTTACTGAATTACAGTCAGAAACATGCTTCATTTGACGTGGTTATTCCAGCAAGAAACCAAACATGCTGATAGACTAGTAAATTTTTGACTTCCTGTTGCTGGGCTGTTTTTTTGTATGCTCTCTTTTTGTAGTCTTTATTCATTTATCTCAATAAAAGTGCAGTTTCTTATAAAAAAAAAAAGACTAGTAAATTTTTGGCCAAACCATTATTTTCAATGAAAACTATTAGAAGTTTCAAAATATGCATGTTTTCTTCGGCTTTATGATACCGAAGCTAGATCTTTTTTATTTTTCTCATTTTCGATCTTAGTGCTCCACACTCCACAGGGATTCTATCTTCCTTGGGCAATGCTGGCTCTGGATCTAATCTTTGGCAATCCTTTGAAGCCAGATATTTTGGGAATGGTGGCAGGGCATCTTTATTACTTTTTGACTGTTCTACATCCTCTTGCTGGTGGGAAATTCATCATCAAAACCCCTTTCTGGGTGTATCCTACATAATACAAATATATATATGGTGCATCATTCGTAGGTATACATATGCATACATACACACATGCACACAGACATATGTATGAATGTTCTTTCTTGGTACATCATGTTGAGAAATAATCAATTTACCTCAGCATAATAACCTAAGCTTTTGGATCTAGTAATGACTCAGCGTATCGTTGCAGGAGATCTTGACTTCAAGTCTCTGTGATATTTTCCATTTCACATTATATTTGTCTTTGCATTGGGTCTCATGCTGTTGTCTTAACCCACATGTGAGGAGTGTTCAATTTTTGGGTTTAGTGTTAATTTAAGACATAAAATTTCCTGAAGTTATAACCAAAAAAAGAAGAAAAATATTGAAAATGACAAATACTAGTCTTGAAACCTCATTCCTTATTCAGTTTCAGTGGGTTTCTCTCATTGCAGTAAAGATCTGTTAACTTTTGATAGTGATATGTACCTGTTACCTTTTATCTTGCTAGTATATGCAAATAAGGTAATTTCACCTTCAAGTAATAAAATGAAGCTGATAAATTGCTAAGCATGGGTAAGGAAAGCAGCCAACTATTGGCAAAACCTTCCTTTTGGTTTGAGCTGCCTTAATTAATTCTTCTGTACAAAACCTTAATGGCCTTACAGTCACAGGCTAGTAGCATACTGGGGTGCAGGGATACAAGTTAATTCTCCTGTGCAGCGGGACCCTTCTGCTGGTACTGCATTTCGTGGAAGAAGCTACCGCCTTAATGCTGCTGCTCGAACAAGCAATCGGGAGCGAACCCGAACACGCTCTTCTCCCTCTCCACCACCAGCATCACCACAACCAAGCTCTAATCGGGATCAAGGAGCTGCCTTCCGTGGCCGAGGTCATCGTCTTGGTAGTTAAGTCTTTCTAGTTTGTATTACTTGTACGACTTATTATATATCAACAAGGATCTATAAGTACACATCTCAAAATAAAATTTATGATTGGATGTAATTTACACTCTTATCTGGTAACACATTTTTTTTCTTAATACTTGTATGCTAATAATTTGTTTGCTTTATTTTTTACCTTCCCTCAACCAAATTTGAAAAAGAAAATCCAATTTTTGGAAAGTATTTTTTTAAGCTCCTGTTTGACATCGTCTTCGTGAAAATTTTCTATTTCCAAAAATTGTTCAAGAACAATAGTTTTGCTTTTGTTTTTTACTTTTAAAATCAATCATGAAAACTTAGCCAAATTTGAAAAACAATGAACTTAGCTTTCTTTTTTCTTTTGATATAGACAGAGAAGCAACTTTTTTCTTTTTCAATGTCTTTTTAGAAATAAAGAAAGAAAAATCAAACAGGATTTACGTTTTTTAGTTTTCAAATGATTCGACTAGAAATTAGAGGTGCGGTACGAAAGTTTGTTTCTGGTTAAAAAAAAAAAAGTCGTAAGAAAGTAAATTTTACAACCAAGAAATATTATAGAAAATGAAGAAGAAAATTGTTATGAAAATATGAATGCAAGGCAAGTAGTCAACTCTTAAGAGATGAAGAAAACAAAAAGTCAAGTTGAGTATCTAAATAGATTGATAATAAGAGGAGTGGAAACTGAAGAAGCATGTGCCACATTCCTCTGATATTGTGCAGAAGCAGAAGCAGAGTTGTAAAAGGTGAAGAAACCACATGCCTTTCTGACCAAAATGGCAAATTTAATAAGTATTTTTGTAGGGAATGAATCAGAGAGAAAATATTTTTACTTTTTTCTTTTGGGTTTCTGATTTCATATCTTTTATTTGACCAAAAAAGGATAAATGGAAAAAGGAGCCAACTAAAGAATACGACCAACCCAATATAGATCTGCTAAAGTTTCTCCATTTCCATTCACAGTCCAAGATCTATGAAGGAAGAATAGGCTTCAATTATTGTCAAAAACAGATTTTTCATAAAAATAAATTAGAAGAAAGCTAGAGAAAGCAACTTCCAAAATACTCTGTTAACAGCCACTTAGCTTCCATCATGGATCTTTCAACAAAGTTTTCTTCCAAAATACCAAACTGTTACACCTTCTTTAGCCTCGTTTAGTTGCCAAAATTTTAGGCCCTTAGCTCCAATGGTATTCCCTTGTGTACAGCAAAATCAGTACTCTCTCAATCATGTTGAGCATGGAGAAGTTGGTTCTCAAGAATTATACTGATGAAAACTTTTTCTAAAACTTCCCCCTATTGCTGAGGCTGACTTCCAAGGATTAATATGCTGCAGAATCCCGGTTATGTTCCGATTTCGTCGAGCTTGCGTAGCACTTGCTTCATACTAGGTCTAAGAGCAGGAGAAGGAGAACAACAAGCCATAGCAAGCTGAAAGAATTGGAGAATCTTTTCTTCAGTGACAGCATTTCCATCAATGCTGCTATAGAGAAGTATTTCTGGATGGAACAAATCTGCAATTCTATGTCCAAGAACCGCGTTTCGCATAAAGCTAGGCAAGTAGAAATCCTCATCAGGAGTCGGCTTTTCGTTGATCGGTTCCCTCCCGGACAGTAACTCAAGTAAGATCACGCCATAGCTATAGGCGTCAGTCTCCTCAGCTGCATCTTTCATCTTGATCAGCTCAGGAGCTTTGTAGCCATTAGCTGCTGAAGCCTCAAGTACCTCTTGAGCAGAAGGGGAATTCAACAGTAGATGCAGGCCGAAATCGGAGACATACGGTTCGAAGTTTCGATCCAAAAGAACATTCTTCGACTGTAGATTCCCATGGATTATTGGCTTTTTCAGGCCAGTGTGGAGATGATCCAACCCTTTGGCTATACCGACCGAGATCTTTAATATAACTCCCCATCGATGCGAATCGCTATTCCCATCTGTCGAATCGAATCCGAAATAGATTGGATCAGCACATCTTTGTTTCTGCTAAATGTGCAAATCAACAAAACATATCACAGAGAACAAGAGAAACAGCATTGAAAAGATCCAATATTTTGATTACCAACAAAACTAAGCAAACACAGAGAAACAATCAGAAAAAGTGAAAGATAGAGGAAAAAGACAAATGGGTTTTACCTCTAATGAACTGAGCCAGATTTCCTCTCCTGTAAAATGGATGAATGAGAAGCTTCTCTGCTCTTGGCCCTGAATAGAAACCCAAAAGAGGCACCAAATTTGGGTGCCTTATGGAACCCAAAAACTGAATCTCAGAGACAAATTCTTGAAGCCCAGAAGTGCAAACTGGCCTCAGAAACCTCAGCAGCCTCACTGTGCTACTTCCCTGCAAATAGGCCTTGTACAAAGTTCCATGGTTGGCTTTCCCAATCACTTCACCAGGAGCTTCCAATACATCCACAATGGTCAGGTCCTGTCCACCTTCAAAACTCACCAATTCTTCCCTCTCTTCATCCCCTTTTTCTCTCTGCTGTTTGCTCTCTATGTCATTGTAGTACTCGTCTTTTCCCCTTCCCCTCCGGTTCAAGAAGACAACAAGGAGAATGACCAAAATTGTAACTAAAACAGCTCCAAGAGCTAGATTGAGCATCTGGGTCATCTTCTTTTGAGCAAAAAAGTTTGAGTTCTTAGCAGAAGAGCCTTAAAGACCAAAAGGGAACAGGATTGAGAGGGCTAAGAATCATTCAATTTCATGGTGAGAAGGGGAAGTGAAGTGCTTCTTAGTTTGGATCAAGCAATGGAAAGAGGAGAAGAAAATGAATACTATTATTAGATTATGGGTCATTTCATTTGGCAGAGAGAGAGAGAAAGAGAGGGAAATTTTGCAGAAAAGACAGATCTGAGCCATGTGATGGCCATGGCTGATTGACGGCTGTGTTTGTGCAGTGACGTTTGAAATTCCATTTCAACAAGTGAGAATGTCTCTTTGCTCAACAATGTCTGAGGACAATGATGAGTATTCAAGAAAAAAAGAAAAGAAAAGAAAACATTTACGCATTATTGAATGCATCCATTATTACATTGTAAGAAATATTGTATGTTTCAAGTTGAATTGTTCAAAGGTATTTATTTTCCACCAAAAAAAATATTCGGTTCAAATCCATCTCATAAGATGTTATATTGAAAAAAAAACGACAATGTATCCTTTTCGAAAAAAGTAGTGTTATCATTTTTAGATTTAAATAGTGTTAGAAGTCAGGTACTTTTGATTTTAGTTCATTATAGTATATTTTCTTTCGAAATGTCTATTTTGGTCGCTATAGTTTCAAATTTTTTTTGTTGCTATAGTTTCAATCTTTATTCATTTTAATTTTTATATTTTCAAAATTTCTCTTCTAGTTGATGTAATTTTAAAAAGTTATCATTTGGCAATCCACCTTCATTTTATCTCTTTTATTTCGATTATAGTTTTAGCATATACCTTACTAAATTTGTTGAGATCGTGGTCATAATGAACCAAAGAGCATGTATAAAATTTGTGTTAAAATTTTAAGAACATAATTGATCGCTTTTTAAAAGTATAAATACTAAAATGGACGTTTTGAAATTACAATTATATTGAAAAAGTATTTAAACTAAATTTTTACCATTTGCTTTAGACGGTAATATTCTCAGAAATAAAAAACAATGGAAAATAAAAAAGGGTTTTCTTTTTTTCCCTTTTATCAAATTTGAGCTTTACATGATCATATGCACTTTAATTTGCTTTAGACATGTCAAGCCAGAACGGTACTTCTATGCTTAGATGACAGCTAAAGAGTTCGAGGTTTTGTTTCCTGAATTTATAAAAAAAAAAAAAGAAAAAGAAAAAGAAAAAATGTTTTTGTTTTAATAAATATATTTAAAATGTTGAAAAGATTGATTTTTTTTTTTTTTTATGTTACAAGATGTTGGGTGTTTTCATCTGAGTTTATAATAGGAAGCATTAGCTAGAAAAACTAGGTGGTTTAAGATTTTTATTCAGGATTCGAATCTAATTACCTCTATTCGTATTTGTGTTATTAAAAAAAAAAAGTAAATTTTGCAAAGAAACTATTTTTGTATTTAAGGACTTTTTTTTTTTTTGTTGGTATTAAAGGACTTGTACATTATTAGTATTATTTTTTAATTGTAAATTCTTATGTTAATATTGATGAAAAAGCACACAATAGTAATCATGCATTTTTCTTATAAAGGCAAATATTATTTTTACCATATTAGATTTTCTATTTGTAATAGAAAAAATCAAACTATAAAAGGTACAATGTGGATTTTTTTAATTATACACTTTTCAAAATTTTGGGAATAAATCATGCAGTGATAATATTTAAATGTAACAATGTTGATGTCGATTGAAATGTCGAGGTTCCAATTCATATATATGTTGGTAGAAATATCGATAAAATGTCGACGTCAATTGATATAGAAATAAAAAATTTATAAGAAATATTTAAATTAACACATAAGCATCCCATCCTTTTGAAATAATTTTAAAATAATTAATATTAAAATTGTGTCTACATTAGTGATATTTTATTGATATTATTCATATTTTGTCGATATTTTTTTTTAATACTATGAAAATCTTAATTTACTTCTGTCGAGTTTATGAACACATAAAAATGTTGACATGTGGATTAAATTAATCCCTCCCAAAAAAAACATAAGCTTCAGTTTCAAATAAAAAAGTTCAAATTGAATATTATTATTCATGTGATATCTACAAGTAAAGGATCATTCTCAAACCCAAAATTCAAAATTTAGTATTATTGGTCATGTGATCTCCCTCTCTGACATGGATCAAGGGTCTTTTTCCTTCATTTTTAATTTAATTACAAATAATAATTTTAAAAATTAAAAATTAACATTTTTTCCTCAGTATCTTGAAAAAGAATATATATTTCAGGGATCAAATTATTTTATATATTTGATGATGGGAAATAAGTGTATTTAAATGTGCAAAACAACTAGATTATGTTGAAAAGTTGTCAATTGTTTAATTTTGATTAGTGACCCACAAAAGCAAATTTGTCAACCCATAATTACATTAACAAAGAACAAAGTACATGTTCATTGGTCACCATCCAACAAGAACACACTTTCATTTCCTTACGAAACAATAATTACCCCCAAACAACATTATTTTTACTTTATTTTTCTACCAATTATTTTTGTTTGAATTTATACCTCTTATCAAATATTGATTTAAACTTGTTAGGAGAATGACATGTGCCACGTGGCCCTCTCGGCGGGAATCATGTGATTGGAGCTTGCTTAAGTCGAGGACAAGGAGGGTTTGACCAACTCAACCCAACCTTGCAAAGCTAGAGTCTTAGCTCGGTCCGCACTTGAGAATGTGGGGAGTTGCTAACCACAACCAAGAAAATTTGTTGACTAACAAGTATGGAGCGCTAAGTGGCAGGGAACTATTTCCGGAAATTCTCTTTTTAAAGGATGGAGTTCTGTTTGCCACAAAGGTATGAAATTTATATGATGGATCAACTCGAGACCAAGTACTAGTACAAGATTCTATGTACAGCTAAGTATCCACCTAAAATCTAAAGTGTCATTTGTCCACAATTCTACATCAACACAAAATTAATGTTTTATTTCAATCTTAAAAAATAAGGAAAAAAGAGTTTTATACTTAAAATCCTCCATTAAAAATTTTAGGCTAAGCTAAAAGTACAATCTCCTCCAACTTTTTGTTGAAGTATGTAGCAAAAGCAAATCATGGTATTCTTTTTTTCTAGATGAAAAAAAATGATTTAAAAAAAATACAAATCTAATGGAGGAACAGAAGTGTTCCAATTATTCGAATGATATTTAACATCTTCTATTAATTTCTTTAAGCTTATTTTAATTTTAGATTCGAGGAAAAAATGAAATCTATTTTTGTAATTTGAAGCATAAAAGTAACTATTCTAGAAGTTGAAATTATTGTGAATAAAAAACTTTTTCCTTCTGGCATATCCTAGTTAAGTTGTTCAAAATTTGTAATTTTGATTCAATAAAAATTTGATAAATTAATTAACGATTAAGTATTAATTACTCTAAGAAAGTTAAATTAGACACATTTTAATTTTATTGCTTGAACCAAAAAGAAAAATAATAGAGTAAATCACACACACATATCATCAATCAAAAGGGATACCACAAGTTTATTTCATTCAATAAATATATATATTTATACGTATCAGAATCTCAAAAAGATTATCAAAATTAATTTCGTTCATTTAAAAAGAAAAAAAAAAGTATAATGTAGATGTCCACAAATTTAGGAGGACTAAGTGGTCTCATAATAAAAAGAAAGTGTAAAAAATTAATGTGATGGAAAGACAATTCCATCCTTAATGGTCAACTTTTAATGGGAAACGACATTATATTTGATGCATTTGTCAATTTTGAAGACTTGAAAACTACCCTTCATTTCATTCATCCTTTGATTCCAAAGAAAATTTGGTGCAAAATCAAATCCTTCAACAGGTATTTACCCCATCAAAATAGGAAAGTTTAGATTTCAAGATAGGATTTTGATTTCCAATCTCAACATTTAAATGATAATATATTATAACCAAATCTTTAAGAAATAGTATTTTGCTAATATTATTATTATCTAGAAAAATAAACTCAATTTAGTATTTGGATAGTTACATTTTTTCATTAGTAGTCTCTAGAAAGAATTTCTACAAGGTAAATTCAAATTTACTAGTTCAAATACTTCAAAAATGAATTTCTAAAAAGAATTTATTTACCTGACTTTCAAGGACTACTCAAAATATGATGGGTAGGATAATTCACCACGTCACTCTCAATAACCATACCAAAATTCTTTACTTTTCTATCGAATAATAAGTAGTCATAAAGTGAAAAAGTAATTTGAAATGTAATTATCAAATGTTGCCTTAAATTTGAAGTTTAGATGTTATTATTAATGATGATTTGCTAAAAAAATTGAAGAAGAGTTAATTACAATCAAAACAATAAATAGGAACTATAAGTGCATGCGTTCAATGATGACAACGTACAAAGGCCTTTCCCCATTATTAATTGAATATATATACCATTGAAAAGAAAATTGAGTTATTAGCCATATCTTTATTTTCTAAAATATATATATATTATTTATCTTTTGAAAAGTAATTCCAAATGGAACATTTTTTTTTTATAGAAAATCATTAATCACTCAACTTGGTAAAGTTTCATATTTAAAGATTTGATCTCCTACTCCCACATCCGAACAACTCAAAATTAATTAATTAATAAATATAAAATCTCCCGTACCCTTACTTTTTTTTAGTACCCCATGCCCCTACTTGTACTGTGAACATGTTAATGGATGTCAACAAAATATTGGTGTGGATTTGTTTTTTAATATATCAAGTGTGGAGATAAGAGATTGAACCTTTAATCTCCGAGAAAGAAGCAAGATGCCTTAATAGTTAGACAGACTAAACTTATGTTAACAAATATAGTCGTTACAAATTCAAACCCTCTTATCTTCACATCTATGAGTCGAAATTTTTATGTACATTGAGACTAATATCGATTGACTACTCATATCATTTTCTAATTAAGCCATTTTTAGTGCCTCTTTGACAACCTCATGCATAACTAGTTACAAATTTGAAAATTTGAAAGATGCAATGAGAAAACGACTAATAAATCTTTACCACAAGAAATGCAAATCAAATTAGAAGAAACAACTCATTGAAATATTCGATGTTTTTCTTTGTCATGGCATTGGCAAAGCCTTAATAAATAATAATTATGACGATTCTTGCCATTAATTTTCAAATTAAAGAAGTGGCTTATGCTTCAACATTTTCTCTCATCTTACTCTTCCTTTTTAGTTGCAAATGCAGGTAATAATTACTTTAATTTGTTTGATAACAATTTTCTATTTCTAAACATTATCTTATAACATGCTATAAAGTTTTTTTTTTCCAACATGTAAATAATATTGACCTTAATGAATTGAACTATACTCAAGATGACTACTTTTAAGGATTGAAGTTTACGATTGTACAATATAATTAACGAAATATATATAAGTTATCACTCTTAATTTCTTTTCATGATATAGGAACTCGATATTGTGTGTTTCAAAGGAATGGGGGACTCATGTTTTATAAGTCATTTGAATCTTGTTATAGAGACCAAGAAATCAAGAATAACCTATGTTACAATAAAAATAACGACCAAGAAATCAAGAATAATCTATGATACAATAAAAATAACTTGCATATACTGATTGATATACATGATGTAGGGATATACACCAGATATATTACAGAATTCTTATGAAAACAAAACAAAACTGTTCCATTTTGGGCAATTACACAAAATTTGCCCTCAAAACTAACTGCTTTTTCCATATTCTAAACCAGTTTTAGACAAATATCAAAAGATAAGAGTTGAGTAAAACATCACCTGAATAAACAGTGAATGGCCACATCTTCCAAACCCAGCAGTCTTCGGTTGAAGCATTAAATGATTGAACTCACAACTCAACAGAGCATTATAGGTACTGCCGAAGGCTTTCACCACTCATAGACTCCATTTCCTTGAGAATATCTTGTGCAAGAGATTTAACAGACGGCTCCACATCTTCAAGCAACTCGCCTAGGAAGGGGATGGTCTCAGCTAGAAGTACTAAATATTCCTCCTCCAAATTATCCACTAGGTACTTCACGATTCTTAGACCCAAAATTCGACTACGAACCTTGTCGCTCCTGGTTTTCATCAATACCTGCAATAAGAGTTCAAAAGAGATTATCCAAACAGCCAAGAAGTCGTGATTCCACTCGTGGTCAATTGAATCCAAGAAGACAAAAATCTATTCATATCCAATAAAGGCGAATTTGAATGGACTAAAACGGTTAAGCTTGTATCATGTTTTATGAAGTTCTCAGCAACAATTTGGTTGAAAAGTTATTCCAAACTTACTGTATGACACAAGTAAAAAAAAAAATTACCTCATGATTTAAGGGTTTCCATAACAGGTCACTCCCGGCAGCCACGGCCATTTGACCAATGCAGACCACCAGAACATCATCAACCTCCTTTACAGACGGAGCATTCGTGTTCTCGTCAAGCATTTCTGGTGGCTCAGATGCCAACTGTGCGACTATGGGTTTGAGCAGAACCTGTAAAGAACACATCCTAAGATCATTAGGGAGGTAAATAAACTAATAACAACCAGAGACCAAGGATACAAGCTAGAGACAGCAACATAAGAAAGGTCAACAGTCGGATAATGAAGATCACATATGTCCGTCAAAAGTGAAAGGGACAAAATCTATTAACCTGGAAATTTGAGTCATCAAGGAATTTCAAGCTCCCAGTATCATAGAGAAAGCACTTATGCAATGACGATAAGACCAATGCTCTTAGATGCCAGATTTTAAGTGATACCACTCCATTTTCCTCTTTATTATCGCCACTCTTGTGCACCTTAGCCTTCTTCCTTTTTTGTACTGGACCGGTATGTTTTGCATTTTCAGCATTTGTAAGGTGACGGACGCATCCATCTAGCAAGTACTTGAAATATGGAACAAAAAGTGACCTAAATTGATCGAAACCGCCCCAGCATTAGTATCAATTACCAAGATATTTTGCATATAACATGAAGTCCTCCTCAGAACCAAAACCATAAAACAACATAAAATTTAAAGTTTCGTAAGGAGTAAGCACATACCGATGTTTCTCAGCAAGCTTATTTACTAGGCCATAGAAAGATATGGCCCTGTCAACACTTGTGCGCGCAGCACCTGCACCATCTTCAAAATCTGAATCTGCCCACTCAACGCTTCTAATGAATAATGGTTTAAACATGCTTTCAGTAAGTTTAAGTGTCAGCAAACTCAATGCACTGATAACACTGTCTTCTGCAGCATCCATGTTTGTGATAGAAACAGGGTGCTGGTGGCGTAAATCAAGTGCAAGTAAGCATAGGTCAAATATCTGTGTGTGGTAAGCAGCAACAGATGACCTATCCATCTTTCCAACAATGTTTGCCAGCAAGTCGAAGGTGATTATAAGGCATGAATCTCCAGATTCAACAGCACGAGAGAAAAATTTCAACAAAGGTGGCAAGACAAGACGAACCTAGAAACAAACTCGGTTATTTTCTGATAAAGGAAACAAAAACAATCATTTAAGGAATACCCATTAACCTGACAAGCTACAATGCTTACAGGAATTTTATCTGTCAGAAGTTTCCGTATAAAGTCTGCTTTCAACTTCAGCTTTGAATCTGATCCCCGTACTAAGGTAGGATGAAGCACCACAAGTTCTAAAATATCTCCAAGATAAGGATTAAGAAATCCACCAAGGTTCTCTACAACGGCCTCCAAAGCGACAGCAACAGAAAGCATAACAGATTCCCTTAAATCTAATGATTGAATTGATATTTCAGAACTGCATCTTCTATTCTCAACCACACAACTACGAGACACATTTATCACCTTTCCCATTATACTGGGCAGCTCACTCAATGACCTTGGCCCCAGTACATTGATCAGTGTGCCGCATGTTCGAAGGCAGCTAGAAGAGAGAGCTAAGTTGCTCGAAGTAACATATTTTGCAATTGACGCTAGCCAAACACTTGTAACTGAATGGTAAGAAGGAAATGCAGTGGCTAGAATTTCCATAGCTGAAACTGCGGCTACTTTAAGAGAACTATCAGAATCATCAGTAGAATCATCAATTAAGTGAACAATTCTCAAAGATATACTGTCGAATAATTTGAGAAAATTCTCGTCCATGTTGAGCCAGGGACTTCCAGAAGTCCTCTCTTTCCTTGCCTTTTTCTTTGACTTCATCGTGCTTTGTTCTTTGACTGTTTCGCATAGAAGCTTGAGAGCCTGCATGAGGTTATGAGATAATATGTAAATTTTTCTTATAGATATTGTTGATATGAAATTATACAAAACGATCCGACCCTATCAAATGAAGTTGCAAAAAACTTCTCCAGTCAGATGTAAGAAAATTCAAGCTATTAGTTATTAAAATGAGATAAATACATAAAATGCAAATTATGAGCAACGTTGTAAAGAAATGTTAAAAGGCAAGCAAATAAACTTGAATACCAGATCAAACAAAAGCTTAAGTCATGAAATGCACTTGATACAAATATACTTATAACCCGATATTGTTACTATTATTTTTTTTTTATAAAAGATATTATTCTTCTTAATATTAATATTATTATTATATTGCATTGTACACCCTTCTACTGGAGTACACCCTCAATGGCCATTCTTTTACAAAAGAAAAGGAAATTCTATGGAAGCATTTTATTACAGCCTTCTTTTGGATAACTCGGAGAGAAAGAAACAATCGAACTTTCAACGACAAAGACCTCCCCTTCGAAAGGGTTTTTGATTCATTAGTCTTCACAGTTATTACTTGGAGTAAAAATCTCCTCTTTTTCGTCATTATTCCTACACTTCCCTTTTTTACAATTGGAAATGCTTTATGTAACCCTCTTTGAGTCTTTGTTATCTCTTTTGTAATTTCATATTATCAATGAAATTGTTTCTTTCACAAAAAAAAATTATTATATTGGATTGTGTTCCATTTCCGGTATTATTTGTGTCATATAAAACGCTCCAATGTAATTGACACAAATAACATACTGGATTATCAACAATGCCTACCAAGTTTAAAATAAATGAACGAATTATTTATAAAAATATTTTTACTAAAAATAAAAGGGAACAATAAATTGGACATGTACCTTTTTCCCAACACTTCTATTATTATGGCCAAGCAAATTCATGATGCTTCTTAAGAAAGCTGAAGGACTCATAACCCTAGTGATACTTCTCAAAATAGCATGCATATACTCCTTTATTTCCTTCCTGATAGCCACAGGTATACCAATTTCCTGGCTCCTTGTATCAACAAGCTGGGCTAGATAAACAACCTGCTCCAGTAGATCTCCAAGAATACTCTGCAAAAGAAAATTTACACGTGTCTTAGAAACACAGACAAATCATGCCTTCTAAAAAGTGAATATTCGAACCCCATAAAGTAGCCTTCAAAACTAAAACTTCAAAAAAACATAAACTAACTTCATGATGTTTTTCCCCCAAAGACGTTCTTCACATTAATTCCTTGAACTAATAACTTGATTTGATTCTAGTTCTGTCTGTAAATTTTGATGGAAGGTTAATGTGGAATGTGCGGAATAATTCACTGAAAGTAAAGAACATCAGTTTACATCCATGCTTTACAGAACATTAGTCAACGTTAGTCTGTGGATGAAAATGGTTAACTTGAAATGGGCTACTAGTTTGGACCGATTAGATTCATAAAGGCAGGAGACAATGCAAAATTGAAGACTTACAATTCAGCCTAAACTTTTCTTTTTTAGAGTACAATAACATGTGGAGTGGAGATCAAACAAACGACCTTTTGGTCGGAGATTTATGTCTTAACTAGTTGAGTTGTCCTCAGATTGGCAAATCAACCTAAAATTTATACAATGCCGAATTGGAAAAATTGCCACTTTCCTTCAAATAAAGAGAGAGCAACTTTCACAAAGGAAAGTTTTTACAGCAATTGGTCAACCACAATCTTCTTTCCGTTCTCACATTAGAAGGAGATTTAAAAACAACTCTATCATACCTCCAATACAATATAAAATTATATCAAAACCAAGTATTACGGGGTTAAAAGGAATTACCATCTGGCCTACTACGTAACCTGACAGCTTCATATTGTAATATACCATGACAGGATATTAGTCCCACAATTTTAACGAGTCTTAATTAATGGAGCCCGAGGATAAAAAACCAAAGTTTGGTGTAATCTTTGTTTGGATTAAACAATAAAATGGGTTGTAGAAATCAAGATTCCCGTATCCTATATTTGGTTTAGAAGTTTATGATTTATGGGTTTATGTAACATAAAATGGTGGGTTCCACAAGTTCAGGTTTACACTGCCCATGGGATTAAGAACCTTGTAGCCAAGGTTAAACTCGCTTACTCAAAACTGCCAACTAATCTTGCCTAAGTCAAATACCCCCTATATACACTTCGTACTGTTATAAGTTAGTTGGATTGTGAGTTAAAAGAGTTGTAACTGCCAACTAACAGTCGTGGCTATATACACTTTGTATAAGTTTGAATTCAGTAAAGGAGAGATCAAAACTGGAGAGAAGATAGAATTAAGTAAAGGATAAATTTTCTTGTGAATTGCATCATTGAGATGGCAGAGAAAAGTAAAGCCGAAATGCATGTTGAAAGTTTTTTCAGCATCCATTCGTTTAGCTGTTTGATATTTCTTGATTTCAGTTCTCATCTATTTCCTTGTATTTTGGTTCTCTATGTTTTGTTACTTTTCTTCATTTTTTTCGTTTCCTTTTCTTTGGAAACCTTTTTCTTCCTTTTTGTAAAAAAAAAAGAGAAGCTAAATGAATCTAATGTTATATGCAGAAGCCACGGCTGCTACAGGAGTACTAGTAGGCGTGAGAGTATGAGGAGAAAGACTGCTAACTCAAAGATTGTTTACCTGTATGTCATCCAAGCTTTCTTGTGATGCTAATCTGAAAGCAAATTCTGGGCCTTGCAATTTGTCTACAGAAAATTTTGAGGCCAGAAGCAATTTCTTTAGTGATTCCACACAAAAGTTATCCAGACCCACGTCCTTAAACATTGCAGCAAGAGCACGAAGCCAAGTCGTGCATGAATACTGCTCACAAATATGCAATGCAAACCCATACTCCCTTTCTCTATGTACAAAAGACAAAAAACCATCTGGACCATGAAAATCCTCCAAGGAAGGTAATTTCGTAACCAGTGACTGAAAAAGAAGCAAAAGCAACGAAGCCAAGCCATTCCATTCCCCCACGGTCCTGCAAATAGGCTGGTCAGATAGAGGAGTGTAAAATTGAAGAGCAAATTAATGAAAAAAGTTGATGATACAAGAGTACCTTAATAAGTATTGGAATATTTTTAACATTCTATCTTCAGCAATCTCAGGCAATATGCTGATAAAAGTCTGGAATTCAAATGGCCATCAGCACGCAGATAAAAGAAGCATTCCTCCAGAAGATACACATTCATCACAAAAATCAAGAATTACCTCAAGCAATTTATCCATGTTCTCAGCTTTTGACAGCCAACATGGAACAGCAGCAGCAATAAGATCCTCAAGTACACGTTCTGAATGGCTATCAACCTACAGATAGATAAGAAAATCTATAACACCTGACTAGGAGAGTTTACCTAGAAAGCTAATTTTTAGGTTCTTCTCTTCTATTATTGTTTCAATGTCTTAGACAGTTAGACCTTAACTTTTTTTCAAAAAAAAAAAAAAAAAAAGAATAGTATTTTAAAAAGAGAAAAACTTTCTCCTCCTGGAACTTTTGGAAAGAAAAAAAAAAGAGTAATTACGTGTTTTCTTTAGAAGTAGATTAAGTGCTATAAGTACTTCTGAAATTCTTCATACCATTTTCTATGTCATCTAATAATATAAAAAATTAAGAAGAGTTTTAATTTGTCACAATCACTTTTAAGATATTGAAAAAAAAATCCTAAAAAGCATTATAAATTATCTGGAGACAAAATTCAAAACTCAAAGTATTTTTTTTATAGCAAGGATGCTTGCATGAGATACTCGTAGTTCACCCCACCAATCTCCAAAGGCCAACTCCTAGAGACAAGTTTTAAATTATGTTTCCAATAAAGCCTTCATTTCGTATTGAGAGAAATCACAAAATATTTAAAGACACAGAGGATTAATGAGACCTTTTATGAATCTATATCATTTTTGGCTATAACTTGGTGTAAGAATGCCTCCCTTCAAAAAAGCTCTCTTTTATTCAATTGGAGGAGTTTGTTTTAAACTTCCTTTGGATGGACATGGGGATTTCATTCTTTTTCTTTACTTTTCTTTTCTTTTTTCTTTTTTTTTTGTAATTTCATACTATCAATAATATTGTTTCTTATCCCCCAAAAAATAAAGGTGATTTTGAACCTGGAGACTTGAACCAAGACCTTCAAGAATATCTTCAACCATCCCATACCGTCAAACCAAAGGCTTACTCATTAATACACAACTGACCATGAAAGTAGCATTCAGCTACTTTCAGATTATAGAGTAAAAGCATAATTGTTTTGGACAACAATTAAAGTTCTGCATATGACTCCCCCCCCAAACACACACCAAAATATCCATCAAGCATTACCACAATAGAACCCAACCACTGACCATAATGGCACTAGATGGTTACCTTAAAAATAATAAGTAAATATAACATAGTTTCAGGAACATGGGTTTAATCACCTGTCTGACAGCAGATTCACCAATGAGGGTAAGAATATCAAGCATATGATCCACAAGTTTTTCAGGGATAAATTTTGCCACACAAGAAATTAATGAATACACATGGTTACGGGTGACTCCATCCTTGGATAAATGAGTACGATCAACCAACAATTTGATATCAATATCATTTCTCCACTGAACCTGCAAAAAACCAAACATTAACACTTGGAAAGACACACAAAGTGAGTCAACGGAATTGCGGGTACGACAACTACTGACTGCCAATATTTAAATGCACCTCTTGCGGGGTAGTAGTCACGACCGATGAACAGATATCTTGAAGAATTATTAAGATTGTCTGCCTTATGTAGCCAATTGCATCAGACGTGCCCTGAGAAACACCAGATACTGCATGGTTCGACTGCTCATGAAGTGCGAGAGCAGCATTTACCCAATCCTCTGAAAATACTTTCCCAAGAAGCATAAATAATTGTCCTATAAGGGATTCCCTACAACACAATCATGAGTGTTAATATTATGAGGGGAAATTATTGCAATAAGCAGAGGTAGCCAATCCTTTTTACTTCAAGATGGCAGTAAGCAGAGGTACTTTCAGTTCAATAAAGCAAATATATGATCTTAAACAAAAAAATTAAAGCACCTGTTAGCCATGTCTTTCTTCAGTAGTAAAATATCAAGAACAGAACTTAACAAAGAGAATGAATTCTCCTTTTTAGATATCATATCATAGGGCGAGCTGGATATATGATACTCGATGGATTTCTTTTTCTTCTTCCTATCCACCGAATTGCCAACAAAACTTTCACATTTCATCATGTAACCAAGCATCCGCCCAACGGTGGAGGAAGTAATCTACAATATTGAAATTGATACACTATAAGATTTCCTACATTGTAGTACCAAGAAGTTGCATTTATACTATATTTTAAAAAATACTGTAAGTGAGATAAAAGGATAAACAAATGTATAAGCTCCTCATGCTGTTTGCATAGATGCACAGCTTGTAGAATGCGAATGTGTGAAGTATATGTTTCTAAATATGTCTGTTCTTACCTTGACTCCTTAACAGTACAAGGGAAACAACAAAAAGAGAACCAGTACCACAGACGAAAAGGGAGTAAGGAATAAGAATGATGTCAAATCCAGGAAGAATCAACACTATACCCATACAAAACTTATTAAAACAAATTGCAAAATAAAGGGAAATCTTTGAACTCTTACGATGAAAAATTAGTTCTTCCCCCTTTTTTGTTATGTGTGAAGAGACTAGAGAGTAAGCAATGAGAATGATACTAAAATGCAGGAAGAAACAGATAACTGTAAACACTAATTAACACAAATTTTTTATTCAAACAAATAATAAAATAGAAGGTATATTACTTTTAAAAATTAGATTTTTTTCTCTGTACATATTGAAGTCTTAAAATCTAAACATGAACCCTTTACATGAACGTTACAGTCTCAACCCTCAAGTAGTAGAAAGCAATGAGAATATCATATGATATGCATGTATACGAACGAGCTGACAGTCTAGGAGGGAAATGAAAATTTAAGGTAAGCACAACGATAAATTTCAGGATAGGTTAATGTCATCACCAAAAGACTGAACAAATTAAAAGATACAGTAACTAACATGTATGCGCATCAGGGCTTCTCGAGTGGCACTTTGTACATTATTGTCAGCGTCCCGAAATAACAAAACTAGTTTTGAAAACAGAAATTCCTGCATTGAAAAGAAAATAAAGAAAATTTTAGTTAGCAGCTGAAGAAGATTAGATTTATTGCTGCAACCAAATAAGTGAAAATTTCTTCCACAGACATTAACAAGCCAAAAAAGCAACTATAATCACAAATCTGCAATAGTAATACACAAATACTACAGTTTCAATCGGCTGAATCCTGCATTACTTTCATCAGTTGTGACTCTTTTAGTCCTTAATTACTTTGTTCCACAAATGCACCTAAATGCTACAAATATAAAAAAAAAATTTGATGCTCCTGTTGCCCATAAATAATAATGTAAAACGGAAGGGATCTTGACATATCATGATTATACAAACAAACAGTAGTAAGCTTTTTTTTTTAATATATAAAGTAAACATTAGGCTTCCAACTCATCAAACCACCAAACAAAAAACAAATGCAGGCATGCAAACACGTTCTCTTGCAACAAACAAAAACTTCCCTTATAAATGATAAAATCATTCAGGAGGCTGGGACAATACCCCAGGCAATAATCAAGATTCAAGACCAACTATGTACAAAAGCTATAAGAAGGCTAAAACAATATTTTTCTATTCCAAAGTATTCACAAGGCCGTACTCTAAGAGGCTATTAATTTAATGAGGTAAAATGTTTTGTATTAAAACCATAAGCATTCCATGTTATAACAATTGCTCATACCTTGGTTTAAAAATAGAGTATGCGTCTGATGATCGTACCATCTAGGCATCTACCATGAAATGATATTTTTATTCTAATCATAAGATGTCTTCAGATGAAATGTTCAGTTCCTAAAATTTGTGTCCATTATTTTCACCAAAGGTACATGTTCGGTGCTACCTGTAGCCTTACCATACGTAAAAAATAATATAACCTCCAATCGTTCCAAAAAAACTGGCAAGCTTTCTATTTAAAGGATAGATTCTCATATGCAAATCATTTGTGAATATAAAATAGATCCATAACATATAAAAACATGTCAATTGGGGAACTACCAAGATACTCACTAAAAAAATTTTAAAACAATTAAATATCAACTCAAGTTGCAAGATGAAGATAACCTGAATTTCATTCCTCATCATGCCATATATTTGATCATTCAGCTTTTGCAAGATAGATAAAGAAGGACGTACAACTGCATCTGCACTAGGAGTGCTACCATTTAACTGGGAAGTAATACAATCAACCAAAAATTTTAATATTTGAATCTTGAACCCCAGGAAAAAGAAGAAGAAGAATAACAAAGATAAAGAACTCAAACTCAAGTTGTAAAATGTTTCTTACTTGCAATGCCTTCAACAAATAATCTTCAGAAACTTGCCAATTGAAAGAAGATGGTGTAGCACAACACTAAAATGGCCATGGAATTTCTCATTAATGTAAGTATAATATGAAAGAAGTAGACATTGCCAAGATAAGAATGTAGAGCATGAATCAACTCACTTCAAGCAGAAGGCATAAGATGGAAACTTCAATTGCCGACAAGTTATGGATGGATCTGTCAAGTGCAAGATGATATCTATTGCGTCTTTCCAAAAGAAGAGTTAATAGAGCCTCGACTTCCTTAACATGCAGAATAGCATTTCCCATCGATTTGAACAGAGAAAGAATCCTCAGCTGAACAATTATGGCCCAGTCAAAAAAGGAAAAAAAAACAAAACAAAAAAGTTGGAAAATAGAGGCATTCAAGTCTTGTTAAACGAATCTTCAGTTAAAATTCAAGACATTAAAATAATTGGAGGAAAACAAAAGGTAGAAAAGCAAACATCCTGTAACATAAGTTATTCTTTTAGCGATCACCCAAAAAAACCTATGAGCCTAAAAAACTGAGGAATGATCAAAAAGATCAAGTAGGCCAAACCTTCCCATAATCAGAAAGCTGTAAAGCATAGCCCAAAATGAAAGCAAGAATCATTTCTTTTGTAGCTTTATCAAACCTGAAAAAGTAATTCAATAAGTTTGCAAGTGATGATCAACAAATACAGATGAGTACAGTTCAAGAATGAAAATGTCACTAAACTTAAAAAGAACAATCAGCCAAAGAATGTGACGTACTCCAAACAAACAGCCAAAGAGCTATGAAAAGGCCCTCTAATGGTCTAGAGTTTTATATGGAAAGAATCACTAGAGAAAAGTTTGGTCATAGATTCTCGTCTAAGAACCAAAATCATTACCATGCCTTAATCCATTTACTATGTTGTTTCCTCTCGGATTGCACTTTCAAAATCCATTTGTAACTATTCTACTTCATCATCTATCTGAACCAACTAGAGCGTTTTGGGGCTTTGATAAGAAATAGAAGCATTTTTTTCACTCCATTGATTAGGGTTTCAAGAGAATGTTTTATCCTTCCCTTTAATATAATTCATTTTTTAACAAGACTTCACCTCTAAGGAAATTATCATCCAGCTGGCAATAATGTAAAACCTTGTCTTTTTTTCAAATAAGAAACCACTTTTCAGTGATATTTGAGAAGTTATGACGAAAGTTATAAAACTCTCTTTAGGAGCATACAAGTAGCTCCGGACTAACAAAACATACTAAAAGACAATTTAAATCAAAACCCTCCCGATATAATTTTAAAAAAGAAAACAATCTTGTCCTGTGCCATGATCCTCTTGGAGATGTGTGGAAACACCTTGAAAACCAGCAAAAGCTCCCCTCACTTGTGCAACCTAGATAACCTTGACACGTAACAAGCCTTTTGCATCCCAAATCAAGCCTATGGCCAAGATGGAATTGCACCAAACTATCCCCTTTCCAAAGAGGCTCCAATCAACCACTACAGAGAAGAAAGGGAAAGGAAGATTTCTACTCACCAATACAATGCAAATTGAAGGAAACCCTTCTCCAAACCTTTATTAATAAACATAGGAAATCTTTGTGTCTAGTACAAATATCCACTCTAAAATCCCCACCTCGAGTCTCTCTCCTAAAAATGAGTGTTGATCCCCACAAATCTCTCTTTAAAATGAGTGACGATCCCCAGAAGTCTCTCATTAAAATTAAGCATAAGTGTGTTCTGTTGACAATATGTTACCATTTTCCATATATTAAACAAATGAACTATCATGGGTGGCTCATTGGTCCAAAAGGGCTAGGGTAATTAAGAGGGAATGGGTTCCAATCCCATGATGACCACCTACCTTAGGAATTAATAATTCATATGTGTTTCCCGGCACCAAATGTGGTAGGTATATATATATATTAAACAAATGTCACTACAAAATAAAGAGACACACAATGATCACGCATTGTGTTGCTCAAAAAATCCCAAGCTCAAAAGAATAAAAACTTTATAATGGGAAAGTTTAAACAGACAATGCTGCTACAGCTGATGGCAAACTAGCTTCGGGGGAAAATGCATAAGCACCTCAATATCCCATGGGACAGAGAATTCAAATAGTTAATTGTACATCACTTATATCACAAGTATAGTTATGTCACTGGAAAAAAGTTAATATTATTGAAAGAAAAAGCTTGAGTTCAACTGAAACTAAGTAAAGGTGAGGTATTAGATTCACACCTCTGTTCAATGCTCTGAGGAACCAAAAGGCTGTTGGAGGATGAACCAAGCAAAGATGCTAGAAGGGACGGGAGAAAATTTATGTCAGATAATATGAGTCTTTTTTGCTCAACCATCAGACCCAAAAGTTTATCTAGAAAGTGATTCCATACAGCGTTGTTTCCTGCCATTCAATTAACCAAATTAAGTAAATTAAAGATAAAATTCAAATACAAGCTTGTAAATTAATCTAATATAAAAAATAACCATTTTTCTTGCAAGAAAAGTTGCCATGACCCAGTAATGAAAATAACCCTTGAATGCAGGTCATGGCCACAATCCTGGTATCCTGGAAAAGAAGATCACAGATGGCATCAATGAAACCAAAACATGTAAGGAATATGACACAACAGTCATTAAGAACTATACTACAACAGATAGTTATCAAAATTTTGAAGTGAGATGAGAAAATGAGAATAAATTGCAATATATGAAATGCTAATAGCATCTAAGATTTCATAGAGCATTGACGCTAATATGGCTGCTAGGATGGCCAAAAAAAATATATTATTATTGTATCTCTATGCCCAACTTCATTGGCGCATGAAATCTTTACAGGATCGAAGCCATATTTTCATTCATCTCTCTTTCACTCGTTCTATCAGGTCTAAACGCATGGAAGTTATCAAAATATCCCAATGTGCAGAATAAAGTAGTCTTATATTGTAATTTATTGACTGGGAGGGAACTATTTGTTTAATGTATAATTTGAAAGAAGTTTACTAGTTTAACCGTGGATCATGTTGTGGGGGCAGTAGCCTATAAGTACCAATGTTCTTCATTTAAAAAGCAATTAATAAACCAAATCAGATTTATTGTAGAGAAATACAAAAAATATGACAGAAGTCCTTGTAGGCCAAGCGTTATTTGAAAATTTTCATTTGAATGAAACCAAAGATGCATCTTTGACGGGAAAGGCTATAGAGGTGGAGGAAATGAAGGATATGCTATATTTCTATTCAAAATGGCCATACATTTTTTTGTAAGTTGAGATGATTCCAATTAATGCTGATAGAAGCCTTTTCTGTGACGTTTCCTTGGCTCAGACGTGCATACTTTGTTTGCTTTTAATATTGCCTCAGTTTTTTTTTTTTGGATAAGAAACGTAACTAAAATATTGATCAAAAGAAAATGAAAACTTTGCTTGCCTTTAATACTGCCACCTTGTTAATAAAAACTTTTGTTTTTTGTTAAAAACAAAAACATAGGACTAACAGAAAACAATGAATTAGTTACCTTGTCATCACTGGCCAGTGGGATGAGTAGTGAAGGGAATTCCGCAAAGAGTTGAACATGCAAATCTTCTTCTGAATGAGAACAAAGATAAGAAAAACAGTGGAGACTCTCAACTTGCACTGAAGCAGGAACACCTGGAAGTTTAAGCAATCAGATCACCATTAAATGCAGTAAGAAATGTGTAAAGATCAAACAAATTCAAGTAATGCGATCATCAAAACTCTTTGAAGCCAAAAGAAAACAGTAATATATCAACATGCGGAGATATAGAAATTCCAATTTATTCGGTGAAGCATATGGGATGTAAATTTCAAAGACAATCATCAAATAAAGCCATAAAAGTTTAAATAAAATAAATAAGAGCACCTTCGTTAGTGATAAACCTAGAAAGTAAATGAACAGGAGATATCTTGAAGTTTTTGACAAGGTAATGGAGATGTTCCTTGAAGACATGCTTAAATCGAGAGGTCGCGAAGAACACAAACAAATCGCTGAACATGGAAATCCATTTTTCCTTCTTATCCTGCAGCAAGAAATTTAGTCTTGATATCAGCTCTAATGCTCATCTAAATCAAATTGATGTAAGCTACCAAACCACTACTGATCACACTAACCAGCATCATATCTGGATTCACTGAAGATAAATATGCATCTAACAATCTCCAAAATATACAAATTAGAGCAACTGCGTTCAAATCATTGTGATCCTCTTTAACTAACTGATCCAGGAATCTTTTGCAGTCCCAATCCAACATTTCAGTTTTAAACTGCGAACAACATAGCAGAACATAAAATAAACAAATCGAGCAACTTTTTGCATTCCAAAGTGGAAACGTCAGTTCTACATCAATTCATTGGAAAACTACAGTACCTTGTCAATAGAAACACCATAAGTAGACTCATATACATCCCATTCGATCTTCAAAACAGGGAAAATAACTTCAAAGAATCCCAAAAAGTGGGTGCTATCTACAATGGAAAAAAATTCAATCAAAATCAAAATAAACAAACATCATATTCATCCAAAATTATAAACAATATGAACTGAAAAAATGAAAACAGAAACACTAGAAAGGCACACATCAGTAAACCTGCAGCTGCGCTTAAAGAAAAGGAATGGAAATTTAGTACTTAAAGAAATAAATCTTACTGTCTTTTTGCATGACTGATGACTGCAGCACAACAAGGAGGAACAGTACTCTGGAAGAATCGTAAGCTTTGCAACACTCAATCAGCCAAGGTGCATACTCCCCCGGATGTAACAAGAACGACTTTGCCAAACTATTAACAACCTCCATATTTACTGAGTTCATGTTACCACGTTGCAACTCCTATGATTAAAAAAAGTTTAAACAAATTTATATAAGTAAACCAAAAATGTGATTTACTTAATTTTGGTACAACAAACTGATGATAAGGGCAAGGATGGAAAATGTTGGTATCAACAAAATAATGGAAAAATGATTAAAAGAGAAAAATCATTGAACCTAAAAATACAAAAATATAAGTTAAACTATCACAACAGTAACTCTCTATGCAAATATTTTTCAGGAAAAATTAAGGAAATTAATCTCTATTTTTTTAATTATTTTCTTTGGATAGGAAAAAAATTTAATTGATAACATGAAATATAAGAAATTGAGTTTTCAATAAGACAAATGAAAGAGTGTAGGCATCCACAAAAAAACCAGCTAAACAAAACAATGTCAACCCTACACAAAGGGACTTCAATTCACAAGAAAACCAATAATTATTTAATAATTACAAAACTCTTTTGTAACCAAGGCCCATAGAGAAGTGTGTATAAGCTCACATACAAAAGAAAATTGATCTCTTATTTTATTTAAGCCCAAAAATCTCATGAATCATTGTTTATTATCAAAAAAAAATTCAGGAAACCTAAACTAAATATATGCAACACCAAGTTACATCTGGAACACAAGAAGTCCCCAAAATGTGGTTCCTAGCACGCAGGAAAAAGATTTCAGCATCTAACTCAGAATTACGGGCCAGAATATTCTTGGCCGAATCTGTAAATAAAAACTAACTGCACTACTAACCATCTCTGTGTTGACAACAGCAAGATTCTGGAAAAAAGGCCATTTTATTTCCTTAGCCAATTCCAGAGCTTTTAAATTCAACCTCCGAGTCTGTGGTTAACACAATAGACACAAAAAGAGCATAAGACATCAAGTAGTTTATTTGACCAGTCACCTAAACTAGCCCGTCATATGCAGAAGTTCAAGGAAGCAAGTTCATGGCAGAAACAACTACAAACCTTGGGTAAAATTAAAAGTAAGGGAAATGTAAGTATCTGCAGATCACCAGCATGACCGTAGAAATATTCTTTCAAGCTCTTTAAGCATTCAAAAGCTATATCAGCAGCAAGATCGCCATTACCTGAAGAACCTGCAAGGCCAAAAAGCTTCTTCAACAGCTATGTCTTTAAAATAACGAGATAAGATTTATGAAAGAATATTATGATTACTATAACTTATTCATGCATCCATCAATTAGATTGCATTGAGATGTAAACATTTCTATTTTAAAAATCATAAAAAAGACTTCTAAGTATCTGATTTGAAAATTTTACAACTTCCTAAAACCTTCGTAATTTCATTTCAAGTTAATTACGTGTTTATTAAGAAATATAGCTTCATCTTCCCATTTAAAAAGTTTAGTATTGCTTTAATGCAAAAAATGTACACGGATTTTTAATTGAATTTTTAAAAAAGGGCAGATGGCTCTTCAGTTCTATTCCCTTCTATGCTATTACTACTTATGTTAACTAAGGAAAATAAATTTCCCATGCAAATGCATTATCAGCTTATCAAGGCGTGCATAACTAGGGGAGTACAAGAAATGACACTTTTTTCAGGGTACAAACAGCGTGCATAGAGAAGTCACAAATAGAAACCCATACAGAACTGATAAGCTAGAGCTTAAAGTCAAAAGTTGTCTGTAGTTATGCATCATCAGAACCAAGAGAAACATTGCATAGAATCTAAAAGGCTGTAATACCAGAGCACTTTGTTTTTTTATTTTTCTATTTTATTTCTCGGGAGCTTAGTCACTGTTGCCTTAGCACTTATGACAAGCTTCAGAGAAGATGCCCAAGATGGTTCCTTTCCCCAAATTGGTGATGTCAATGCAAATCAGCCTCGGAATCAAGTAGACATATCTTTATAAATTGCTCTCTATCAACGTCTATTTGGAATCACTTCCTCTTGGCGTTTGGATGGAATCTTTGCCTACCGAACGAAATTATAGAGTGACTTGGTACAAATTTTTGACACATCCTTTGATTCCTTTCAAGTTTCAAGAAAGAGAAGGCTATCCTTTGGATGAACTTTCAATAAGGCTTTCATTTGGATGGTCTGAAAAGGAATGGACTCCATAATTTTTTAAGAAATCAATCATTTGCCACAACAATTGATCGACTCCATTACCTTTTTGGCTTTATCTTGGTCTAAATGTGTAAATCCTTTTAATTGTTACAGTTTAAATTCCTTTATTTCCAACTGGAGAAGTTTTTTGTAACTTCATTTGGATAGGCTTTTTGTATATTTCATGCTATCAATGAAATTTGTTTCCTATCAAAAAAAATAATAAAAAAAATAAAAAATAATCTCCCTTAATTATCCTTGTAGAAGATGCAAAAGAAAATCTAAGATCAAAATAAATAATAGACGGAAGAAAATAAAAATGTGAAATCTTCAGTGTAGCTTGTCATGATTAGAAAGCAGAGAGACAAAGTAGAGTATAACTTTTCTGGCCAAGTAACAATCATACCAGATGTCAAAATGCCAATACATCTAAAAAGCACATCCTTAAAGGCTTTGAGAAGATCAGAAGAACTCAATATGTCAGATAATCCATCAAGAGTGATAGCTTTCTGAACAACAGTGAGGTCATCATCCCGAAGTAGTTTCAATATGGCATCTTGAACAGTCACTAAACTCTGGTCACAAGAAAACAGAAGAAAAAAACAAAAAAATAGAAGATTTTAACACAAGTATAAGGTCGTCAAGGAAAGATATCAAAAGCATTCCCAGATCAGCTACCAGTTACTTTTCAATAGCAGAAACTTTCCACTAATAGCAAACATTCATTTTGAAGTACAAAATGAAAAAAGGTTATAAGCATTAACAGAAAGCATATGGGATAGTTTGGGATTATTCATATCACAGTTCTTTCAAAATTAGTTTGACCTCAGTTAAGTCCTTCAAGCACCCTTTTTTATTTCTTTTTCTTTCCCCTGATGATAAAATAGGCTAAACAACTTTTTATTGTATTTTATTCTAAATTTCTAATAGCTGCTTCTCTATATAAAAATCTCAACAAACTGGGCACTGAAATTGACTTGTGAATATGATAGGCTGAGGCTCCGGCGTACTTTACCTATGCTAGAAAAAAGGGCACAAAATGAAGCAATGATTAGTTAGTTATGTGGGAGTGCATACGTGTGGGAGTGCATACGTGTGTGAGAATTACACCATTTTGTAATTATCAGGCAACATATAGGTCGGTTAGATGGGAGAGTATATTTTGTATGGATGACACCCTTACATGGCCATTGGAAAGAAGAGAACTGGCCCGTCAAGCACTTGGGAGAATATTTCTTGTATTTTCTTGTATCTTTTTTCATTTCTCTCAATGAAAGTGTCGTTTCGTATCAAAAAAAGAAAAAGAAAAAAAAAGGATTATCTAGGATCTATTAGATTATTCCTACTAGTATCCCATTATACTATTTATCTGATATCTCTTCCACCTATCAAACTATTTAGCATAAAGGTTAAATAAAGTTATCCTCATCTCTTCAACCATCTCAACTGAGATTCTCAATCCTATTCTTATGGCTAATGAGATAGTGGAAGAATACAGATTCAAAAGAAGAGTGGGTGGATCCTCAAGCTTGATATAGGAAAACATCTGATGAAGTGGATTGGATTGTTCTCTCGGAGGTACTTCTTCAAAAATGATTTGGTAGTGATTGGATTGCATGGATTCATGATAAGAGACAAAATTTTCAATCTTCGGTAATGGAAAACCAAGAGGTAGAATCAACGAATCATGCGGGTTGCAACAAGGTGATCCCCTTTCTCCCTTTTTTTTCTTACGAATAAGTGATGTCTTTTTTTTACGAAGAGACTTGGTGCATGTATCTCACTTACAGTTTGTGGATGATACTTTGCTATTTTACAAAGATAAAGATGAGATGCTATCTATATATAAAGTTTCTTATCCAAAAAAAAAAAAGATAAAGATGAGATGCTAGAAGTCCTGTTTGAGCCTATTAAGGCTTTTGAGTGACTTTCTAGAATGAAGGTTAACTAGGAGAAGTCTTCTTAGAGTGGTGTCAAGAGAAGATCAAAGAGTTGAGCGCGAAAAGCCTTAATTGCAAAGCTGAAAATTTGATGATTTAATACTTAGGTTTGCCCTTGGTGGGAATCCTAAGAATGCTGATTTTTGGTCCCCAATACAAGAAAACATCTCTAAGAAACTAGATAGGTGGAAGAGATATTAGATTTCAAGGGGCTGGAGACTGACTTTGTGTAACTCAGTTCTTACTAGTATCCCTTTATACTACTTTTCCAATTGCCTATGATGATTAGTAAGCAAATGGAAAAAAGAATGCGGCCTTTCTTATGGGGCGACCCTTCAAATGGCTCTTTGAAACAATTAATCCATTGGGATACTTCTTCTCTTTCTCGTGATGCAAGTGGTTTGGGAGTTGGCAGCCTATTGAAGAAAAACAGAGCACTTTTAGCAAAATGAGGATGGAATTTAGCAATGAGGGCTTAGCCCTGTGGCGTGCTGTAGTGGCAAGTATCTATGGTACTGTTAATTGTGGCTGGCATGTGGCAGTGAAGAAATCTAGTTGTATGTGCAGCCCTTGGTTCAACATCAATAAACAGTGGTTGTTTTAGATTACATTACCACATGAGGATTCGAAACCTGTGCTTGATTTCAAATTAACCCTTTTAGTTTTAAAAGTTTCAACATCAATAAACATTGGTTGTTGGTGGAGAAGTTCGCTGTTCGCTAATTTTAAAGTAGGTATGGCACAAGGGTTCTTTTCTTGCACCACTTGCAGATAGGGTCAACCTCGTTAAAAGTAAGATCCCCTTCTATTTTCAATTTTTCTTCATCTTCTTCAATTACTGTATATGAAGCTTGGGATAGATCTTCGTCTTCTTGGAGGCTGGAAACGAGGAGATCTTAAAAAGATGAAGAAGTTGATGCTTTGGTAGCCCTCCTGAATTGTGTCTCTCCATTTGTTCCTAATGAGGAAGAGGACGTCAGGTGGTGGACCTTGGATTCATCAAGGTTATTTGCAGTAAGTTCGTTGTGCAAAAACGATGATTTTACCTCCAATTTTCCTAAGGATTATAGAGTATTCCTTCGGAATTGAGGAAGTCCAAAAAAGGTTAGTTTTTGGACGTGGACTTTGCTCAATGGGAAGGTTAATATAGTAGAAGTGCTCCAAAGAAAGTTGCCAAACTTGGTCTTGCAGCCCTCTATGTGTGTCATATCACTTATCCACGGCTCATTGTGAAAATCGGAGGCATATTTTTTTCTTTTGCCCTTATGTTGCTGCCAGCTGGAATTATATGTTTAATCTTCTCAACATTTCAAGGTTTCAAATTCAGATGTCTCCAAGAATGTCTATCAGCTGCTGTTCGGTTTAAAGTTGTCTTCCAAATCAAACCTCCTTTGGATTAATGGCCTTATTAAGGCGCTCATTGGAATTATGATTTGAAAGGAACCAAATGGTTTTTGAAGAAAAAAGAAGGTCGGCTATTGAATGCTTCAAAGTGGCTTTTGGTCTCTTTCGTTTTTTCTTTCGCTTTTATTGTTTCTTTTATCACTTCTTTGTAGTTTGTATTTTGAACAATTTTTATTTTTTTTCATGCTTTCAATGAAAAGTCAGTATCTTGTTAAAAAAAATAATAATAACAGAAATCAAACTTTTTAACAATAATAACATAAAACAAACAATTCACTTCAAGTTGCTTTCTTTTTTTTTCAAGAGAGACACTCCCTCCATTGATATATTGAAAAGAATTGCTTTTATTCCCAAGTTATCAAGATTTTTCTAAATGCTCTTAGTTATAACCAAGTCCAAAGCTACTAAATCCCAATTTGTTAGTATCATCATTGCACCCTTTCGAAATCTACACGAAGGACAAATGCAAAAACATGAAAAGAGGACCAGATCTTGAACATGCATCATGCATGAACCATAACTATGACAGCAACAAAAATGTAGACGATTAAAAATATTAAAAATAAATAAAAAGAAAGATCATGCAAACAACAGCAATTGGAAAACAGCTAATGGTAAGCATCACTAAGTATACCAAATTGTCATTCTCAATAGGCAACACATTATTCACTCATGCTAATCAGGATAAATTATAGCTCAAATATTACAAAATATATTACCTCTAAATGATCCGTTTTAGCTTTCAAATTTCCAGCCATGCTCAAATTTGAAAGAGTAGCACAACGAACCTCAGCCTATGACACATTGAATTTGCCAAAACGCTCAAATATGTTACATGTGATACTTTTAAACTGCAAAAGATGATGATGCACATGCACGTAAAGAATAAAGAAAGCAAATTTCAAGACAGGGACAGAGTGTAATATTTTTATACCTTAGGATGATGCAAAGCAAACAAAAGTTTCGAATCTGAAATAGGCAATGACATGTCCAAACTCCCATCTAAAGTATTGCAAACGATCTCATATACGGAGCCCCCTATATTATGTTGCAATTTAGCGTCCTGTTAAACAGATCAATACAATAAGATATCTTAAAGAAGAAAAAAGATATATAAATTTCAATACAAAATGGAAAATAAGTGCTCCTAAAAATACCTCCAAGAACTTCCGAACAGCAGAATGGAGTTCTGAAGGATAAACTTTATTGACAACAACTAAGATCTTCTTGGCCCAAGTACCTAATAGATATCCAAATCTTAGTAGCAGTGCAAGTTGAAGAAATTTAAAAAAAATATATAAGATGAAATATTGCAGCCATGCAGATGGGTTTGCAAAGGGACAAGCAGCAAGATTCTGGTACTGAAACTTAACTAACCACTTCATAATTTTTTCTCTAATAGCTAACAAAAAATTTATACACATTTATTAAGACAACAAACTGGATTGGCCAAAGAAAAATTCCTAACTAGAAAAAGCAGGATACAAGGTGCTTGAAAGCCTGATTGATTATCACCCAAAAAAAAAGGATACAGATGCCTCATACAAATATCTTTATAACAATGATTCAAAGCAATATGTTTCTTTTTTTTTTCTTTTTTTTTCTTTTTTTTCTGATAAACTTCAATTGAATCATAGAAGTATTACAAAAAATGAAAAAAAAAATTAGAGACCAGACACCAATACCAATTGGGTTAATTCTTTCAGTTGGTGTCTTTTAAATGGAAAACCAAATTTCATTATGAAGAATGAAAACACGCACATTAGGGAAACAAACACCCAAACAAAACAACTGGCCTAAGCAAAAAAGAAGCCACCAACAAATTACAAGAGAGAACTCCAACTATTGAGGATTTAAAAAATAGAATAAAAATATAAAATTAAAATGGGAAGAAAGAAAAAATAAGAAGAAAAAGACTCAACAGCAAAGTCAAAGGTATGGACAGAGGACAAAGTCCACCAAGACCCCCCTACACCCCCTCCTCTCTTACTCCATCCTAACCAAAAATGAGGAAGCTCAATAGAACTTCCTCTCTTTCCAAAAAAGGACAGTAGAATAACTTCTTCAAACATGACACGTCATATACCCAAATATTTTTTTGACTATTCCAGCAGGAAACGAGTTGAATGAGCACTGAATAACCAGTTTCTACATGTACCTGGATTAGAAGAGCTTGGATTGTCAGTCTTCTCTGACAATTTAGAGCAGCTCGCTATAACCTTGGTGACCATATTATGCATTAAATGCTTCATCGGAACAGTCTCAATTATTGAGATCAAACCACGTTGGCACAAGTCGTTAGAGAAACTACAGAAGACAAATAATCAGATGTTGAATCATCGATAACAACCAGATTATTACAAATGAAAAATCTCAGTCCCACCTATATTCGACTAAAGAATCCATAAGGATGGAGAGGAATTGATCGATGTTGAACTCTCTGGATAGTTCCAAAAGAATACTAGCTAAATCCCTTCGCATTAAAATACAAGAGAAAGAAGACAATGTAAAATATAAGAAGAAATAGATGAAGACAAGTCACATTCAAATATCAAATACAAACCAAAACTAGAAGAAACAGGAATGGAAATTCAGTAAGCAGTACACATTACCTAATCTCCATCAAAACATCCAATACCTTTCTTGGAAATATGTCAACTGATTGTAACTGAAAATTATATGTAAAGAGTAAATTCAGAACAAACCAAAATCAAACATACACACGCTACAACTTAGACATGATTGGTCAATTTTACTCGATTCAATCAGTTCGGATAGTTTTTTATTGGTTTAGTCGTCTTGCTCAGCCCTGCATCAGTTGTCATTTTTTCTAAAATAATAGGATAGTTTGGCATCAATGCTCCCCGTTGTATTGATTCTACACAAATGGCAATGATCACTAAGAAAAGCAATGGTACTACATGAAACTGCTAAACTGGTCTACACCATAAATGATCAATAGAAAAATTTTTGGACTAATAACAAGAGTTGTCATTAAGATAAAATGAAAAAATTACAACCAAAGTAGGTCACGGGACCTAGCACTAGGGAGGTCACAAAAAAAAGGCTTCAATTGTTGAAAAACTAAAAGTAGTAAAGTCACAAAAAAGATTTAGAGAGAATAACCCAACATTTTTTTATAGGAGACACATAAATTCATTAACCCAACAAATTATTAAAAAATCATTTGAACGTTGAAATTCAATGCACATGACCTTTTCTCTAATGATGATGCATGCATGCTGTTTGATGTGCCGACAATATACAAATGGAAAAAAAAGAAACACTGAGAAGAGAAGTGGTGCTACATATTCTCACATAAATTTAATTTTCCAACTTTAATAGGTGGGCCTTACCCTTTTTGATTAAAAAAATACCTTAGAGTTGTCTCTTCCGTAAAAAATATAGCGTAGAGTTAACAAAGTAAATCACAAAATCATTTCATTTAGCTTTTCACCAAATTATTACCTGAACAAGGGTGATTAAAGCCATAAGTGAGAGTCGAACTGATTGCATATCACTCGACTCCCTCGCACCCTCTTTAGCAATCTCAGAGACTGATCGAATCAAACTCTTAACAAGCTTAGGTATCAATGTGACTTTGTTCGCTAGCAGACCAACAATCATCAAAGCACCAGCCTGCATTTGAAGGAACAGGGGCAAAATATATAGTTATACAAATATAACCAAATTAAAAGATGAAACATGGAAGAACGTGACGGAAGAGCAAACAATCAACCAGGAACGCTGATAAAAATAATACAACATGCCAATAAAAACTTGAAATGATAACTTATGGGTTTTAACGTAATCTGACCAGATTGAAAAACAAATAATTAAGCTTCTGAATGAGTTCGAATTTTAAGGGAAAAAAATATAGTGTCTATGATACAATTATAGATTAAAACATTTAGCAATCTTGCAGGTTAGTCACAAAAATTTATTAAAATAAGAACCAAAAACACCAAAGCAAAAAGCCTGAGATCCGAATCATCATGATGTCTTGTACTCACACTTCAGATTTTACCATGTATAAAACTCTCTGCTCTGCTCTGCTCTCCATTGGTAAGCCTACTTGTGAAACTATTTATGCCATACCAATATTTCTTCAATTGAATAATTGCATGATAAAAATTAGACGTGGGAAATTTTCGGAAACTACATCTAGTTAAAGTAACAAAGCAAACCACAAAGCATGTACTTTGAGAATACTCGAATTTCTTTTTGTGTTCTTCATAACCAAGGCTGATACAATTTGTCGCTCACTCCACCTTCAAATTGCTGAGTACTTTCTGTGAAGATATTTGCAAACCCAGTGACAAGACCAAAATAAGTTCTCCTTGAGAGTAAAGCAAGCATTGGGAGGAGACATAGCTCATAGCAGAACTTTTGGCTTCTACTGTGTTATTCTTACCAAAGAACTTTGTAATTTAAAATCTTTTCTTTTATAACTCAGAGTTGGAGCTTTGCTCTCCTATACAAGGCACTCGCACCTACCTCAAGACCTTGTAATTAAAAATCTTTTGTAATTAATTAGTTGAGGGACAGTTTTTGTGAGCAATCAGAGTTTTGGGGAGTATTTTTCAATACCTTAAGGTGGTTCTTAGAGGCTTGTCCTCCATTTTCTACATTTTACGAGTGAAATAGGAAGGGAAAAGAACTTGGAAAAAAACAGAATGCCTTCCTAATTTACCTTCTGATCGGAGATCCCCTTGGTGCCAGGCTGGAGTCCAGTTTTAACAAACAAAAGAACTATGTTTAATACATTGGGCTCGATGCTTGAAAGAGAGCCCAAAACTTCTATAACAACTGCAGTGCAGAAATTGACAACTGGCCTCGCTGGATGGAAGTTCTTTGATGGAGCAGCCTAGAATAAGAATGGCATGGTCATTTATGACGGACATCGTGACAATAAGCAATTGGAAAAGCTTTCCATTTAAAATAGACTCTTAGAATCACTAGATGGATATGAAGCTAATAACTCACACAATTGCATAAAACTTCCAAAACACCACGATCACGGACACATTGTTCCACTATAACCTTCCTTGGTGGTGGAGCGCCAGACAGCTTCACACCTTCTAGAAATTTCCATTTACTATTCCTAAAACACAAATAGGGAAAAGATAAAAAACTTCATGAAGTCCACAGTAGCTGAGCTGAAACAAGCTAGAAGAGATGTCAAACCCCAAAACAAGCAGCTGCACTATTCGAACAAAAGCATGAGTGTCATGGAATGGTAAGACGCAAAGAACCAAGTCCTCAACATTATGCACGTGAATCCTGAAAATGATTCCCACATAAAGAGTAAGAAGATATCGATTAAGAGGAAAAAGTAAGTGAACAACACCTTCAAAATGGTCTACGCCTGTCACTTGGGAGATTATTTGAAGTACTTACTTGTATCTGCGAATCAAGTACTCTAAAGTCCTAAGAGACGAAGGTTGTTGAAAGTGTCCTGAAATCAGCCTCAGGTACGAACTAATTGTAGCGTTAATACGTTTGTTTTCCTCTTCACCCATCAACTCCCTATCCTGCTCTCTACTTTTGTAGCTAAACAAATTATTCTTATAATTTCTGAAACGCTCATCCAAGCTAATAAGAACCTCCAGACCTGAAGACCAATCAAAAGAACAGTTAAACTAAGAATATTGACATCCAACGCTGCCCAATCAACAAAAAAAAAATGAATCAATGATATTGACACCCTCCACTGCAAAATAAAAACTTAGTAGTCGTGAAAGCAAATCACGCGAGGAGCTCGTCCCCTGGAGACAGGTTAGCTAAATCATAAGAGAATAGTTACAGTCGCCTTTTGCGCAATTCGCATCACAGTTTCAACTAATTTGAGCAGATAAATTGGCATTCTTCCGAGTACAAAATGGGAGAAACTTATTGGGGAAGCCGGTTCAAGACTGACCATGCAAGGCAATGCTGAATATAGTGTCGATACTGATGTCAGCTGCTTCTTTGGGGTCATAAAGAATCGAAGGTCGAGTGAACGGCCTATTGAGCGGCTCCGAGTCCGCCTGTACAAAGGATTTGATAGCTTGCAACTGCGAGTCGAGGAATGAAGCCATTGGAGAATTGAGTATGAGAAATCTCCCGGGATAGCTCCAAACTCTGGGACTGAAGTAAATCGGCGATTGTAGAGAGCGCCTTCTGTGCCGGAGCGCAACCGGTGCAGCGGCGGTGGCGTTTTGGCGGTTTTGAAGCTTAAACCCAGACAAGGCAAGGCAAGGCAAGGCAGGAAACCAGTTGGTGTAATTTGCACTAGGGTTTATGGGAATCACCCGCCAACCAGCAAATTTACATTTGTGACCTAGAAAGTTTGTAATAAATAATCAGAATAAAATTACATCAACAAAAAAAATATATTAACATAAGTTCATACTAAAACAGTAATTGGAATATGGGTTTGATCGGTGATCTAAAGATAGAAATTTAAAAATAAATTATTCGATTAAAACATAATTATTATTATTTTCAATATTTTTCAGACATGTGTTTGATAGCAAATTTATAAATTAAATCTTAGTTTAAAAAATTGTTCGAGAGATTTAGTAGTATATTTGTAAAGTAGTAGTAGTTATTGACTAATTATTTAGTTAAATCTAAAATAATATTCATTTATTTACTAACATTATAAATTTTGTATTATTATTATTTTATAATTATAATATATTGTATTTTAAATTTATTAATTTCAACAATGAAGAAATGAGTTTATAAAATTATATAATATATTTATTAGAGTTTTTATCTTTTTAGTGTAATTATAACATTGAAAATATAAAAATGTAATTTGTAAGATCACGAAATTTGAAAACAACTCCCTGAAATATGTCAAACCTGTATTCATTATTTCAGTGAATTTTTAAACAAAAAACAAAATTTGGATGGCATACAAAATGGCCCTAAAATATTATTAAATTTTATTTTGTAATATTTAATTATATTTAAACAATTTTATTGGTATTCATTAATGTATCAAATTAAAATTAAATAAAAATTTGTAATATTTTATAATAAAATGATACCAACTATAAATTTTTTTTTGGTAAAATATATTTTTGATCCCTGAATTTGAAGATATATTTTTATTTCATCCCTAGATTTCAAAAACTTCAAATTTGGTCCCCAAACTTTATAAAATAATTCTAAAATATCCCTAAAACCAAACTTCCACTCACATAGTGTGACTTGAATATTTATTGATTTTATATTATTTTAAACTTAGATGGTATTTTTCTATTTCCCCCTTCTTTTTATCTCTCTTCCCTCTACTTATGAAAATGAAAAAACTAAATCACTACCCAAAAAAAAACGTTAAGAGGAGTGAGCACAGTATCTAAAAAATGTTCCATAAGAACGTGTTGTATTGAAACAAGTGTAGACCATCTCAGTTTCAACCTAATAATGAATAGAAAACTATTGTACACTATATCAGAATATTGGCACAAAATATATGTTCTGTCAAGATGGTGTCGTTTCACGAGCACTGAATTTTTCACTACTAAATATCAAAATTGGCTTGGTCTACCCATGTTATAGAATTTCCTTTGAATAATAGGGAGCTGCCTATAGTTCTGGATTCCCCAATTTGGGATTCTAATGTAGCAATATGCAAAACTACAGATTCATGTAATGCAAATGGCAACCCATAAAAATGTTTCTACCTTTTTTTTTCTTTATGAAGCTACATCAAAGCACATTCCTGTGCCCATAACTTATGTTACAACATATTTATCTGTCTATGAGATTCAAAATCGACATACTCTCCGCTTGGCTGCTCACCGAACCCACACATGTCAAAAACTTTATCACCTAGAGGGATATTGTTGGCCTCTCGTCCTTTAAACCCATCCATTTGTGAACCCCAAGGGGGCAGTGTCATAGGGTTTGAATTTGAAACGTCTAAACCAGCTGGGTTCTGTGGAGAGTTCCCAGTTGGCCTCCGATTTGTCAAGGTGGCTGCGGTTAAAGACGCTGAATTTTGCTGCTGCATTTGTTGCTGGTTTTTCATTGGTGATTTTGGCCTAAGCAACTCTATTTCTGGAGTCGTCATAACAAGATGGGATGCTTCTGGGGGTGGATTTCGGCCTCCTCCACCTTGCCAAACTTTCCCATCTTTGTCAGCAAAGCTCTTGATATATGCCTGAATGTGAACCATGTGACCATTCAAGTTCAGAGATAAATAATGATAACCGATGACAACAGCGAAGACAACGAGCAAGTTGCATCAAGAAAAATATATGATGCAAAATGCAAGATTTCCTATGTGCACGAACACAATTTCAGAGGTCATGCAAGCACAAAAGTTAGTGATTGTGTGTAGAAAATTTTACTTCCAGATGTTATACCTCAGCAAGAAAATTTGATGAAGACAGTTCTTTACCGACGGTCAGCCACCCAGCTCGAATATTATGGTCCTCACCAAAGAGCTCTAGCCTCCTGCGGCCAAGGGCAAAATGCTCAATTATCCTGTACATATCTTCGGGCTTCTGGGTTGAACCTGAAATATTTAAAGCATAAAACTCAGTCATTGTCCATTCGTCCATTTATTAAAAGCGTCAAAGCAAGACAGAAGTAGAAAAAACCAGAGGTGGAACAAGTTTGTATGCCTGAGAATTTTTTCAGACTTGGAAGCAAGATTACGTTTCTACAAGATCCTTTGGAGTTTATAATATTTGTTAACAACAACGCTTCCACATCAAGAAACAATTGCTATGCATTGGACTAATTGTAAGTATCTATAAACGCCTACCAAACACAAGGAAACAGCATACTTAATACCAAGGAATAAAACTGCTGATGAATTGGTTCTAAAAACAAAACCGTTTGATCATATCAATCAGCAGAGTCCACCATGTCATGTAAGCACTAAATATGACAAGTGACAACTGAGCGACAGTTTATATCCTAGCAGTCAACTTCACGTGTAAAAAAATGTATAAAGAAATACCAAAAGATATGTAAACTCAGGCTACCAAGTCCAATAAACTAAGGATAACACTGACCATAAGGAGGTTCCTCAGCAATAATTACATCGGTATCGATGTTTGCATGGATTATATGACCATCAGTACTGCGACGTACAGTTCCTTTAATGCCCATGAGACAATGCTCCTTCATTGAGTCAGCAGAAAAATAAAAACGCAAGTGAAAAGGATGAATCTCATAAAATACAGAAGAAGACTCAGAAAGGACAATTTTGAAAAACTAGACTGACCTTGGAGTGCTGGAAAAGAGTATGGGAGTCATGCCGTAAACCTGGAGTTGCATTATTTTTGTTTGTCTTCACCCAACAAATATCCTCACAGCGGCGAAATCCCCACTATGCACCCCAAAATGAATCATTGAGTGGCAATTTTCCAAACAGGCATAAATAATTTAGTAGACATATGTACACCACCCTAAGCAATAGGTAAAGTCCTATACATATTCTCAAATAAACAGGCATAATTATTTACCTTTTTTAGACATTGACGGCCCTGCTCAAGGCCAACACCGTCACCAACCCATAGGAATATGAAAGAAGGGGTATCAGCTATTGCCTGCAAAATTTGTGGAGGAAGATTTAATAATCAACTGGGTGAGGCTGTATATTTGAATGGGACAATGATGGGAAAATCATAACAAAAGAAATTACCTCAATTTTAAGATTCATAATTTCTTCAAAAGTCCAGTATTCCATGTGATCAGCAACACCAGGAGCCCGATGAACATACTCTTCCCATGGAGGATCAATGAGAATAACATCAAACTTGGTTCCAAAGAACTCTGGAGAAAGTTCAAACTCTCTCAGATCACACTTGTAATACATAGGAGGAGAGGCAGAATTGGCCACAATTTCATCCTTCTTCTGTATAAGCTCCCTAAGCTTGGGATAGTCCTCTACTACATTTGTAAGCTCAAGCTCCCGTATGAAATTCTGCGGTCGCATTCCCGTGTCAACAAAATTTTGAGAATAATCATTCTGTTCTCCTCTTGAAGGTGCCTTACCAGGAGGACCAGTACCTTTCTGGACAGCCCAGCCACTGGGAGTTTTATCAGGTTGAGCACCCCGCCCCACTGGTCCAGAAGCACTAAAACCAGGACCAGCTACACCTGAAGAAACACCCCTTCCAGAGCCTGATTGATTAAAATACATGGCAGCATTTGGTGGTGTCCCTATATTAGGAGGAAATCTAGGTCCTGATGGTCCTGGTGGAACAACTAACATATTCATATCAATACCACGAGCACCAGGCCAAACTGGAGGGGAGAATGGTGGGATAAAGACACCAGGAGATACTGGTGGCCCTGGACCAGGTGACATGCCAGGATTAAGTGGCTGCATTGGTCCTGGCGGAGGAATTCCGAGAGGTCCAAAAGGAGATCCCATCATTGGCATTGGCATTCCACCTTGTTGACTCTCTCTTCCAGCAGGTCTTCCCCTTCCTCCTCTACCTACTCTAGTCCCTTTCATACCTTGCTGAGCAGCTCGGTTAAAGGATCCTGGCTCTTGGTTGCCATATAGTTGCTGCGATCCACTGCTAGAACTTTGACCGCCAACAATGCGACCTGAATTTACACCTTTCTGGCCTCTTCCCTTCCCTCCATGAAAATCAAAATCATCCCTCCATGAATTCTGATCTTGTGTTGCCCCACCTTCATCAGCATATCTCTCCTTCAAATCTCCATCAGATTGTCCTGGACCATAGCTATCAGTCCTCCTTGCCCTTCCTTCCTGCTGATGCATCCACTCACCATCACTTGGTGCAAACTTCCCTTCAGATTGCTGGCCAGCTTCAGTCCTCCTAGCAAAGTTTCCAGACTCTGATCTACCATAATCCAGAGGTTTGGTTTGGATCTCTATCACATCATAATTCTCATTCAAAATGCCGAAGTTTGATGATGTCTTCACTGCTTCACCCCTGCTTCCATCTTTCCGATTGCCAGACCTACCATGAGGCCTTTCACTATCAGTCCGCTCACGGCCGTGTCTAGGCAACTCCCACTCCCTACCATGATCATACATAAAATCCCCAGATTTAGTATCATTGTCTTGGGTTCCATGTTGCCGTCTTTTCCAGCTGTCAACATTACCCTCCCGATCTCTGTTCCGATCACTCCAACTATCGTCCCTGCCTTTAGATCTATCATCCCTATAACCATCCTTTTCCAATTCCTTCCGCTTGTGGTTAAAATTTCTTTCATATTCCACATCTGTGTACTCTGATTCTTGATGCCTCTCCATCCTCTCTGGACTTCTGGACTTGTCAGCATTTCCAACTTCTCTTGCCCCTTTATCCCTCGTCCACGTCCGTCCATCTTCATCACCATTGACTGCCTTATCCCGACCATTTGCAGCATCTCTACTAGTAGAAATTTTTTGCTGCCTATATTTTTCAGTTTTGTCCCTGCTTGATTTATCTTCACGAGAAACTGAGCCTGCCCTACTACCTTCTTCTTGCACTTCTGTCCTGCCTCTGCTCTTCCCTCTATCCGCATCAAGTTTTTTATCCTCCCTGTAGTTAGACTTTGTACTCTTGTCATTGAATAAATCTAATCCCTGACCCTTGCTCTCACTGGGTTCATTTCTTGATGGCACACTTTTCTCTATTGAACTCTCATACTTCAAATCAGAAGCCTTACTACTTCTACCGTCGACTTTATCTGAATAACTTTCTTCAACTTTCTTGACAGTATCTGGTTCATCCCATCTTCTCCGAGATCTCCTTACCTGTTCAGAAGATCCATGACCCTTCTCTCTGCTGCTTTGCCTCTTTTCTGAATATTTGGCATCTCGATCCAGTGTCTTTTCAGAATCTCCATCGTGAGACCTTTCTTCCTTGTTTTTGCTTCTACTTTGAGAACCTTCATGCTCAGAAAACTTTGAAGTCATTTTTCTTTTTTCACTTTCATCTCCTTTACCAAGGCCTCTACTTCCTGACTTATCCCCAGCATCTTTCCTATTATCCAATTCTCCATCCTGGTACCAACTACTCAATTTTTCCAAGGTGCTCTCCTCTTGCTTCTTTTTTGTCTGCTTTGAACGTGATTCTTTCCTTGAATCATATTCATCTTCCTCACTGTCTCCTCTACTAGAGCCTCCTGACCTTTTTCGATTCTCACTTCTATCCCCGTACGTTCTTTTCCTACCACTGCTATCTAATCCATCAGTATCTTCTCCATTGCTTGACTTTCTCGACCTACTTGACCTACGTTTTCTCCTATCACTACTTTCCCACCCTTCATCATCTCCTGCTCTATCATTCTTCCCACCCAAACCATCTTCTACATCTCTCTTCACATAATTCCTGCTGGATTCAGGCGAATCCATTGCTTGTAAGTACCTTGATTACCACTTCAAAACTGGCTGTTATGCTTAATAATGAGCCATCTGCATAGAAACATGGAGAAAAAATCATGACGAGACTATATTAAAAAGGGTAATGGTTTGTGAATATACATCCTTATTCAAATATCCCCCAGTCCCAAGTAAAAAATATATATATTCTTTATGGGAAACACACAACTAATAAATCTTTTTCATGAAAATAAATAATAACTAATAACAAAAAACAAAAGAAACTAAGGCGTCACAACAGGAATTTAATTGAAAAAAAGTATAACAGAATTTATAACGAAAAGAAGACACTGCATCAAATAATCAATGTAGTTGAAAGTTCACATTTTAACTACTTTATGGACTTTTCCAGTTGTGGAGTAGCAGAAATGTCTAGTTTTTTAAATTTATAAATTGATATCATACTTCTAGCTATATTTCCAAGAAAAACATGCAAAAAAAATGTCAACAAAGATGCAGAGGAAAGTTTACGTGATACGAAATAGCAAAAACCCATATCAAAAATTTCCTTCGTGTGGGGTCTGGAATCGAGGAAGAAAAGAATACCTAACTCAACCTATGATGAAATCTGCTAGTCAAAATTCTTGAGAACGTGAAGGTATGGTTGGCAAACATGAGAGAGATAGGATGAGGGAGAGGAAGGGGGAAAAGGAGAGGAACGAGACCACTTTGTGAACCAGACAGAGGGAGAATAGGGGAAGGAAAGAAGTTAATCCATGAGAAAGAAGAGAGAGAGGAGAGGGAATACATGATAGGATTTTGTTACCACTAAGGTATTTCTCGTTTTTTAAATTTCAGAAAATAAATGTTAAGAATCTTCAAAACGTCATGTTTTTTAAAAAATGGCTATATTGGGTTTTTCTTCTAATTGTTTCAAAAACAAGGGTGCAAATATTGTTTTTTGAAACAAAAGTAAGCAAATAACGTTAAATATGTTTCCTTGCTTTTAAGGTATGCGTAGTGTATAAAAACATAAAAACAAAAAACAATGGGGCCTAAGCAACCCATTTCCAGTGTGAAATCAGAAGGAGGAACCCTTGAATATTTTGTTGAAGGCTGCAATATCATCGATGTGGACATACTCATTTAACAATCAAATTGATTCCAATGCAACACAGAACCAGTGAATGAGACCCCCATACATGAATTGCCTTATCCAGACCACTGCATGAAAGGAAAATTGAAGTTAGGTAAGACACCAAGTTAGAGCTTAGAACATCAAATTTAGAAAGGAAAATTGGAAGGTACAATGAAGAAATTGAGGGGAGTAAAATTTTGTGCTCAAGTTAGTTAAGACACCTTGCTGCACATACACTTCTTGCTTAAGTGACATTGTTTAAACTGTGGTTGAATTAAATAAACAAAACTCAACCAAAAAGCATATGGTTTTCCGCTCTGACCTATTCACTGAAACACACCCTTCTTGCTCCAATAGATGCAGTAACATGGAAACAAGACAAAAGTCACAAAAGTAAAGAGGAAAGTAACAAGGGGTTATAAGTCTAACGATAAAAAAAATGGAGATGAAGACCTATATAGTGATGACAAATTTTAACCTTTTAGGTCTTCGCAATGTGATTTTGTAGTTTATTTTTAAGATTTTTTTTTCTTTTTAAGAAACAGAAACAATCTCCAATGAAAAGAAAGGGAGCCAAAACAGACAGTCCTTAGGCTGGGGATGTGAAAGCCCTCGCCCAAAAAGAACTAATGAAGAACAGATTTTCAATCTCGATTGAGCATCACTAATTTGTAGTTACCAAAAAAAAAAAATTCTATGGTTTAAACACCAAGTAGAAGTCGTAATTTGTACACGATTACAAAAAAAGGTCATAGGGACGAACAGTGTTGTCGAAGGCTGGGAGATTTCTTACTTTCCATAACCACCAGAAAAAAGCTCAACTGCATAGCTCCAAAGGGCTTTTGCCTTTCCTTTCAAAAACCACCCGTGGAAGGCCTCCAGGAGCCAATCCTCCACAGCTTTTGGCAGACACAAAGAGATACCTGCTTCCCTCATCAGAAAGGACCAACTTTTTGAAGCCAAAGAACAATGTAAAAAGAGGCCGTCCAAATTTTCAGTGCTATTGTTAAATAAACGGCACACTGAAGGCAATAAATACCAACTCAAAAGCTTTTTTCAAAGTTTCTCGTGAGTATTGATACTTCTACAAGCTAGACTCCACAGAAATACTTTGGCTTCTTTTGGGTTGGCGAAATTCCAGATCAAGTTTATGAGGGGGGCCTTAATCTTTAAGGAACTTTCAGTTAGATTGATGAAAAGGGACTTTGTTGTGAACCTTTCCCCGCTCTCAAGGACCCGAAGAATTTTGTCTTCTCCATCCCTTTCCGAAACGAACTCAGCAGTTCCATTATTTCTAAGATTTTGTGGACTGTTTTTAGTTGAACTTTGCCTTTAACAATTAAACCTTTTCGTGATGGTTTTAATATATGTACATTTCATAGATTGTGAGATTCACCTCATTGAAATCCTAGACCTCTTTTTTTTTTTCTTTTTTGCCCACCAAATCGCTAGTGCGCTGCATACTTCTAACAATACTCGAATAGTGGTTGGAAATTTGGAACTGGAACAAGAATAATAGAAAAGGGTAGTTAAACTCGTACTGTATCTTACAAGTTTGACCGACTTGTAGGACAATTGATTCAAATTGTGAATTCCAGGGCAATTCGGTGCTGGTGAATCCATATGAATCGGAAAAAAACTAATGCATACGAATCAAAATCGAGGGGGTAATGGAAGTGCCAGAAGATTCAGAATTATCACAAAGGGATGGTCCATGGGAATAAGTGCGATGCTTTGAACCTCCAGCATTGCACGACGGAGGAACGAGTAGCACGCCTACACTAGAAATTAATGTAATTCGAGCTATAAACCCCTTGGCCCATAACCTCACGCGTCAATTCCAAAACCCACAACCTCCACACACCCTCGAAATCCCCAAACCACCCACCTCTTCACGCCTCGAGCCACCGTAAGACCCCCTAACCCTTCGTCTTCGCGCGTTATCCCTCCCCCTTCACTTCCAAACCCTCACCATGAACGAGTTAACAAATTTCCAACAGAGAGCGGTGCAAAAAATTCCAAAGCTAAAAAAGAGCACGTATATAGATACAATTAACCATTGAGTTACAAGCTTGTACCTGGAAGGAGAGCTCGAGTGAGAGTCGAGCAAGAGTGAACCAGCAATCAGAGATTGATGTAGAAATCCACGGAAACTGTTGAATGCTCGGGCTGAGATCGATGTTGAATTTTTGTTGGCATTGAAGATGGTCTGAGAGGAAGAGGGTTAGAGAATCTAAAAACCGCAGACAAATGCTTCGGCCATAGCTGCGTTCCTTCGTGCGTGGAGAGGAAACCAGAGACAGAGAGGGCGAGGCGTGCGGTTTCGTGTGAGATGAAGCTGTGCGTTCCGCGGCCAAGGTCGATTGATTTCCTTTTTCTTTTTTCTTTTTTTTTTTTTTTACCCCTGTACTTATCTCAATAATTAGATTTAGTTCATTTGTATTAAATTTTAATAAATACCAAATTGTACCTCCTCGGTTTTTTTTTTCTAATTTTTATGAATTAATCCATAAATTGCACGAAATTAAATTATTAGAAACTTAAAATAAATATTCAAACGCAACCTTAAAACTAATTTGTCACACTTATGAAATGACTTTTCCTTTAATTTTTTTATCAATCACATATATCTGAAACTTATCTCTTAACTAATTCAGTTATGTTCGTATTAAAATAAAGAGCTCAAATCTAACTTGAAGTTTAATATGACATAATTAAGAAATACTATTGAGAATGTATCGTATGACTAAAGATATCTTTAACCATAATCATTCACGATAACAGTTAAACCTAATTTAAAATGTTATATACACCGCTCATTTGAATCTACTTTTCGATTATAAGAGCAAAATAAGACTCAATTGTGAATGAGAATTTTTTAGATCTTAACTTGTTTTAGAAAAATATATTTTTGGTTCATCGTCATATATTATGATCCATCAAATTTTTTCATTTGGGAAAAGTAATTATCTAATTTACTGTTTTTAGTGAGTTGATGTTTTGACGTTAATTTTTTGTTAATTTGAATCAAGAAAATAAACTTCATTAAATAGTAAAATCCTTAAAAGGTACATGATAACCACGAAGGCATATCGTAAGCTGAAAGCCCAACACCGAGGATCCAAAAAAAACATAGCCTGACCCATAATAAGATGAGCACATCCATTAATTTATATGAAGATGTTTTCTAACTAATTTTTTTGATCGAGATGATGGAATTGGTCACCTGTCGGTCTACTGTAATCAATTTTACGATGTGTTTGATTGGCGGTCTACCATAAAAATAAAACATAAAAAAGTGACCAAAAAAATAATCATTTCCCCATAAAAATTAAAACTGTGGTGGATGAACAAATAATTGTAAAAGAGATTATTCTTTAAAACTGTGGTGGATGAACAAATAATTGTAAAAGAGATTATTCGCCTTTCTACGCGATAATAATTATTTTTCTTATTTTTACGTTGAAATAATAAAATAATTAATTATCTTTTATCGTTCAGAGCTCTAATATTTCTAGAGAAGTAATTGAGACTGCTTTTCTTTATTACAGTGATTAATTTCAAAATTTGAATCTTCTTCTCTACCTCTTATCCAACAAAACTCAACGAGCGAAGGGTTAACCTTTGATATATAATTTTTTTTTTTTTGGAGAAAAAATGAACATCATTGATTAAAGAACATCCTGATTGGCCACATTTTGCAACCAACTGGGAATACAAAAATCCCGCTCGCCTTGCAAGGGAATGGGCGGAATTGTTTGCAGCCCTACCCACTTTAACAAAAGAACTAATCCCTCAAATTAAGGATTTTCTCAACTACCCACTCAACTTCGGTAAAGTCCTCGTCATTTCCATCAACAGATTTACCACTTCAACTGAATCCGTCTCCACCCGTATTGGAAACGCAACTTCGGTAAATATTTTTATTTAAAATATTTAAATTAAAATAGCTTTTCAATAAATTAATCTGTTTGGTTTTATATAAATGCAACTGTTTTTTTCCCTCTGTTTCTTTGCGTTAAGTTAATTTAGAGTGTAAAATATTATCTTACAAACTACTTAACAGGTCGTATAATTATTAAAATAAATAAAAAACGATATAATTACTCAAATAATAATATTATTATTATGATGCGCATATTAATCAGAGCATAGCTCAATGGATTGCGACATATGTACCAAACCATAAGGTTGAGAGTTTAAATCTTCATCTGATATATGCTCACAATGAGATTTAAATCATAACATATGTATGGTATTTTATCGTGAAAAGTTTGTTCCGATTATATAAATGGTAAAGTAAAAAGTGAAGCAACATGAACATAATCCTTCAACATTCAACTTTAAAATAATGAATAAATATCATTATGTTGGGTTTAATATTCAAATTTATGACTTTTGGTCTATCAATATTCAACAAATAGAAACGAGTGATGCAGTGATTAGTAATTTAATTTATAAAATTTAGTCGAACTTCACAGTATTTATCATCATATACAAGTCATTACAATAAGGAATATGCATAGCTCGCAATTTACATTCGACGGTTCATGTTAGCTAACTATCTTATGATTTAGAGTTAAAGTAGATTATTTTTTTTAAATGTAGATTTCCGAATGGGTGACCGCTCATGTTAGCTAACTATCTTAGAGTTAAAAGTAAATTGTTTTTTTTTTTAAATATAGATTTCCAAATGGGTATATAAAATGTCTTAGAGTTATATTTGCTCATATATCTATGATTTTCGTCTAATCTAGATGCAGAGTTTTGGTCGCACTCCAATAATTAGAACTAAATTGAAACGTGTAGGATCATAAATACTTAAAAATAAATAAGTTGGATATGATGAATAAACTAAAAAAGAAAAAAATTATATTTTAAATTAAGATTTAATATATTTTTCTTGATAAACTTTTTTTTAGTTAAAATATTACGTAGTGGAGAATCGAACCACAATAATATTTGAGATAATAGTAGTCTTATTCACTCGTTCAATTTATATTTTATAGTCATAAAATTTTAGTATAACTACAATCCATAATACATCATACAGTAAAGTAAAATTTGGTGGGGGTGAACAAAAATATTTGGAAGCAACATGATGCCGATCATTTGATTTGATGAACGGTCTGATCTACATCGATTTTTTAGTTGACTTAGTTGCAAAACTATTAACGTATTAAAAAAAAAAAAGTTAGTTCTTCTCCATTACTTATTTTCTTCTCTAATCAATTTATCAAGTGGCCAGTATTTATGGAGTCCAAAATTAACGCGGATCGACCGGCGTAGTACATCCCTGTATTTTCGTATTGAACTAGCAGCCCTGCCACAAACCTAGCAACACAACAAAACATGGCACCATACGATTATCCCTTTTTTTCCTTTGTCGTCCAGTTGGTGGACCAAGCAATTGACAAATTATTGAGTCACGTGCCTTGTCTACGTTGTCCTCTTACATCGGGATCATTTCGAACGTGTTGAAGAGTCATTTTGACATTATTAAAATTACTTTTGTCGTTCTCAAAATCACTAGTTTTACTATTACTCCCAAAAATCCTATTATATTACTATCTCGTTCTTTACTAAAGAAAATTATTATTCAAATACTTCTCTTTTCTCCTCCGTTCAATTTTTGTTGTAAACTACATACTCGTGTTAGCAATCGGTGATCTGTTTAGTAACGTTCTTATTTTTTATTTCGTATTTATAATTTTATTAAGAAATTTAAATATTTTGACGACTATAAATTTTTATTATTTTTCATTTATTTAGAAGTATATGAATTTTTGGAAACAACACAAATATATTTTAAGTTGTTCCAAAATATAAAGAAAAGTATTGTTTTAAAATTATTATTAAATTTGTATGGCGTGGTCTCCCATATTTTAAGTTTTAATTTTGTCATTTTTATTTTAAAATGTATAATCATGCCTATATATAACCCTATCAAATAATGATGTAATTGTCGTATAATAAATCAAAAAGTTATGAGTTCGAGTCCATACTGTACATACATAAACCATGCAATGGAGTCTTGAGAAGATGGATGTGGATGAACTAATTAAGGAGCCTCTTGTGTGAATTTTAGATTTCAATAGAATGAGCATTTATATTTTTGTGTTCGTTTGACGGGAGTGTTGGATGACTATACATTTTTAGATGCCCATACAGGAACATCTAAGCCATTTTTTATGCCTAACATGGGGTTTTAAGACTTTATGTTTTTTTTTTATTTCAAGATTTTTCAATTGATGACGTATTTCTCGACAAACTTGTCATTCATTTTTATTCTGTATATATGTTTTTTTAGTACTATTATATATATATATGTGTGTGTTATTTCGTCAATCTTATTTGTTAATCACTTTTATTTTATTTTAAAAATAAATTTATGCATTGATTCGTTAATAAATGACTAAACACAGTTATGCTTACATACTTTATTTAGATATAAAATCAACTTTAGTCGACGATAGGGTGTTTTACTTTATTTTCAATTGATATATAGCGTGCAATATTTCATTTTTCTCACCCTACCAATAGTCATTGGATACAAACTAAATTGACACAAAAATATAATGATGACCAATGAGGGTAAATTGGAACACTACATATGATACATCCTTATGTATGAATCGTACAAAATAAATATAGCTATCCAAGTATTTCGAAACATTATTATTGATACTAAATTATGGAATATGAGATTTGCAACGAACTCCCTGGACGAGCTGTACAAAACCAACTATGCAATGAGACCTATATGTATTGAACAAACATTCTGACTCTCAAATCAGTTAAAAGTCGTCCAAATTAGTAGACTAATTCCAAATATTAATCACTTACCTATCAACCTTGTAGAGTCTGTCACACAGTTGTAACCGGTTCTAATCCATAACTCGATTTATATGCTCGGGGAAGCATTCGTGTGGCATACGCATCTCATAGTTTTACCCACCGACGATTCTTATAAATATTTTTGCAAAATAAATATTTTTGTCTCTAATATTTATAATTTGATATATCTAATATCTTTCGTATAACTACTGCTACCTAGAGTTTTGAAAAATAAACTCGAAGTAATTGGTTAGAAGAGTCATTTCGTGTTCTTTTTTCTACCACACACGTGTCTCCTAGTTATTGATATTTTGGTTTACTGTTTGAATTAAAAAAATAAAAAATTAAAATTAAAAAATGATATCCCACGTGATGAAGTATCGCGTGGAGTTGCTTTCTCTCTCCCAGTCTCCCTTTGCTCTCTCTGCCAAGGCGCGTGAGATGAGAATATGACCTTCCCTTCACTTCCATCACTTTCCCTCCACGCGTTATCGCTTCTAGAATAATTGATAATTCAAAACAAGTTATGCTTATACTTTAATTTTTATTTCTCAACCAACAAACTAAAAAGAATGCTTGTACTTCCATTTTGATTTCAATTTTGTATCAATTTGTTCTTAAATAATACAAATTAAATATTTTTCGACTTACTAATTATTGTATGAAGTAACATTGTGTGAAGTGTTAGATAGATGTTCGAATATCCACTTCACCACTCTTAGTCGAGTAATTATGAAAAATAAAAATTTCGTAAAAATACAAACAAAACAAAATCTTTGTATATCGACGCAACATATATATAAAAATAAATGTCACGATGTAATATTTGGTTTTATTGACATGTGTGTCTAAAAACATGACATTGGTACTTGGTAGGCTTAATACATTATTTTGACGTATAACTATAAATATGATAAGGATTCATCATTTTTTTTAGTGTTTTCTTTAATTTAAATAAATGATGAACGAATTTAAATCTCCAACTAGGTGAATAGTGTCTCGATCAATTGAACTGTGTTGTTGTTGAAGGTTATAATTTTCACCCAAACTTATAATTAGAAAATGAAAAAAATTTACTTACCTCTCATCCTACTTGATTTTTTGCTACTCGTAATTAGAGGGTGTGTGGTTAAATTATAATAAAATGATAATGACAATGACACTTTTAAAAGTGCATGACCTTTTTTTTTCAAAAATATTATATGATAGAGATTAATATTAAACTTTACAACCTTTCACAGATGAACTATGTTAATATTTTGCCATGTGATTTACATTTGAAACTAAAGTGAAAGTATAATAATATAGGTTAAGATAGTAATTTGACCTAAAAAAATATCATTTTAATGTTAACAGAATTCTGCCAGTTGTTAGTAAACAAAATAGTGGAATTAACTGCACAATATTATATATTTTGTTAGTCCTATTTATCTTTCTTATTTTGTTATTTTATTTTATCCGTGGTTGACCAACAACTTTAGAATTTCCAACTAATAAATAAATGATATTTTGACGTTCATCTTCCACAAGCCAAAATTATTTAATTTCGCTTTATTAGGTTTTTTATTTTGAAGATTAATAAGATGAGGAGGCTAATATTTTTCTGTATGACTGTTTAATTACACTTCACATTATAATTAGACGTGTGATTAGCTTATCGACAGGTCATAAGGAGCTCCGACTTTTTAATTAGTTGGTCAATTCATCTAACAACTTGAAAACATATATATATAGTATGGGTGTAATGAGAATTCCTTTTGATAAGAAATCTGTTTTTTTATTTTCTTCCAAGGATAAGTGATGAGAATTTTATGTATAAAAAATAATTAAATTGAGATAATTATTATCGTCACGATAGAATAACAAGTCGGGATAATTATTATTGTTATTTCTAAACTGAGATAGTTTTTGTTGGTCATCCTATATAAAAGAAATTAAAATGTCGTTTTAGCAATTAAAGTGTTAAGTATGGATTAAAACGAAAATCTAATTGTTTGATAACTCGAACATAACTTAACGGGCCAATGTATCTTGGATTAAACTACAACCAGAAGATTGTGAGTTTGAATATGCCACCCTACATGTGTACTAAAAAAAATAACATTTATTGAATTATAGATAAACTTTGACAATTTATCTGCAACATCAAATTCATGGATTTACTATGTCAAAATCAAGCCAACCGTGTTAGAAAAAAACGTTGAAGTTTGGGATTCAAACCTCTGTACCATAATTTATTGCATATAAAAAAAATAATATAATATTTTTCTATTGTAAATGTCTCTTAAATACGTTAAAAAATAAAATAAAACCCCATGGATTCCTCCTATCCGTCAAAAAAAAAAAAAAAAAAGAAAAAAGAAAAAAGAAAAAAGAAAAAGGAAAAAAAAAGCTACTAAATAAATATATAAAAAAAAGCTAATAGATAATTCTTTTTGACAGATGGTAATAGATAATTGAAAACGTATGGTGTATGGGTTATTAGAAGCACCTAACAAAAAACCTGTTAGCTTTCAAGTTTCTATTTCTTATCCGTCTCCTCTCGCCACAGTCTCAACCAACTCTTTACTCCTCTTCCGTTTTCCTTCACGCTTTTTCGATTAAAAAATTCGTCCTCAAAATCACGCCATCTTCTCTATTCTTCACGTTTCGATCTTCGTTTTCCTCCGATTTTGGACTGCTTTAAAAGTAAATGCTTGTTGGAGCTGAGGAGGGAAACTGCAAGCTGAATTACTCAATGGAAAACGGCGTTTGTGATGCCGGTGTGTGCTCATCAGAGTCGGTGAACGGAAGCCAAGACGTCTGGAGCTCTAAGGAGAGTGATTCTCTCTCCGCCGACCATCTTGTTGTCATGGTCAATGGCATAATGGGGAGGTCGGAGTTCTCTGCTCCCCCATAATTATATCTTTTCTCGATTTCCCCATTTTCATTGTTCGAAAGATGAATCACCCATTAAGATTCTAATTCAATTGCATTTGGAGAGGATTTCCCCCTCTTAATTTGATGGTCTGTTCTCGTATGAAATTTTGATTGAAGTACTTTGTTTATCCAAATTTAAGAGTCCCACGAAGTATCGTTCTTCTGTGGAATTGGGGTTTTAAATTCGTTTGGTGGGTTCTTTAGTTTCATGATTTATGTTCCGGGATAAGATTGTTTGTCGTTTGATCAGTATCTGAATTTACTTTTGAAGCTATGTTTCAATTTCCAAGCTTATAACGGTTCCACTTCCATATGGATGAAAAATGAACAAGATATTTATGCCCAAACCACGCCGACTTCAATATATTATTCTCTCATCGGTTCAGGACATCGTAGATTTTCAAGATATTTATGCCCAATTTTTTTCCCCGCTCTAGTGGGTAGTGATTTGATTTTTTGGAAATGAAATATCAACTTAGCGTTGCTTGAATTGGACTTGATCAGCCAATCGGGTAATGGCTGTTCTTTAATCATCTGTTCCAAGTCAACTGTTCACCTAACATTTTAGCACAAACAACCTGCGGAAAGCTTATGTCATTTGATTATTCAAATTGTTTTTAACTTGTCTGTGCAGTATCACTGATTGGCAGTACGCGGCAGAGCGATTCGTTAAAAGGCTTCCTGACAAGGTTTTTGTTCATCGTAAGTAGCATTGTCACTTCCCGATCTCATGTTCTAGAAACCAAGGCTTTATTGGACGTTGAAGCATACATGGTCCAGGTTGAGTTAGATTAAGAGATGTTTCAGAATCAACTTAACTGTATGTGTTACAAATTTGTCCATCTAAATGAACATAGTTAGATGATGAATTCAACTTAACCCATCCTTGTAAATTTTAATATTGTCACTACTTTTTATATGGGTCATTTGTTTCATTTATCAATGAAATTGTTTCTCACCTTACAAATAGTCATTTCTATACTTTGAAGTCTTAACTACCTGGTACGGCGATAAACATTTAGTTAATTTATTTCTTTGCCTCTCTCGTCTTCTCAGTATTAATAATTTATTTGTAGGTAGTGAGCGAAATGTGTCTAAATTGACACTAGATGGCGTTGATGTGATGGGTGACCGATTGGCTGAAGAGGTCAGGTTGCATTTAGGCTTGATATTTCATTTGATTAGCATTTGACTAATTGATTGCAGAGTCTCTTTTTGTTACATTAGTACCCAAATCTGATGATTGTTTTTGAACATTCCAGGTTCTTGAAGTGATTCAAAGAAAGCCCAATCTGCGGAAGATCTCCTTTGTTGCACATTCTGTGGGAGGATTAGTGGCACGGTATACCATTGGGAAACTGTATAGACCGCCTGAGACTGAGAAATTAGAGGCTTCATCCGAAAACGGACACCTGCAAGAGTCATATGGTACAATAGGTGGTCTAGAGGCTGTGAACTTCATCACTGTTGCCACACCGCACCTTGGTTCAAGGGGTAATAAGCAGGTATCTAGACATCCTTTTCCTGTTCGTGCATTTGAGAGTAATTTATTTTTAAACGTCAGCGGCAACTTGTGCATCATTTTCCGGATATGGTAAGTAACAAAGTGGGCCTTCAAGTGCCGTAGTAGTTGGCTTTGGATATTTGAAGAGGTTGGATTAGTCTGTTGGCACCGTTTGGAAAAGTAAAAAAGTTCCATTCCAGGATGTAATGGATATTGGATTCTTTTTATTCTTTTAACTTATCTCAATGAAAGTTTGGTTTCCTATAAAAATAGTATTTCAATTCAAGAAACTCATTTGCAACTTGGCAAGTTATTTCCCAGTAATGGTTATTACTGATCCGAAAAGAGAAAACACAGAAATATTATAAAATAAAGGCAGGATCTTGTTATTATGATAATTTTTATTTTTTTTCCCTCCGAAATAATGTCTTGTAGAATAAAAAGGCTAAAAGAAAATTGAAAGCTAAGGATAAAAATCGTTTTCTGAATTGGAGTGATTTTTTGTAACCCGTTTACCAGGTTCTCTCCCTTTTGTTCCTAATTTCATTTCATCTGAAATTGTTTACTCTAAAAAAAAAAAAATTGTTTTCTGAATAGCTCCTTAGAAAATATTGATAACATTTTATTCTTGAAATTTGGTTCTTATAAAAGCATACCAATAGACGTAGCTCTCTCACTATTAATTTTACCCATAACCCTCTCATACTTTATTGTGGGTGGGCGTCTTGAACAGTGGGGTGTCCTTTGGTTTTCTTTTTATTAAAGATGTTTAGCATTTTGCAGGCTATCTTTTGTTGAGTATTCTTTTATGGAAAGTTCTGTTTATTACACTAATAACAGGTAGCTCATTCAGGATTATAACATTAGTCGGAATTATATTTTCATTACAATTATTTTCCAGTTTTCATTACAAATATTGTGACAATATATGGTATAAGCTACAGTAAGACACTGTAAGTCAAAAAATCTTATGATTGATGGTAGTTATACTCCAACCATTTATAGTTAATGAAGGTTGTGTGACTTCTCTCCCTCTCTTCTCCTTATGGAGGGGATCTTCTTGGCTCTTGGCTATTTATGTTTTTTAGTCAGCATCTCATCGCAATAGCGATTATTATCCTTGGTGTTCTGCAATATCCGTTGTCTGATTTTGTCAATATTGTCGACGTACTTGCAACATCTGTGCTGTTCTATCACATCTTTATTAGCTGTAAAAATAGTTATTTCCATCATTGGTGAATCTATCAAGTTTCACAGTAGGTTAAAAATTATTGGAAACTTATCTATAACCCTTCCATTACACTAAGTTAAATAATCTATTATTAGAACCGATACATGGAATGTGTTGTGAGACATTGCAGACATCTAAAACTGTGAAGTTCAATATCATTTGTATATATCTATATTTTTTTTATGAGAAAAAAAGAGGATATATTAAAAAACAACCCTGAAAAGGGGAAGAACAAACTAAAGGTGGAGGGTAGAGAGAACCCTCCCCAAGAAACTACTCCCCAAGAAACTATACAATCAAGGCTTTCCAATCTTGTATAATCAAAAGCAAACCATATCTTGTATAATCAAAAGCAAACCATAGTTGTGGATTGAAGCCCAAAAATAAAAAACCCCAAACCATTAAATAACATTTGTAGTCTAATGGTTTGGGGTTTTCTCCCCTTTTATATATTTCTCCAAATCAATAAAAATTGTTTCTTATAGAAAAAATTAAAATATAACTTTTCCAAGCATCTATCCATGTTGTAATTCTAGTGATATTTTCTTCAGATACTTTTTTAAGTATCAGCTGTTGACGTGTTAGTCAATACAACTTTTCATGTCTATGGTCTTGTACTATTGTTAATCTTGGTTTTTCTTGCCAGGTACCGTTTCTTTTTGGTCTAACTGCGATTGAGAAAATTGCAAGTTTGATTATATATTGGATATTTAGAAGAACAGGCCAACATCTTTTTCTGACTGACGATGATGGAGGAAAGCCTCCACTCGTTCAACGCATGATCGAAGACCAAGGGGAATACTACTTCATGTAATTATCAACATTTATTTATTGAGCACGATCTTTTGAGTGGCAAAATTCTTGGAGTTTCATGATAGAGTGATGAAAATTTGTCTATATGCAGGTCTGCGTTGAAGTCATTCAAACGTAGGGTCGTCTATTCTAATGTTGACTATGACTGTATCCTTTCTTTTTCTGCCCATATAGCCAATATCAATTCTTTTAAGGTTATTGATTGATGTTCAAATTATTATTTTTTGTTTTCCATTACAATTTATTGTAAAGCTTTTGTTGGTTGGAGAACATCATCAATTAGACGTATTAATGAGTTGCCAAAGGTACTTTTCCCCACCTTTTTCTGTAGTAGTTTAACCACTTGATATTTTGATAACCAATTGCTGAATTTGACTATTATGACCAATGATCACTCCGTATTATTTTCAAAATTTCTGGATTATCAGTGGGAAGATGCCGTCAATGAAAAGTATCCTCATGTTGTTTATGAAGAACACTGCAAGGGTACTGATCCTGAGAAGTGTGAACCAGCCTCGACAGAAGTTAGCTATCCTGAAAGGCTGGAAGGTTTGTATTTTCTCTCCTGTTGAAGTTACATGCATTTTGTATCGTATGCCAATGTCGACATCTAAATATTGGAAGCTTTAGTTGTCTAACATGGTTAGTTTGTTCATGGATTTGGTCCTTCAGAGGAACTGGTGACAGGTCTATCTCGTCTGTCATGGGAAAAAGTAGATGTTAGCTTTCATCGCTCAAGACAGAGGCTTGCAGCTCACAGCATTATTCAGGTAGCTCTCTCTATCTTTCTTTCCCATGCACACAGACACACAGATTCTCTCTCTCTTACACACCCTCTTTGTAGCACTTCCGACACCTAAACATTCCTGTCGTAGTTCATTCAATATCTTCCGATGGTCAATCTTCTTACACCACAACAGATAACACAGCCTCCATTCTTTACCATAGGCCCGCCCTTTGTTGACTGTAATGGCATAGTATTTCTATATTATTGCTGTCTGCTTTTCTTCTCACTAGATTTCCACCTTTAAGTGATTATTTTCCTTGAAATACCTAGAAAAGCCTTTAATTCAAATAGAATACATCTTTTGTAAAATATAAAACTTCTGTTGCAGCATTCTGTGCTGTACTTGGTGTCTGCCATAACTAGAGTTATCTACTATTTCTGATTTCAGAGACTGGAATTTCTTGTTGGTTTTGTTCTTTACTGATAAGGGCTTCGGGCCTTGATAACATTTTTCTTGTTATGATTTCCTGTTTTTAAAGAGTTTTTACCCTAATCTACTCTCAAAATAGTTTTTTAAATCATAACAAAATTTTTAAGTCTAAAATCAAAAAGGTTTAACAAAACACTTACTTCTTCTTTTTTTATTTTTTATAATTTAACTACAGTTCTAGAGCTATTTTTAAGAAGTGAAAGTTAAACAAATATAAAACATAGGTATGAGTATGTGTTATAAGATTAAGTTTGGGAAATCGAAAACAAAAAACAAAATTGTTATCGGGCGGACTTTCTCTGCTTGTTCTGAATGAGTAACCATCGAAAGACCGGTAGTATAACAAATTGAACTGCTATAAAGAAAAAGAAGTACAAATCTTGTTGAAGTTTTCCATTAGACTTATTGGTTGGTCTCACTGGTAAGTCATTTTAACTGGACGAGCTTGGTCAGACAGCTGATTAGTCCATTGCAGCTCTACCAGATTAACCCAGTTCTACTACCTTGACGAATGTGCAGTTTCTTATTTTCTAAATGTTTATCCTTCCACTTTGTGGCATCGACAGGTGAAAGATCACACCGTGCATATAGAAGGTGCTGATGTTATAGATCACATAATCGATCATTTTCAAACTTGAACTGCTAACAAACACAACCACAATTACATACTAGAGATATCGTTCATCGTGGGTAAGCTTTAATTTATTAATGCTGTATTCTTGTTTTAAATATATTAGGTTGTTTTTCAAATAGGCTATATATATATATATATATATATATATATATATATATATATATATATATATTTGTTTCAGTGCTTTTTGAATTTAGTATTTATTGTTTAAAAGTTCCAATTTAGTTCATTATGTTTTAACATTTTAAAATTGTACTCTGCTAAAATTGGTGAATAGGTTACATGACGTGATATTTAGTTAGTTGACATAAATTTAAAGGTGAGAGCGATCGATTTCTCAGATAGGTGGAGAAAATGAGAAACTTTCCTCTGCTATGTGGTATAGCTCCTCTAATTTTACACTAACTTACCAAGTATCGCACTATGTAGGCTTGTCATTTGATTGGTTTTAACATTCATTGTTGGGAAGAATAGAATTAAGAAATGTTAAATAAGAGACTTTTTAAATAATAGAGACTAAATTAAAAAATAGCCGAACATTAGTAGCACTTATATTTAGCCTTGGAAAAATAAATTACAAGAGTTAGATATTAGTAGCACTTATATTTAGCCTTGGAAAAATAAATTTCAAGTGTTAATAGGATCTAATTACAAGAGTTAGATGTTATTGCCCATATGAGTATAATTCAGAAGTAAATGATATGTTTTTTCTTGAGTCCAACGTGTGGAAGTAGTATTTAGGTCCGCAGTTCCTTTCTTAAAGGTCAGAGTTTAAATCCTCGTATCCTCGTACAAATAGCAAACAGAAATGTTATTAAATCATTCTAATATCCCCTCATTTGTGATTTGCTGACTCTGGAATTTGACTTACTGCAGGTCGGAGATGCTTTCGTTCTCTAAAAAGACTTGTTTCCACGAAACCTATGATTAAAATTTATCGATCTCACTTCATCCATTATATTATAAACTGTGCAAGAATGGATGAACTAATGTTTCTTATGACAGATAATCACTATAATTGTAGTAATACTAGTTTAGCTAAGTGATAAGTAGAGCCAAGACCATGTTTCAAGAAACAAATGGAAAATGTTGGATCAGAAATCACAAAGAACATGGTTCCTCTGTAAGTAAACTAAGATTTCGATAAAAGTTTGAACTTAGATTATGCTTCTTTTTTCTTTTTTACCAACATTCAAATTTTTTTTTTTTCACTTTCAATATATCATATTCTACGAACTCGAACAGTCGTTTTTCTATCCTTATATTGATGGTGATGCTAATTTCACCCTAATCAAATTGATCAATTTAAAATTCTGAAGTCATATCCAGAGGTGTACTAAATCTTATCTTAAATTTTTAACTTATCATGTTGGATTTTAGACTAAGATAAGTGTTGTAATTTCTACCGTTAGTACCATTTCTACTATTTTTGTAAGACAAATTTTCACTGATTGAAAAAGACAATGTAAAGATTTCTAAAAATAAAGTTCGGTATAAAGTTAACCTCAAAATTTACCATTGAATAACTTATCAAAGCTTACCATTTTCAAAAGAAAGTGAGCTCTACTGTGTCGTTTAAATTTTATCAAATTTGCATCAAAACTATTTTTTTTCTTTGACAGAGGCCAAAAATATGTTTTATAATTTATTGAACTCATGTGAATAAGAAATATATCTTTTAAATAATTCCTCAAACAAACACCTAAATATAAAGGTAAAAGTTGTAATACATATTTAATTAAAAGGTAAAATTTGCCATTTTTTTTTAAAGTTTAAAATAAAAGAAGACTAAAAGTTGCTTAATGGAAAGAATCATGGAATTAACCAAAAACCAACAAAATTTGTCCATAAGTTTTTACCATTTTTCCAATTTTATAAGTAAACAAATTCCGTTTGGTTGGTTGGTTCCACGGTATTAAAATTTCGATTGAGATATTTCTATCACTCAACATCCACATGAAAGATGAATCATAATTTTCATAATATGACAAAAGAATCATTAATATAAATATAATATTAATACTAATAATTTTAACTTATTTGAAAAATAATAAAATATTTATTTATTAATTTAAATAAATTTTGTATTTTTAAAATTTTCTCATAGATAATCTATCATTGAAGAAAAGAGATATACACCGTTTAAAATTGTATAGAAACAGTATAGATGGTAAGCTTACATAATTATATGAGACAAACTGAAAATCACTTTTATAGTGTTTAAAATGAAATGAAAAAATAATAATATTTGTATAAATACATATTCATTTTATGCATTTAATATAATTTTCCATTTCGCTTTTAATTTTGGCTCGCACCGGTAAGTGGCAACACGCGTATATTTTCTAGAGACAACCGCTCCAGTATTCTCTCTCCAACACCAATCACTCGCGGGAAAATTTCCCCCAGCCCTCATTCTGCCAAAAACTATATAGAGCGCCAAATCCTCCTATCAAGCTTCCAATTCACTCGCTGTTCCGTTTCTCGTTGAATCAAACTCGTTTCGTTCCATCTGAAAAATTCTCTACCTGCAAGAAGTTCGGAATCTCCACTTCCATGGATATTGCAATCTCCACTCCATCGCTTCACCTTTACTCCTCTCCCCTTTCCTTCAATTCCCGCACTGCGATCTCGCTTCAGGCTCCTAGAGGTTGGAATGCGCATTCCACGGGCTTGCTCTTCGGTTCTCATCGGGTTGGGCGAAGGATCATCACTGTCAAAGCAGATCAGTCTTCTTCTGGAGCCACGGACGATGGTTTCATCATCGAAGACGTCCCTCACTTGACAGACTTTCTTCCTGACTTACCGGTAATTCTCATTTCTCAAACGTTAATTACAAAGTTTGGTGCTACATTTGTTCGATTCTATGTTGTGCACAATGATTTAGATGATTTTAACTATCGTGTTATTATGCTTTTGTATGCCTTGAGCACACGTGTAATTCTACTTGCTATTTGCTGTTTGTGGCTTCTATGTGGTTTAGATTCTCAATTTCGGTTGGAACAGGGCCCGTTTTCTTGTTATGCCCCCATCTAGCCACTTTTACTCGTTCAAGGATTTTTCTCTGCGTTATATTTATTTTATATATATAAAGATAGACAGATATCGATAGAATTTAATATCTCTGCATCGCTTGTTTATTGAACGAATTATTCTGCAAACCATCTTTTGGTCGGAGTCTTTAGGAGGTGGTCGATTGTTTGTTCTGAAGTTCTCATTACTTTCTGGTGAAAATTTGTTGCACTCATAACCAGAGATTAGGAGACGCGAGGTGCTGCTAGATCGCATATCCTGGAAATTCAATTATTTTATTTGTAATTGTGACCTTTGAGTGATAATGTTATTTTTTCACGTCTGACGTAGTTTGGTCTTTGGGTATAGTATGAATTACGATCTGCTCGATCATTTAAGAAGAGTAGTTGGTCCGTAATCTGATGTGAAAAATTTTATTAAAGCAAGGAATCTGAAAATTTAAAGTTCTTTTATTTCGAAGCTAGTTGTCTTTTTGGTCGTGTATTGACATGAGAAAATCAACCATGTTCAAATTGAGACACGATGAGATTTGAAAATAGGAGTTTTATAATCCTATTACTTCTACAAAATTAGATTTTAGTGTATTATTCCATTGGGATTGTCTAATTATCAATAAGGATAACGAGTTTAAAAGTGAATGCATTTTTTAATTCTAGTTGGTTCAACAATTACAAATTTGAATACATTAGAGTTGGACAATGCTAAAATCTTTTTGGGCTTTGGTTATATGAATAATTTTTGTGTGAATATTCAACATACGGCTTCTTGGTGGGCTACAACCCACAAGAAGAATTTTTGTAATTATAATCTTCAAATGATTATACGTGCTTGGAAAGCTGCTATTGTATAGTTCCTAGGGGAGGGTTTTCTCAACCATCTGGCTTTAAGCTGTTTTGTGAATTGGAATATTTTCTCTGTTTCTTATAAAAAAAATATGAATAATTATTATCACATTGATTCCTTATATTATTAGCATGCATAAGCCTGAAAAACCACTGATGTAAATTCATTACCATTTGCTTTCCTTTAGTCATATCCAAATCAACTGCAAAACAGTCGGGCTTATGCAATTGTCAAGTAAGTGCATTGATAATGTTTTCAATTAGTCCTGTTATTACAATTTAACCTGCATCCAAGTCAAGTTATCCGTTCATACTTTAGAACCCCTTTTTGTTTATTATTTATCAGGTTGTAAATGTTTCAGGGAAACTTTTGTAAAGTCAGAAGATTTTGTTGCACAAAAAGTAGGTGTATCATCTCTCTCTCCTTTGATATTTAATATTATTTTTCTTGTTATTTAAAAAAGTTTTGGGTAGTATAATTACTGATGTGAAATCTTTGTTCGTTATGCACTGGTTCCAGATTGTAGTTACGAAAGATAGCTCTAGAGGAGTACATTTTCGGCGTGCAGGTCCCCGTGAAAAGGTATCCTCTTATTCTAATCATGTCTGTTGAAACTTAAATGATGAACCAAGTACTTCTTGATGCAGGTTTATTTCAAGTCAGATGAGGTGCGTGCTTGTGTAGTAACATGTGGGGGATTATGCCCTGGGATTAACACAGTGGTTCGGGAGATAGTCTGTGGCTTGAACTATATGTATGGTGTTAATGATATACTTGGAATTGAGGTATGAAAAATATTTTTATATCCCTAACGTTTCCTAATATTTGCTTTACCCTATTTTTATCTTTCAATTTAAGCTTGTTATTCCCCACGGATAGTACAAGGACTAGCACAAGTGCACAACAATTATTTTTGTTGATAATGTCATGGTTGCAATCCTTTTCCAACTTCTGTCTAAATGTGCAAGTGCTAATTTAATGGAATTATCGCATGTTTTAGTTTGTCAGTCTTCAAGTCCAAAGACTATAAGTCTACAAGTTCCATGGTAATTTTTCTCGTTGATTGATGTAAAATTTGAATTTCCCCCAATGGTAAAGGGTCTACTCCTAATTACATTAAACACACCCTTGGCAAGGGAGTCATTACTAGATTTGCCTATTAAAATGATGAAAAGATGCCTTTAATTTAACGAAATAAGCTGTATATGTACAAAAAGAGAATATGATAAGATACTGGGGTTTTGAGGTTCAAGAAAAAATGTGATTAAGATCCAAAGATCGCCAAACTTGAGTTGTCAATTGCATAGTGACAAGTAGGTAAAGGACTTTATTATCCTCATGGAGACCAAGCTCAGGAGTTAGGAGGTGGTTAAAATCTCTATGGAGCTCTAGAGATATTGTTTGGTACTCTGGATGCATATGGCTCTTTTTGTGTATCTTCATGTTGTGGAAGGATAATTCTATTATTGTTCCAGAAGTTGTGGAGGGGTCTTTCTCCCTTTCGGTGGCTTTTATCATGTCTGATGGCTTTTTTTGGTGGCCGTCCAATATTAATGGTCTGGCATCCCATGGTTCCAGAGCTCCTTTTTGGAAGGAGCTGATTTACAAGGCTTTTGTCATCTTACTTGGTTGTTGGGTGTTCATTTTAACGTTGTTCGGAATCTTGGAACCAGTGCATAATTAACAAAGATTTCGAAACTAAACATAATATGATTGAATCAAAACCATAAGGTTCAAATAATTTTGTATTTTAAAATAAACACACTATGATTTAGGAATAACATAGAGTTATGTTTCAGCCCTTGAAATTGGGTTTATTGGTTGATTGACTGTCCTGATCTATTTTTATGTTTTTATCGTATTTTGTTATGCTATTGCATATCATCAGGGAGGATATAGAGGGTTTTACTCCAAAAATACATTAAAATTGACACCTAAAGTTGTCAACAATATCCACAAACACGGTGGTACTTTTCTTCGTACTTCACGAGGAGGCCATGATACAAATAAGATTGTTGATAATATCCAGGATCGTGGAATAAATCAGGTACATATATTTTTTCTCTTCTCTCAACTGTAACAGGGAAAAGTGAAAAGACTAGATGCCTAATTCAGAGAGAAGCGAGAGCAAAAAAAGAAAAAAAAAGGAGTAGAAAAAGACAATAGAGGGAATGCAACAGAACAATTAATGTCTTCCTATGGTCTAGGTGTATATCATAGGTGGTGATGGTACTCAAAGAGGAGCAGCTTTGATTTATCAGGTGATTGACTCTTCTTATAATTTCACCATTGTTCCTTAACAATTCATTTGTTTTGCCATTTTTTGGATTGAAGTAAATTGGCCCACTTCTTCTGAAGGAAGTTGCAGAACGTGGTCTTCAAGTTGCTGTTGCTGGGATCCCCAAGACAATTGATAATGACGTTGCTGTAAGTATTTTTCTGGACTCATTTTCAGAAATGTCTAGAAAGGTGTGAGAAATCTCATCTGTTGTCAAAATTTTCGTGATTTAGTTTCTCTTTTTCCATCACATGGGGAAAATCGAGATTGTCTTCACTTTTAAGACCCAGCCGTGGATGTCTATCTATTTGTATTTCTAGTTTCGATGAAATTTATTATAGTTATGCACTGGATAATGCATAATGAGCAGACTTGATTAACGTAAAGCACTTGTGCTTTACTTACTGTATCTTTGAAGGTTCAATATTCCAAGTGATGAATGATACATTTATTTGGCAACAGAACTCATCATATGAGTCTATACGAACGGTGCATATTTCTTGATAATAGGACTAGTACTTGGATAAATAGATTTGTAGTTTGATCGAAAGCTTCTACTGACTTCAGTGCCTGGATATCTAGACATCTAGATTTATCTTTAGTTCTATCAATGGAATTATAAATAGTGTAGATATAGTACATATGCACGTGGAAGAAAAGTTGGATGACTGTATGGATGTAGGACATTGTTAGGAATAGTAGTGGGGAAATATTAGGATATTAGAAGGGCATTTTAGTCATTAGCTAATGAGTTTATTAATAGAATGACTATAAGTAGAGTGGGTTGGAGGATCTTTCGTATGGTAGATTTTAAATTTTAGGAAATGGTTCTGGGGGAGAACTTGGCCTCTCAAATGCTCAGTACCTTTGTAATTTTCTTTGATAGTGTAATATACTTCCGCTCCTATTTTTATGGATTTCCAGTCTTTGGTTCTGTGTTAAGCTTTTCTCCCCCTATTAATTCTGAAATTAAGATTTTTGTGTATTATGATATTTTAGGTGATAGACAAATCTTTTGGTTTTGATACTGCGGTCGAAGAAGCCCAGAGGGCCATTAACGCTGCTCATGTTGAGGTCGAAAGTGTAGACAATGGAGTTGGAATTGTTAAACTCATGGGTCGATATAGTGGTACTTGTATATAAACCTTTACAATGATAATATCAATTATTCCTAAGATTTAACACCCAATTTATTTATTTAATTTTATATTTTTATTTTTCGCACGTTTTTGTGTTTTATGTTTTCTTATGGCAGGTTTTATTGCCACCATTGCAACTTTGGCAAGTAGAGACGTGGTTAGACTACATACCATCTTATTAAAATTCAATTTGGTTGCAATTCTGTTTGCCATTCCCCTATTGTATTTCATGTTGTGATTCAGTAAATTATTTTTCTGTTAAAATTGTTGTTAATCTTAGAAATATGAGCCTTCTCAGTTGAGGATTAATATTATCTTTGAATCCTTTTCATTAAATCAATGAAAAGTTCGTTTTTTGTTAAAAAAAAAAGGATATGGTCCAGAATTTGCCCACCATATGTGTCTAATTGTGAAATTTAAAGATAATGATGATTAACATATCCTATGTCGTTTTACTTCCTGATTTAGTGAAATGAGTCGTGGCGTGTTTAATGTATTTCACGTTGGATTTTAAAGGTTAGTTGTATCAAATTCTTAAGCCTGCTTAAATGGTGTAGGAAACCTCATATCTTACTTTTGTTTGGATGGTGGTGAGTGATAAAGAGTTGTTCATCTTTTCCCCTTCTTTGCCAGCTGGAACATAGCTCTGGAAGTTGGTCAATTAATGGCTGAATATATGTCTTCTTATAACTTTTAGGTGCTCGTTAGTCGTTACCCATGTATTTGAACTAGATCTATATCAGCTGTTTTCAGTTCAGACAAAAGAAGTAGTGTAATATAGGAAGGAAATTCTGATGATCCCCTGTATCTTGTTTTTAAAACCAGTTCTTGAATGTGATGAAGAAAGCTAGTGACATTTTCTCCTCTGTTTTACCCCTATTTGTTGGCATTAGACTTCTTTTAGCTTTATTTCTGTGAATTATGGCAACATGTACCATATTCTGTTTTGTTTGAGTGGGTTCTTTAAAAGAAGTTAAAATGACATGGGTGTGCTTCATTGTTGTAATTTTAGATTTATCGGTAAATTGACCTCAAATTTTTGTTTAGTAGCTCTATTAATAGCTATGAAATATGGCAGGATTGTTGCTTAATACCAGAATCTCCATTCTACTTGGAAGGGACTGGAGGGCTCTTTGAATTTATAGAACAGCGGCTTAAAGAGAACGGGCATGTGGTTATTGTGTTAGCAGAAGGAGCAGGACAGGACTATGTAGCTCAAGACATGCATGCATTTGAGGAGAAAGATGCATCAGGAAATAGATTACTACTAGATGTCGGTCCGTGGTTATCTCAAAAGATTAAGGTGTGAGATGGTTAGATCCTTGCTTGATTGTTTGGTTTTATTTTCAAGCCTCCTTTCAAATGGACCTTCCCTTGGCCTTCGTTAATGATTCTCTCATGGTTAACTCGTGATCATGATTTAAGAATTCTCAAAGTCATGCCAGAGATTCATCTCTATTTATATTTTGAATGATATAAAAGTGAAGTATAAGCTACCATAATACTTCTCCTGGGAATTTTCGGAAGAAAGAAAATAGATTTTGAAAATGGTGTGATGCATAGGTTCAAAAAAAAAAAAAAAAGGAAATGGTGTGACGCATGCTGCAATTGCAAATATTGAACTGGTAGCTTTTTTTTCTTGCCTATTATTTATGTTACAATTCTTTTTATGCGCCCTTTTTCTAGGGGATACTTATTTGTTCTTCCTATTGATAAATCAATCTTACAGAATCATTTTACAAAGGTTCAGAAGATGGCAATAAATATGAAATACATAGGTACGTCCAAAACCTTTGTTAATGGTTTTTTTTTCTTCCTTCCTTCTAATAAATAGTTTTCCCTTCCATTTGGCTTTGCTGGAGCTTCTTGGAAGTTGGAACTTATAGTACAGTACCCTGAGATCCAGGGTCATTTTTCACAGAACTGAAAGTTATATTTTGGTTTTGCTATAGGAAGTTCAGTGACAATTGGGGTGTATAAAGTGAGGTTGTATCTTCCGTTTCATAAAATGATAACTATAGGCATTAAGAGTCTGAATGAGGACTTGTGGATGTTGTCTTGTTCGTGCTATTAGTATTATTGTTTGACAATCAGTGATAGACCGAGGGTTTACTTATAGTATTGTTTTGCCCAATTACTATTCTATTAGTTAATTTAGTTGATTTACGATATAAAGTCTGACTACTGCTCTATTGCAAGCATCATAGTCAAACCTTTGGTTCATTGCTATTTGCACTCTTATAAATTTGAGAAATTTCCATCACTGTATTAGTTTCTAACTTCCTACTTCCACGTGCAGATCCTACATATATGATTCGAGCTATCCCCAGTAATGCTTCGGATAATGTATATTGCACCCTTCTTGCTCAGAGTGCTGTTCATGGTGCCATGGCTGGATACACTGGATTCACTGTTGGACCTGTTAATAGCAGACACGCTTATATTCCAATTTCTGTAAGCAATTTTTTTCTTGGCACTAAGTTTTTGAGATCTTGACTGATGTGTCATTTTCAGCTTATCCACTCATGATTTTTCTGTCACCTAAAATTCTCTTAACCTCTCAATGATCCTTGGGTTCAGAACTTGTTTCCATTAAGTACCACTTGACCTTACACACATTTCTTAGTTATAAGAATGTAGCTGGAAACATTAGATGTGCGGGCTCTTATATACTAGTGAACACACTACTAATCCTGTATGCATAAATTGTAATTTTTCTTAAATATATACTTAGCAAAGTATATTGGCTTTAATCATACAATTGATGGAAGTGCACATTTCTTTCATAGGTAAGAAATTAAGATCCTGAATATTGTATTAGTTGGTAACGGAGTACATAATAGGCAACCATTTGAGAGGCTGTTGTCTCTCCCGTCTACTGGAGTACTCACCAGAAGTAGTACAATCACTCATCATGCATCTTTTCTCTCTTTGCATATCTAACCAACTCTAACACCTTTTGCCCTTGTATCTTTCCTCATCTGACCATCCATCCATACTCTTGTTATATTTATGCTTCTGCTCTTGCCTTTTCCTTTTATAAGTAAATTGTATTCTAGCTCCATCAATATTCCACCCCTTAAGATACCACCTCATCTCAAGGTGAAAAGAAGAATAAAGAAATTGAAATTGGCCTACTGATCTTGAAGTAGCATTGATGAGGAAACCCTTCCATTGGATTTGGACATGAACATCCTTGCCATTGTCCTCATCTACTTGAACATCCTTGCCAATGTCCAAGCCTGTGGTGAGCTTGCTCAGTGGGTAAAAGTGGGCTGAGCGCTGCCAAGAGCTTTTTTAGCACAGAACGTGGAAGATGGATTGAACAACCCCTCTGGTAACTCCAGTGTATGCCATCTTTTTCACATGTTCAACGATTTCAAAGTGCCATGGAACTGCAGGATGAGCTCTCGAATCTTCAGCTCACTATGTTTGTAGGTATAAAATTTTAAGTACACACGATCTCTATGTCAAATTGAGCATTTTGTTGCTGCTTATTAGCATGTGATCTAGCCATATACTGTTGTGCCCTAGCCAAGTGATCTTAATGTTCTTTCAGCCTTGAATCACGCTCTGTCAATTTTTCTTCTACGCTAAAAACAATAGAAGAAATCTGGAGTATATGGCAGGATGGGTGGAGAACCTTTGCCATATTGCACAAAGAAGGGGTGGAGTCTGACACGGAGTAATGAGAGGTGCTATACTAGAATTCTGCTCATGGAAGCCATCTTACCAAGAGTTTGCTCAAGAATAGATACAGTGGTGGTCACGTCATGTTTATGGTATTGGAAGGTGAATAGCCTGAGGATTTTATGTAAAGCCGTTGTTCTATAATTATTGAGTGGGGGTCAAACAATCGAAACATAGTTTTAGATTTTTGATAATCCCGGATCCCTAATAAATCCTTCCCTTTAGGTTAGGCAGGCAAATTTATCATTGCTTAATCTTGTTGTCATTTTTGTGCGAAGACATACTTAGCATTGGCAGGCTAATTATTGATCAAGGTGTATCAGATGGTGGCCAAGTGCTGGGCATGTAACTTCAACCTGGAGCTATAAACAAGTATGTGATCAAAAAACATCAAGACAAACTTGCTGAGGAACTCATGAAATATATAATTTGCGAGATGTTAGAGAGTTGACGGAGCATTAACAACAAGATATTAGCCTTGTTTAATATTCTTGTTGTTTAATCCTCAGGTGGGACAATGACGAGAGATGTCTAACACTTTTTTGAGGACGCTATCATTGCTTAAACACATCACAATTCTCAAAGGAATCTCTTACCACTCCTACATGGAATAGGCACCCCTTTTCAAAGTAAAATCTCATTCCATTCATGCCCCTGTTTGGATTTGACAACTTGAGATGTCCAGAATTTTTGAGAATTTGAAAAGGAACTTTCATAGGCACCACCAAATTTGAGACGTCATCCTTAAAGCACTCTGCTGACTGCTTAATTGCATTCACGATAGGATTCTCATGATTTAAAAAGAGAATTTTTAGTAACATTTGGCTTGTCTCCCGTTCTCTTAAGCTTCTAAGCAACCCACTTTCGTACGATTTTGGACTCCAACCTTCAGCAGATAAAATTTTCTGTTAAATACTCTATTGCCCCTGCATGATATTCACACTGTGTATTTGGGTCATACCAGTTAGGGTACTTCGGTGTGTGGGATCCTGAGGCTCTAGGCAATCTAGTGATTTTGGATTGACTATAGCAAACGCTCGAGTTATGGGGTGGGATCAAAATGAATTTGACTCCAATTATTTGCTGTTTTGGTGTTCGTGCATTTGGTAGAGAATTGTGGCATAACTTGCCTGTGTCCAAGTGATGATATGTACTGGTTACTATAAAGGCGTTCAGGTGTATTTTGGATTTGGGTTTCTTATCCAGATCTGCCCCTTCCCTAGTATTAATCTCGTGAACTTTCCTCCTTCCCTTTTCAAAAGCTATATTGTCTTTGGAACTTGCCTCTGCTGCAACATCGATGCTCCTCTCACTTTTAACCTCGTACACAATTCTTTCTTCAATGGTGTCGGTGATTTATCATGCCATTGATATAGGACATCATTCATATATTCAAATATTACTTATTATTTTTATTTTTTTAGTTCCAAAATCTAACTTACAATTTCCTACGCATTTCTTAATTAATTTATTATACAGTGATATATGGACTTCTGAACATACAATATTGCTGCAAATTTAGAGTACAATCACATGTACGTGGGACACAATGATTTCATTCTTGTTATCGTGCTTACGTGATTTTGTTGCGAGAGTGCTCTCTTATATTGCTTCATTAATATAAGCAGGTGGACTTATATTATTAGAATGAATAATGTTATTGTGTAGCGTGTTACGGAGACGCAAAACACGGTGAAGTTAACCGGCAGAATGTGGGCAAGGCTTCTTGCATCTACGAATCAACCTAGTTTCGTGACAGATAATGAAGCACTGAACGGAGAAAAGGCTGCTGGTATCAACAACGTCGAGATTTCTACTCAGAGTTAATGGTCATTAGTTCGATTCATATCGGATTAATCTCACTTCCAGATTCTTTCATGTTACCAGTCAGTATGTTGGTTTGGCAATTAGGATTTTTGTGAGGTATCTGCTTTAACTAATGCCTCCATCCTCTTACAGACGTCTCATTTATTTGTTAGGTTGAGTGCTAAAGGAGCAACAGTCTAATGGTCGCGGGCATAGCCATAGAAGAGATTCGATGGGAAAACCTTGTCTTCATTAACGAGAGACTTTCAGCCATTAAAGAGAGGAATGACAAAGAAGCGAGAGAATTTTTTCAATTTCATTAAAAAAAAGTTCTCCTTTATCTTCTTTGGCACTCTTTATTGGGTGAAAAATTCTCGTTATCAAAGGCGGGGTTCTCTCATTTTAGCTGTATTTCCCGAGTGTTAAAATAATATAGCAGCTGCAGTAATATAATTTTGCTGTGCTCTTCTATTGCAGTACTCTTTGATACACGAGCTCAGAGGAGCTCGCAACTATGACTTTTGCTTCTTGCATTTGCTCTCTCACACTCTCATCTCATTCAGACAACAGGTATGTACATCATCACTTATTACTACTTTAATCTGTAAATTTCCTCTGTTGAATTCTATTATACTGGCTTAATTAATTTAACTCTCTAGGAAACGCATAATTCATACAAATAAAATGTTTTTTTTTTTAAATTAAAAAACTATTCTTCAGCTTGAATGAGGCGTTTGTGCTTTTGTTGTGTTGAAGGATATTCTAACTTCTAAGAACGATTATAAAAATTTCTTAAACTTTTGTGTGTAAAACTAATGAGTGAAATTTTAACATTCATTTAACTGAGTCATAAACCATCATTATAGGACTTATATTTATAGAAATAGTATGTGTACATACCAATATAAATAGTTTCCGGTATCTGGATGTCCTAAATTTTTACGGAGTGGCATTAAAATAATTGAGATGGATAAAACATTATTTGAAAAGGTGAACAAAAAAATAATGAGAAAGTTGGTGTAATGTGACACCGATTGTTATTATTCTTACTCCTACTCTTATTCTTTTTCAGTTTAATGAGAGGTGTGAGTTTGGAGAATATAGACCTTGACTAGTTGAACTATGTTTAGGTTTGACACAAATGATTCTTTTATCTCAAAATATTGTCATGATAACTTTTCCTATAAAAGTTGATGGAAGATATGGAAGATGGGAGGGTGAGAGAACCATGAGTACCGGGAAAATATGAAATTATTGAATTTACTGTAGTTCTAGAACACTTGGCTTTTAGGTAATGGGTGGTGATTTTAGCACTTTTGATTGCATGACTTTCTCGACATATTTATGTTGTGAAATTTTTCAAGCTAAAGGTGCTAATTTAGATGAGACAAATAAAAAGTGGTAGAATTGTTTACACAACGTAGATTTCATTCCGTACTTGTTCGGGAATTATTTCAAAATAGCCCTGTTTTAGGAACCAAAATCATAATTGTTCTTTAAATTTGTTATATTAACTTTTTAAACTGAAGTTTGTAAATAGTTATTTCAACTTTGATTTTTTTTTTTTTGTAAATAGTAACCTTTCTTTTGGCAAAAAAAAAAAAAAGGAAAAATATTTTCATTTGATTACAAGTTATTTAAATTTGATTTTTTGAGGATTAAAAAAATGAACTTAAAAAAAAATTATTTTGTGAATTGCCTTCCAATTAAGGTCTTATATTTTATCTTAATTATGGAACTTATGGGTTATGATAGCCTTTTTTAAAATTTAGCACCTTGAAAGCTTTCACCTTGCCGGAACTCTGCCACATGGGCTCACCCTTTGGCAGTTGGGTGAGGGCAAGCTAAGTACATGCTGGATAATTTAGTATATTAATTTTGCTTGATTTAAATTATTAATAATGCAAAATTACTAATTTGAACATAATTCAACTAGTTAAAATATATATATTGAGAAAAAGTTCAAGTCCTTATCTCCCATGTTGAGCTTTCAAAAAAATTACAAATTGTACATGTTATATTCACCTCATGTGACTTCTCGTTAAAATCCTCTGGAAGTCGTTGAATCTTTTTTACTCATTCATGAAGCTCTTCCATTATTTTCTTCTATCACTTTGTTGTTCATTTGGAATCTACCTCTCCACAGTCATTTTATTTTAAAATTTTTCTCATTTATGAAATACTCATGCACATGTTTTTAAAAAGAAAGTCCTCCTGCCGTATAAACGTAGAAGCGTGCAATATGGATTTCATTAAATCAAATCCAAACCAAACTAGCTTCATTAATTTCACAATTTCTCACATAGACAACCTTACATCCTCTCGCTCAAAACATGTCCCACCTCTTATGAATTTGAGTTATAAAACTCTATTAATAGTGGTATTTTTTTTTTTAATCTCTGGGTGTAGCATTTTAAAGTACATTAGTTAAAAGTAAAAAAGAAAAGCAAAATGGCCATCTTCAAAAACTATTTGAAGCCTTGTGCAAGATGTATATTCTCCCCCGTCATCGTTTGAAATGATATTTCACCTCATAGATAGTGGGATCACAAGTAAACGACACAACAAAACTAACCTCGAAAACACTCTTGTTTTCCATGAGTCAATCTCATATCGCTGTATTTCTTCTCCTCCTCCACTTGCCCTTTGGTACTGTCATCCATATCCATTCATGCACCTTCCTTCGTAGCTTTATCAGGGACCACCACTCCTTCAAGATGGACAATTCTCTCTCTCTCTCTCTCTGTAAGTTGCTTTCATTCTTTTGTTTTGAGGGACAGGACAGGGCAGCTGCGAGAGTGAAGGACAGAGAAATTCTGAGCCAATAGAGGTCGACTCAACTTGATCACTTTATTGTGTATATAAGGACAAGCGCAGCCTCTTTTTTGTCTGTTTCCTCATTAAAATGATTGCTGGGTGACAGACAGGTTAATAAGTTTTTATGACATTAAACGTCATAATTCAGATATTTTGCTTGAAAATTTTCAAATCTCTTGACAACATCTACTTGTTTATGGACTAAAAAGATACCGACAGTTCTGGAATTTTCTGTTCCCCTACTATATTTTTTAAGAGTGTATTTTTTCTTTTTCTAGAAAAGAAAAAGTCACTCTCCTCTCCCATCTATTAGATTTAGATTTTAATACTATCTTAATAGTGTACAGTGGAGAATTATTGATGTGAAAACTCTAGTGAATTGAAATTAAAAATTCATTTGGGCATGTGAACCCTAATTCACAAATACTAAAATCTTCAAATCGTTTGATTACAATCCTAAGGTTTAGGTTAGAGATGAATTGCTTGAAGATCAGTGTTCTCAAGACGAAGAACACATTCGTTAACCCAAGAGTCGAACACTCCACAAGATAGGATGATAAATCCTACTTGAATGTTCTTTGTATGCAGCTCGAAGAAACATGAATTACAAAAGGATTCAAGGAGCTCTAGGCCAAAACTTGAAAGAAAAACTCGAATGCTAAATTAATTCATCAAAACTGATATATCAAGACTTTAGATAGGCTCTGAACTAAATCCTAGATGCCACATCATTAACAATATCAAAAAGACAAAAATACTCCATAATATGTCAAAAAAGAGTAAAATTGGAAAATAATAAAATTACATTAAGAAAAAGTTATTTAATAAAAATGAAGGCGGTTCATATCAAGTATTGTCTAAGATATAAATACGTATATATATATTTTGAGTAAAAAAGATACTAGTTATTGCGGGGGACATTGTATTTTAATATTAAGACACTAATCTAATGTCCTGTCTACTAATGTGATGGAGGACGGCATGCTCTATTGCTTCTTACCAACTAGAGAAAACTACCGTTGTTTGATTTAGACCATTTTGATTTTCAGGTGCTGAACGAGAAGGGTGTTGGAAAATTGTTCTCAAACAAAATTCTGTTTTTTAGATAATGGTGGTCTACGATAGAGCTTTATTGCCTCTTTCTGGTTCATTTTAGGTTTTGAGTTTCATTTTGATTTGGTTGTTAGGTTCCAAACTTATACCTTCTTTTTTGTCCTTGAAGTTAGTCTTTTGTTTTTAACTTTTTAACAAACAAAAAATGTGGCAAAAATTTATAAATCTTTTGAAAGAAAATAATTAAAGATTTTACTTCCATCCTCTCTCCCTCCCACACCATCTCTAGTGTACTGCCTCTCCCCAACCTCCACCGTTGCTTGTCTCCCCCACCTCCAATGCGGATGAAGCCCTCTTACGGGGGAGAGAAAGGGAGGAGGGCATGGAGGTGGAGAGTCGACACGATAAGAGGGTGATAGAGGCGAGGACATGGAGGTGGAGAGTTACAATAAGAGGGTGGCAGAGGAAGGGAGACGACGTCGTAGCCAGACATGAGGAAGGGGGTGGGGGGCAGCAATAGGGTTAGTGCCAGATGGGTGGCGAGGATGGAGATAGGGAGAGAGACTATTTTTTAATAATTATAAAATTTTGTCGATCCCAAGAGCAGTACTATTGGTAAAAACTGGAGTTTCTTAGTCATACTGGCTTAGAGTTTTCAAATTCGAACATTCTGGTGAGTTTAATTTAAAAGCTTTTGATATCTTTTGAGTCTGGACTTGGGCGAGTATTAAAATTTCAGTGGTGAAAGTGTGTATGATTTGAAAACTTAGAATGAAATAGAAATGAAACTCAAAATATCCAGAGAAAAAAAAGAATATTATATTATATATATATATATTATAATACGTTCCAAATATTAACAATACTTTTCATCTAATATGGTTCGCAATTGAGTTTTATTAGATTGAGTAATTAGAGTAAATGGATAGATATTGACTATTCTAGAGAAAAATCAAATTTTTTTTCTTTTTATTTTTTAGTACAATAGAGGAAAGTTTGAAGTCAAATTTTAGTAAGAAATTGAGGAGATTACGAGTTTATAACTGGAAAAATAATTTTCTCACACTTAGATCTTTTAACTATAATCCAAAATCCAAAAGTAGAATTATGAGGTGTTTGTCTCAAATAAAATATAACACTTGATAATGTTTAAAACCTTAAAGCTCTATTTAATTTGTGTTATGATTATTACTTTTTAATTTTGGTCATAAATTTGACAATGAAGCAAAAACTCTATATTTACACTAAAAAAAGGTAACAAAATTTAATATTACACTTTTTTTTAGTACATTATTAACCAATAATCAAAAGAGTTTACATTATTAATTTCTATTATTTTGCATTCACTTCTCATTCAATGCTATGAGTGACTTGGGAATATTCCTCCACTTCCCCCTTCTCCTCTTCGGGTCGGTCGCCGGCGGCGAGTCGGGTTCGCCGGCCTCCAACGGAAAATTCAATATCGCTTTTCTCCCTCTCAGCCTAAACGCCGCACAATCATAGGCCTTGGCGGCGTCCACATCGTTGTCAAAAGTCCCCAGCCAGACCCGGCTCCCCTTCCGGGTCGGGTCACGGATCTCCGCCGCAAACTTCCCCCACGGCCGCCGCCGCACTCCCCTGTAATGCCTCCTCCCCTTGGCCTCCCCTGCCGCGGCGGCTTCGGTCTCAGTAACTTCGCCGGATTTCAGCTCGCCGTCGGGCGGCGGCGCGTGGCAATTGGGGTCCGGAATTTGAGGGCTGATCAAGTCGGAATCGAAGAAGAAATCTTCCAATTTGATGATGGGTTGGAGAAGGGAGGAATCTGATGGGAAATGGGTTTGATCTGCGAAGTCTCCCAAGAGAAATTGGGTGATGAATTCCATGGTTAAGAATTCTTCGGAGGACGCCATTTTCAGAGAGAAACTGAAGAATTTAATGGGTTTATGAAGATGTGAAGAGAAGAAGAAAGCATATATTTATAATTTATATACACAAATTTCCAACTGTATTTTAAATCAACAATAAAACTAAAACGTTGGATTCTGATCCAATCCACTCGAAATAAATTCTTTTCTAAAAGATAATTATGGAAATAACAATTCTTTAGGAAAAAAAAATTGAAATATCTCAAAAGGCAGAATGCGACATCTTTTGAGGGTGTGAGGACTGAACCACCGACCTCTAATAAAATTGTAAAATATCTTAATCACTCAGATAAGTTTAGGACAGCTAGAATGCAATCAATAATCTTAAAATCATCCATTTAAGTGAATTATTAACTGCACAAATAAGTTAGAAGTAGTGATTCACATTATCAAGTTAGTTTAGCCAAGAAAAAAAGAGCAATTATTGCTCTTAACTTGGTGGGAGTGAAACAGTTTTCCTAATAAACTTTTAATTTTGTCAAATTAAACTCTAGGCTTATATTCAACTTCAGTTAAATTACGTGTTAATTTTAACCAATGACAAAGTAATAAGTCTCTTCAAACTTACCCATTTAATTGAATATTAAGGCCGACATTGGATAAAATTGCTACATTTATTCGAATTTAAAGTAATAGTTGCAACGTTTATCTAAATATAAGGCCCCAACTCAATGAAATTGATATACTCCGGTAAAAGTTGAGTACTTTTCCACTAATTTATTAACAAAAAATTTAAAAATGTTTTATACTTCACATATATATTTTTATAAAAATATATATTTGCAAATATTATAGAAAAATTGAACCAATCAAACTTCTCATATTATCCTCAAAATTAAAAAGTGAAAACCTGTTCTTATTAATTAATAAATTCAAACCAATAAAAACGAAGTCATATGTTAGCCATGACTTTTGTTCAGTGATAAGGATGGCTGCAAATGCTTTAAGTGGATGTTAAATTTGGATCGAAATGTGAACATTTTTATTAACATTTTCATATGTTTGATATTGACGAGGAATGAATCAATATTGTCATTGTATCGTACAAAATCAACGAATTATTAGAAAATATAAATAAAATAAATTACTCATAATATTAATAATAACACTTTAAAACTTATTTAAAAAAATAAAAAATATTTATTTGTTAATTTATTTACTCTTAAAGCTTTATAAATTTTTCAAAAATATATATCGATATCGATATTGACATTGACATCTAATCAATATTTTCATAAAAATAAGACATCGACATCAAATTTTAAAAACTTAGATTAAATTTTTACTGACATGTGGACATTTCTATCAATATTTTCATATGTTCATAGGTCGACATTGACATAAGAGATGAATCAATATTTCCATTGTGTCGTAAAAAAATCGATAAAATATTAGAAAATATCAACCAAATATATCACACATAATATTAAAATTAACAATTTTATAGTTATTTAAAAAAACTTAAAAAGTTATTTGTTAATTTATTTATTTCATAATTTTTATATTTTTTCTAAAAATATTCATCGATATCGACATCGACATTTTAGGGATATTTTCACAAATAAGACATCGATGTCAAATATTTAAAAGTTTGGATTTAAAAGAGGATATAATTCATGGACGATTCTATCGATAATAAAATTGAAATATATATAGATTATTTTTTTTTTAATTTGGTTTATGTTTTTTTTTTCCAGGGAAAGAGGTCGGCAAGAACAAGAAGGTGGCCGCAGACACATATTTGGCAATGTTCTACCACCTTCCTTAGCTTTAAATTAGGTCCATTGAATTTGGGATTTTTGCAGTTTTAATTATGTTTTGATGATTATATTTTTGTTCGACAACCATTTTGACTTTAGTTTTTTTGGTTTAAAAATAATCTTTGCTTTCTTACCATATATTTTTTAGGATGTTTTTCACATTCTTTATAAAGATATTTAAATTCTTAGCTAAAAAAGACTTTTTTTAATAGAATATTAAAAATAAAATGATTATTCATATATATTTTATTTATGTGGGAGTCATACTTTGAACCTCGACTTATATTTTTTAACCAGTTGAGTTATATTTAACTTGGCGACATGAAGACGATACTAGAAAGAAGAAGATAATAGTATCAATATATTGTACCTCACTTACATTGGAATTTTGAAAATAGAGGACCAGAGTTGTTAGACAAATTAATTGAAATATGTATTTTTTTAGTACAATAAATATGGGATGAAGTGTAACCTCCATATTTTTTATGTCTCATTTTTTTTGTTCTTTTAGAAACGGTGTGTTTAATAATTAGTCATTTTTCATTTTCAAGAAATGTTTCCAAAATTGTATAGAAAATTTTTAGAAACAACAAAATCAAGTTTTTGTTTCTAGATGCCATGTTTTCATCAAATTTTGTTTTTAAAACATAGATAAGAACACTATTTTATTATAAATATATAATAAATATTCAAAATTAAATACAACGTAAAAAAATGTGTAGTTTAATTTTAAAAAAGTAATTAATTTTTTTCTTTAATTAATTTAAAAGTTCAAAAATGAAAAAGCAGAAATGGTTAAATTTTTGGTTCAAATAAAAAAGAAAGAATAATAACAAGTACATAATGGAGTTCTCTTTTTAAGAAAATGAGAAACATGAAACATAAAACAGTTCGAAATATCCACGTTGTTCATCTATTTTATTAGATGAGGATTTTGTTTATGGGGCTCATTTTTTTTTTGGGAATATTAATAACAATAAAAATATTTTTTTACGAAAATAAATGCTTGATCATTTTTAATATTTTATATTAAAATGAGTGAAGTGCTCGTTTCTTATTTTAAATATTTTTATTTTTATAATTTTCTTTTAGAAATATCCATCGACATCGACATTTTATTGATAATATCATCAGCATTTTCATAAGACTGAAATCTCGATATTTTCATCTACATCGACATTTAAAACCTTGACTAAAACTAAATTGGCACAAACGAATGACTCTAGTTCGATTGCATAAAAAAGTATCATTAGATAGCGATGAGTGATAACATATTTAGAGGCTCTCCCACCTTATCTTTTAAGGTAGTTTTGCATTTGTGGTATGAGAGTGATGTAAAGTGCTCAAAGACATTGGACATCCAAGAGATTACCATTTTATCAAGTTGTTTACTTTCTAGGGACCATATGAGTTCTTTTTTCAGCTTATTTATATCATAAATCAAAATAAATTTAATTTTGTTGTGTTTTAAATTTTGTCTAAGAAAGAGATTCCATAAAGATAATAAATTTTTTAAAAATAAGTTGGTTTTGCAACTATTTCATTTTTTATTTTGTTTTTAAAAATTAAACTTAGGATATTACTCTCACATTCGGTGTTCTTTTGTTTGTTATATAGTTTTTATGGAAAAAAAAAACATTTTAAAAATTTGTTTTTGTTTTTGAAATTTAATTTAGAATTCAAATTTATTTTAAAAATAGGTAAAAATCTTACTAAGAAAATGGTATAAGAACAAGCACATATACATTTTTTTAACGGGGTTGAGAGGATTTGAACTCACGATCTTCTGAACTGACATAAATGTCTTAACCTGTTGAACTACGTTGGCAAAAATAAAAATAATTTTAAAAAATATAAACTAAAAACAAAAATATTGAAATTGATTGCAATAATTGAATTGTAAAATTGAGGGGCATCTCTGTCTCGTTGCCGTCCTCCAACGGGGAGGCCCAGTGTTACGTATTGCTGACGTATTCAAATTGCGTCATCCACATTTCATTTTCATACATTAAATTATTGCATTGATAATGCTTGAAAAATTTCACGCGTAAAATTAATACGTATTTTTTAGAAAATAATCGCTAACTATTTTTCTTTTCCTCACTTTTTTGTGTGTTTTATATTATATTTGAACTTGAGTGGATTTTTATTAGATTATTTGGGTAAAAGAACGTACTTGGTTTATGCTAAAAAAAAAAAAGAATCGAATGAGATCTAACCTAGTCAAAGTCGAACACGTAGAACAGCTGACTCGTTTCGTTGGGATGACTTGTACAAGAGGGGCAAACTCTCGGACAATCAAATCAGTAATCAGCTTGGACTCAATATTAAGAAGAGCTCATTTGTCTCGTTGGGATGACCTGCATTCGAATGTGATACCTATGTAGAGGTGATGCCTCTCTATTTATAGGTTGGGGTTTCAACAGCCCTTCCGACAGATAATTATCAGTGTCAGAGGTCATGTCGGACATGTGGGGGATTGAACTTACAATCTTTTGGTACACCAATTATCGTTGAACTATGCTCGCTTTCTAGTGTATATCTATTAATTAGTATGTTAATTATCTGTTTTTACCATTAAATACAGTTTCGACCAAAATTTATATTTAAATAAGCATGCCATGCTATTATTCTATTAATGATGTAATGACATATATGCTAAATAAAAATAGTTAATATAGGTCAATTTAAAATAATTTAGAGAGATTAAGGGTCCTTCGAATAGGGATAACATCACCTTTAGAAAAAAAGTATATTAATGTGACTGTCTGCTATTTTAATTAGAGATATTATATAGATTCTATAGTATATATTATAAAAAAAACTTTTACTTTATATGTCATATATAAAATGACATACTTCAACTTTTCAAAAAAGAAAAAGAAATGACATACTTCAATTATTTACGTTATAGTTAAATATATAATGTATAATTACAAAATAAACTTTAGAGGATCCATATGGAATTAAAGTATTTATGGAACTAAAATAAAATAATGATCAATGTTCTGATAATTTTTTTTTCCTTTATACGATAAATAATTAAATACTGACCAAAAAAAACATGGTAATTAATATATATATCCGGTTAAAGGGCTTTGAATTAGATCTCCACTCCCACTTGTATTTGGAAAAAATAATTAAATACTAAAAAATAAAGTTACATCGACTTTTATTTCGGTTATTTACTTTATATCATTATTATATACCAAAGGATAAATGTTTCTACATTATCATATACTTTGTATCATTATTATTTGTATTACATTTTTCCACCACTCGTATTATTTGCATTAAACTAGCTGACCAATAGCTGCTCGCCAACTGGCAACATAGCCATTTGGGAGTCTCTCACCGGCTTGGCTTCCTTGTTAGCCGTGGCTTTTCTCCTCTTAGCCGAGGCGTTAGCCAAACCTTGAGTGGTAATAATTAGGTCATGTTGTCGGCGTCGAGCCGAGACTCTATGTGGCGGCGGGTCACCGGAGCCAATGCGGTTTGGAAAATTAAGCAAGGCCTTAGAGCCGCGCATTTGGAAAGCGGCGCGGTCGTAAGCCAACGCCGCATCCTCAGCCGTCTCGTACGTGCCGAGCCACACACGTGCGCCACTCTTGGCCGGGTCTCGAATCTCCGCCGCATACTTCCCCCAGGGTCGGCGTCGGACCCCTCGGTAGTGCTGCCCTCGGCAGCCCAAGGGCGGCGACAAAGCCTTGGTTGGTGCAGAGAAGCCGGGGTCGGGTTTAACGGTCGGGAGCTGGGCGGCGGCGGAGGAGGAATGGAGTGGGGAAAGGCCAAAAACGACGGCGTCGTGGAGGGAGTTGAAGACAATCATGTCGTTGAGTTTGAGGGGGAAATCGGGCCATTGATCTGTTAAGGAAGAGATGATGAGGTCGGAGGAGTCGTAGGTTAATGATGCTCTGTTTTCTACATCCATTTCTTCACAGAGAGAGAGAGATTTTAGATATAATGGGAGATCAGAGGATAACACAAGGGTATAAAAGTCTTATACCTATATCATATATTTATAGCAAAATTTCCATTCTTTTGTGTGGGAGAGAGGGGATAAAAGTCTTATAGCTATATCCTATATTTAACCCAACCCAACATGATGGGTAAACATTTGAATCCACGATCTTTTAGTAAGGATATATATATATTTTGACGAATTAAATTATACTTCAGTTCACATGTATTTTTTGTTTCTTGTACATTAATTTAGTAGTTAAAGACATTTAATATATATTTTTCTATTTCTAAAGAGTTATAGGTTCGAATTCTTATTTGATGATGTTTTTTTTCTAAAATAACAAAAATATTATTGATTTAATAATTTTCATCAATAAAACATTTCTTTAATACCATATTTATTTGATAATTTATTAACTTATTGGATAGCATCCAACAAGTATTGCAACCTTATCTAATAATTTAATAAAATGACTAAATAATTGATTGAAATTATATTTAATATATATATATATATATATATAAAAGAAACAAAACTATTGCTATCTTAATAATTGTAGTATTAAATTAAATTATTTCTTATATTTTTTGTTATTAAGTTTTGAAAAGACCCATTTTTGTCTGTTAGGAAACATGGTGACGGAGAACCCCCTCTCCCTAACTTCATCAATTGTTGATATACCTTCCACCTAAAAAAATTTAAGAGGGTAGAGTTGGTTAGGTGGAAAAAAATATGTAATTCAGGACCCGTAGATTTGGTAACATTTTCGTTTTTGTTTCTCATTTCCAATTTTATTGAGAAATCTATGTATTTTACAATTATATATACTTCTTATTTCTCATTTTTTAAAAACATTCTTAAAATTGTATAGAAATTTTGGAAATAACATAAATAAGTTTTTTATTTCTTGTTCTTGTTTAAAATTTGTTCCAACATAAATAAAGATTTTACTTTTATCATCCTTGAATATGTGAGTCTTGAAGTCATGTCATTCTATTTTCTTTATTAAAAAAAAGAAGAAACATTAATAAAAAATAAGAATATTGAGTCCTTAATGTCATAGGTGGACAGCTCAATTTCCCCTCTATTAGTAAAAAATTTGACTATTTCACCTAAGGAGCTTCATTCAAATGAATATTAACATTAATTAATTTACAACACTTTATTGATAATTTTACAATATTTTATGGCTTCACAAATTGAACAACTAATTAATTAAAAGGATGACCACTTTTAGCGCAGTAGTAACCACTTTGACCTAATTGTCCTTTCATACCAACTCAATGCGTTGACATTAATTAGATTCCATTCAAGAAAAAGAAAAAATTCTAATCAAATTATTACTTTGAGTAAATAATTAAAAAAATAGGCAAAAAATATCTGTACAGTTCATGGATTTAATTTTTATGGGTATTGATTCTTTCTGATGTATTTTAAGTAATATTTAGATATTTTGTTTCCAAACAGTGCTTTTCTACTTCGCTTGATTTGGAAGGATAGGTTCGGAAATTTGTTTAGTTGGATTAGGGTATTTTTGTAACTTAGAACAATATTTTCTTTTTTTTTAAGTACATAATGTAGGATGGGGGATTTGAACTCTCAACATCATAGGATACATGTGTGGCAGAACATAGCTTTTAGTTCGCGATGTTTAAGTGTTTGTTGGTTTTAGTTGGTCTAATAATTTATTGATTGGTTAATTTTGAGAAACTATTTCAATTTATAATTTTCTGATTTTCACTCCAAATTATGTACATAATATAACCAAATTTTTGTCAATTCGAACTTAGTTCATTGGATAAGGTACCAATTATCTTAATTATTTGAGGTCGAAGGATAAATCTTCGCCCCACAATATTGAACTAAAAAAAAGAAAAAGTGCAGTTTTAACTTTAACGTAATTTGAAGTAACCAATTAGGCTTTTATATGATGAAACCTAGAAATCAATCACCGATCCAATTTATGTACCTATGCAAGATATACCTTAACAGAAATTAAAAGAGTAACGATGGAAGCAAGTAATTGAGTTCAATAATTCTTGATATAAGATTATGGAGAAGACTAGTATATGAGAAGACGTTTATTATTTCCCAAGAGTAACAGAGTTGGTACCTATTTTCACCGACCCTTCTTATGATAACCTATAAGTAAATGACGTTAATTTGAACATATCTTCGTTGATTTCAAAGTATGCAATATGTTAGTAAAACTATAAAGTACAATTAAAAGTAAAAAAGAAAGGAAAAACCAATCAATGTGAAAAGAATTAACCTTTGAAATTTTATGAGTATGTTTCTCCTTAATTTCAATTCAATGATTTGTAAGTACTTTAAATTTCAAATTCTTTTACCAATATTTGACTTGTAGTACAATAATTAATTTATCTCAAATACCAACTATTTAGCAAAATTGTGGGTTCTTTCTCCCTTCTTATTTTAGGTATGGTTAGTGAGGGGTGGTATTGCAATTCCACAAACTAATATAAGTTTTATGATAGTATTGTAGAAAACTCTTATTTTTAAAAGACGATCTAATATAAAATACAGACAAAGAAATAACTAATTTCGTTAATATATTGTACTAAAATTATCTTTAGACCTAAAAATTTAAGTCGTTGAGTTAGAATAAGTTCAATTTTTTTTTTAAATACATTCTCAACGTTATTTGAATATATAAATTGTGGTGCATTACATTTCTTATTTTAAGATGGAAAAAATAACAAAATGAAAGAAAAATGGTTAAAATCATCTCTTTGAGAGATCAAGTTTTAAGAACTATCAATAGTTTTAAAGTTTTCAAACTATTGCCATTGTAATAATATAAAGACTAACATATATCCTTTTAACTTTACAGTCCACTTTTAAAAATGTTTCCAAATTGAAAAATTTTAAAAGGTAGTTTGTAGTTGGGTTTCTTTTAAGTTTTTATAAATTTAGGCAAAATTTTAAAAAGTCTAAATTAAGACTTTGTTTGCAACTTTTTTTTTTTTCTATTTAAAAACTTTAAGTGTGTGAAAACTATTTTTCTTTCCTTTGAATTGCATTTCACTTTTAAAAAATACTTGAACTTTTATCCCAACTATATTTTTTTAATTTAAAAAGTTTGACTAGGATTTGAAAAGTAATTAATAAACAAAAAGCAATGTTGGTAAATAAACATGATTTTTTTCAAAAACAAAACATTAATTATTAAACGGCCCATAAACAAATAAATTATTAGAAACAAAGTCTAATTTAAAAAAAAAAAAAACAAAAAACAAAAGAACTCTGAGTAAATATATGACACTTTGGAAAGGCTTGTTATTTATTTATTTATTTTTATTTTTATTTTTAATATTTGCAAAGGAATAGGCTGAAATATTGTCGCACTTATTCTTATCTTAGATTCATTAAATTTCTAAAGAGGTAGAGTGGAGTGCAAGAAAAGAGGCCTTTGCTTCAAAAGTCCCTTTGAGAACCTCTGTTCTATGGTTTTTATTTTTATTATTTTTTATTTTTGTCATTCAAAAGAAGAAAAGAATCATTCATTTCAACTTACCTTTCTTGTTTTAAGTTTTGTCCTACTATATAAAGAAGGAATAGAAGTTCCATGCTCATAACAAAAAGAAAGATTTAAGCGTTCAAACATGACAATCATGGATGATAGAATGTCGTATGTCGATCCTATAAAAGATCAACAACATGGTACGGTATTGTATTTAGAACTATTAATAATAATGTTTTAGTCTAAATTTCATTTTGGTTAATTCCAGAACTTTCATACTTATTGTATTTTGGTTTTTTAGAAAATAATTTTGCATATTGAGATCAACATGTATATGAAAGTTAGAAAAAAGAGGGCTAAGCCTAATGTTTTTGTTAAACACAATAAAAATTTAAAGGACAACGACATGGTAGAAACGTATTAGAGTAGTAAAAGTAAGTATTAATTGGTATATATCTCCAACTATAAAATCGTGAGTTCCATCCCGACCACTTCATAGGATTTAAGTCAGAAATCTTTATGATGGAAAAATATTTGTCCTTCCAATTATTCGAGAGTTACGATTTTGGGTTACTAATATTTGTTGGTTTTTTTTTAATTTAATATTATTTTTTTTTTACAGAAATTATACGATCAACAAGGATTGAGCCACCAACTCATTATACATTCAAAATTAATTCTTACTCAGTACTTTCAAAAATAGGGATGGAGAAATGTGAATCTGGAGACTTTGAAGTTGATGGCTATAAGTGGTAATTTGAAATCCTAATTAACATACATTTAAATTGCAACAATAATTAATATCATAAATACGATAATATTTCTACTTTATGGTTTTTCGTTTTAAAAACAAAATTGTGTTTCGTAACTATTTTTGTTTGTTGTTTCTTATTCTCTAAAATTTTAAGTTAAAAAAATCTTTATTTTTCTATGAAATTTAACTTTTTAAATTAAATATTAAAAAATTTTATGTTATATTTATTTTTGTATTTGTTATGAATTTTATAAGTGAATAATGATAAAATAATGCTTTGGTTTATGTTTTGGAAAAAATATTGAAATAGGAAAAAAAAACCAAAAAACTTATCCTGGTATTCCAAAATTTCTACACAATTTTGGAAATATTTTTTAAAAAGAAAAATGAGAAATGGGAACAGAGTTATCAAACGCTTATATTCTTTAAAAATGGGAAACGAGAAAAAAAAAAGAAATAAAAACGCTACCAAATAGGTCGTTAGCATTACGGTTTCCAATTAATATCTCTTCCTTTCTTCTCACATGTCTTAGGAAATTGATTCTACATCCAAATGGAGATGATAAAGTGGAAGATCATATTTCTCTCTACTTGGCTATATCATCTAAAGGCAATCAGCTTCCTCTTGGCTGGGAAGTGAGGGTTATTTTCAGGTTTCTTATATTTGACCAAATCAGAGACAACTATTTAACAATCCAAGGTTCTAATTTCTATTTTTTTTTTTTATCAAATGATCCCGAGACGGACCCAAATTCAACAAAATAGTTATCAAACAGGAACTAAATTTAAGACTCTAAACCGTTAACTATATATAAGGGTTTTTTCTGCTCGCAGATGGCAAAGTGAGGAAGTATTCTAAAATGAAGAATGAACATGGGATCACCCACTTGCTTTCTCATAATGCTTTGAATGAAGCCTCCAATGGGTTTGTTGTTGATGATAGCTGCACATTTGGAGTTGAACTTTCTGTGCTTAAAGTCTCAAACAAAGGAGAGAGTTTAAGCATTATAAAAGAGCCTCAACTTGACCATTTTATTTGGTATATCTATCCATTTTCTTCTTATACTGGTGAATCCTACACCTCCCAACCATTCACTGTCAAGGGAAGAAAATGGTTAGTAACAAAACTCTTATGCAAAAAAAAACACGTTATCAAACGGGGTTTATTAATTCTTGTTTGGGAAATTGTAGTGGGTGGCAAAATCTTTTTATATACTTCAAAATATGTCACCTGTTTTTTTAATTTTCAAATATAGCAAAAAATTTCATTTATACTAGTATATCACACACTCATATCAATAGTATATCGACAGCATATTAGATGTATATCGCACAAACACTCATATCAATAGTATATCAAATATATATTACATAAATATTGCAAATATATCAGACACTCATATCAGTAATATATCAGATGTATATCACATACATATATATATTACAGATGCATATCATTTGGATAAAGTTATCATTTTAAAATTGACCTCTGTTCTTTTTTCCTTTTTTTAAAATAAAAAATGCTATATTTGAAAAAACTAAATGTTAGTTGTCATTTTGTTAATTTTACAAAATGTTTTTGACATATTTACAACTGTGTACACTTGTTTTGGCTTAATGAATTATTACTTCAGGAGGATGAGGATGTATCCAAATGGATCCTCTGTGGGAAAGGCCACAAATCTCTCAATTTACTTGAAGTTGGATGAATCAGAGAACATTCCAATAGGGAAGAAAATCTATGCCAAATACTTTTTGGGTATCTATAACTTTGGAACTAAAAAATATTTTGAAAAATCAGGTAAGACTCTGTTAATTTAAATTATCTTAGTTTCAAAGATCTTTTTTTTCCATTTTTTTTTTTTTTTGAAATTTTATGTGGGAATTATTGTATTTTGCAGATGACCATTGGTTTACTTCCTCAACATATGGCAGTGGCTTTCCTGAATTCTTGGCTCTCAAAGACCTCAAAGACTCATCAAAGTCCTATGTGCAAACTGATGGTTTGTTTCTCAAAGCTAGAATTGTTGCCATGTCGACCGTAGAAGAATTTTAAAAGTCAATCCCGACATATCAAATCGTTGGGTTAATATTAGAATATGATAATATGTAACAAGAATGTAAATATAACACCATATAAAATATATATGTCTGTTTAAAATATTATTGAATTATTTCTCTACCTTGTATCGAGATAGCACATACATTGCATTGGAAAAAATTTAGAGAATTACAGCATTTGAATTAATTGTATCACAAGATTTCTTAAAACTAAATTAGCAAGATGGTTGATATTGAAGTCTTTAATGTGGGCCTTGTTGGGCTGAGGAGATCAGTTATCCAAGGGCGGCCCAATAGCTCAAATTTTCACATGGGCCCTCCCAACATTTCCTTCTGACCAAAAATCTCTCAAACTTTGATTCCAATTCCACTATATATGGATGAGAAGATTAAAAATCCCCTTTTAAATGACTGTCTCTTTCTTTTTCGTTATTTTTCATGTTTTAATAATTTATAAATATGACATTTTTTTATTGTGATTTAAAACAATGGCAAACAATTAAGACAACCTTAGTAAATACATCAGCAACTTGCCTCTAACGATAAATTAACAAAGAAAAGATCAAAAAGTATTAAAAATCTTATCTCCTGCCTGTAAAATGAGACTCGAACTCTCTTTTAGGTTTCTTTCGAAATGCTATATATTAGAACACTAGATCAATAGTCTCAGTGTTTTTGAAAGGTCAAGAAATAGTTAGACGATTTTTCATTTTCTAACGAATTATTTATTTAAATTATGTGCTTAGAATATGTTCGAGAGAGATTTTTTAGCAAGTATTTTTAGTAAAAATAATCTAATCAAAAGTGATTTTTTCATATATCCTAAAGAATGCATTTTAAAAGAGACTATCGGGCTAATTAAGCATATTGCTTGCCTTTTTTTTCCCTAAAAAACCAAATATGGGTGAGCAAATTCATGGATTGCTAAAGAAATATAACCGCGAGAGTTCAATAATAAATGCTTTATTACCAAAAGTTAATTGATATAAAGAAGCATCCTCCTTAAAAATGACATCACTATATAAAATAAGATACCAAAGAATTTAATCTTAATTAAGAATCGGTTAAGTAGATGTTAATTAAATCTATCCAAATCTATTAGCTTAAGTTTATAAATGATTAAATTTATCCAAATCTATTAAGTTTATGGGTGGATTAGTCATCAAATTGATACATATACATATACATATTAATTTTCATAATTTTCAAATGTATACGTTAAAAGTACTCGTAGGTATCGAGTAGGTATCGAGTATGTGTGGCTCATTTCTAATAATTTCACTCATAAAAAATCTCTCAGTTTCATTTTATCAATAATATGTAGTAAAATTTTAATTTGTTGGGAGAGTTTGAACTAGTATTTTTAAGTAATATGAAAACGATCTTTAAAAAACACTCATTCAAATCGTCGAATCTTATCCTCATCACCATTAAAAAAATTGACAAAAGAAAAGTATTTGTTTTCTTATTTCTTTCTTAGTTGTCAAACACGAACTAAGGATGATGAGAAGAAGATTATAGTTAAGTATTCTTCTTTCTTTAATCATATTTAAGAGGTTACCATATTGGAACCTCCATATTATCATTTACTTCCAATTTATTATTAATTTTTACTAAATTTATTAACCAATATCCATCCTTCACCCCTACTAAAGTTTGAAAACAATCTATATATTTTTTTTATTGGAGGAAAAAAAAGTAAGTTTGACTTCCTAATAATTTACACCCGACATAAGTGCTCTTGATCTTCATAATATCCATTACTTCATAGTCAGAGAGTAATAAATTAGGAATTTGTGAGTCTGTCTTTTAGTAAAAAGAGAGTAATATAATAAGCCTATAAATAAAATTTTGTAAATTAAACCATTGACAAAAGATCGTCAAAATATATCCTCCTTTACTTTATAATAACAGAATATCAATAATAATTCATGATCAACATGAACAAACTCATATATATCCTTATTAAACAATATAGCAATATCCTGACAAATAATCCAACGCCAATAATAACATTAAAATTAATCATTAAAAACAAGACTAGATACTCCCGAATTTTCCACACCCAATAATCCAAAGAGAGGATATATTTTGACGTGTCCCCAAACAAGGCACTTGGTCTACATGCAAACCATGCATAAGAACCTCCTCGACACGTGCCAATGTGCTCCTTAACACGTGCTACTTCGCCACCCTCGTATTTCTCTCTATATTAAACCCTCCTCCCTTTTCTTCACCTCTCCACAAAGAGAATAAAATTTCCTCTTTTTTTTCTTTTTCTCAGATTAATTTTCAAAACTTGTATCCATCTTTTTTTTTGTTGCTCCGATGGCCGAGCACCAGCAGTACCCGGCGGCGGCCCACCAGCCGTACGGCCCGGGGCCGCACCAGCAGCAGCAGGGCTCTCAACCGCGCTACCAGATTGTGAAGGCCGCCACCGCCGCCACGGCTGGCGGCTCTCTCCTGATCCTCTCCGGCCTGATCCTTGCCGGGACCGTCATCGCTCTCACGATTGCGACTCCGCTGCTCGTCATTTTCAGCCCGGTGCTGGTCCCGGCCGTGATCACGGTGTCTCTTCTCGTCATGGGCTTCTTGGCCTCCGGCGGCTTCGGCGTGGCCGGCATTACAGTCTTCTCATGGGTCTATAGGTAAATGTACATAATATTCAATTTGCATATATAATTAATGATATATATCCTTGTATAGTTTTTGAACCACAATTTTAATATCTTGAATTTACAAGAAAATTCGTTTCTTAAATTGATTTTATAGTGGACAAATAAAGATTTCATTCTAGTGTCATTCAGTGTTTTTGTGTTAATTTTTCTTTTATTATTATTATTATTATTATTATTATTATTATCTTCTATATGAACTTCAATTTCTATGGTGGATTTTGTTCCAACCCAAGTCATTATTAAAGGGGGGAAAAGGAAAAAGGGCGAATTAAAAAAGGCGAGTGAAGGGTATTTTTGTCTTTTTTTATTGATCCAATTCTACCCCAAATATTTTAATTTTAATCTATTTATAGAGTATTCGTACCTGAATTTTAATTTCGGTGGGAGAGTTTCGTACTTCTTCGGTTCAAAATATACCATTAATTTTTTCTAAGGAAAATACTTCGGCTCCTTTGCTGCAAGGGCCAGCTCTTGCCGCAAATCTTGTCTTCACCAGCTCTCAGTTCTTAGTCCGTACTAATCTTGTACGGACAAGATTGGAAGAAGTTATTAGAGGATAGATGATAGGGCAATAATAAATAATAATTAAAAATGTTGGTTTTGGGGCAGGTACGTGACAGGGAAACAGCCACCAGGGGCAGACCAGTTGGATATAGCCCGACACAAGCTGGCGAGTAAGGCTCGAGAGATGAAGGACAGAGCCGAGCAGTTCGGGCAGCAGCAGCAGCAGCAGCCCTCTGGCCCCCAGACTGCAACTTCTTAAGCCCCGATATCCCATCTCAAACCTTATATATGACACAAAAAAAAAAAAGAAAAAAAAAACTTTGCAAATTTCATTGGGTTTGTTTTTCTCTTCGACTTTGTTTTTGTGAATTTTGAGTGTCTGTGTTCATGTCAGTAAAAAGCTTTTAGTTTTATCATGTCCCTGCCCTGCCCTGGGCTGTAATGAAATATTCTGTCTTTAATTTCTTCTTTCTGATTGTACGTACGATGATTTGGTCTTGGTCTTTGGGTTTGAATAATCTGAATCTCTGTGAATTTTATAAATTTTTATTCTGTTCGTGAAGTTTCTATCTTGAAGAGGTTTTAGAACAGTGGTACGGTTGATTTTGAGAACTAAATTCCAAAATAATGCATCTTGAATACTCACCAGAACGGCTAGATTTTGAAGAGGCTGTGTGCTACAAGACAGCTGAATCGTGGGGAAGTTGCATGCAACGGTAAGCTAAAATGGTTCTCAAAATTTCAATCACAGCCCTGCATCAGAAGAAAGAATCTTCACATCCTAAGAAAACAGAGAGAAGCGTAGAAAATTAGCTTCAACTTCAAAGGGAGAACAATTTTAACAGCTTCCTCGGAAAACAAATGAGCAAGGAAATTCGAAAATGTAGACGAATCTGAATCGATGAAAGCAGGGAAGATAGCAATATATTGTGCGTAGTTCGTCGCCGTAGCTGCACCGCTACTGTTAAACTGATCAACTGATAGACATAAATGTCTAAATTTTTCAAGCTAGGTTCATAAAAAATTGGGCGGGTTTTTATTAAGAAGCAATGTACTTTTTAATGTTATGAGAAATCTTGAAATTTGGGAAGAAATAAGCCCCAGCTACAAACTAGTTGAGTTTGGGCATATCTTTGAATTTGATCACTTCTAGAAAACAACTAAGCTCAGAAATATAGGCATTTATCTCTAAACCTTCTTATATTAATTTAGTAGTCAGATATTTTATCAAAGAATTAAAACTTGTATGATCAACTTACAAGAAAAAACAGGTGAGATTTAAGGAACTTTTATGAGCCTGCTGTGACCTCTCTAGCTAGGAACTGGATTACACAGCTGCCTCTACTCAAGATGGTCGTTCGGCTTCAGTGACAAGAAAACTGCAGCATACTGTCTTAGTCGACTGTCGACGCCTTTTCGTTTTTGCGTAGCGTAACCTCGAGTTCGCATCTGGTGCCAGCGCCACGAAAGCTGGATGACCACAGCTCCCCATGTTCGCCAATTCGATGAGTAATAGCGCATTGTTCGGTTGAGCCTTTCGCTCGCGAACTTGTACCGAAAGTGTTCGGTAATGTACTTGAGATCGCCTGCGTCGAGCCCGTATGCTTCTACTGGCTGCACACATGAAAACGTTGCCAAAGAGGTTGGAAGCTTATCATAATGTGGATGGTGCCGGAGACACCACGAGAGCAGCTCCTCGCCAAAAAAGCCACCGGAGTTAACCAGACTAGTGGCTACAGAGCCTTTGCTAAGGCCCCCCTCGCCAAAAAAGCCACCGGAGTTAACCAGACTAGTGGCTACAAAGCCTTTGCTAAGGCGCCCTTGGCTACGCTCTACGCATCCCTCGACGATAAACACCACCCGTTGCACAGGGTCTCCCTCCCTCACTATCTACAAAAGGGATCAAATTTTGAATCTCGAGGAAGTCGTGAAAATGCATGCTCAAGTACTCGGAAGCGTTACCTTTTCACCTTTGGCATACAAGAGTGGTTTAACCCGATCACAAATGTTGTCGAGTATAAGATCATCCAACATGTGAAAGAAAGGTACCTTAAAAGATACCGAGTGCATATGTTAGTCTTTAAGTGCGATTACGTTTAACCTAAAGAGTATATAGTACACTAAAAATATACCTTCCTAACGAGGTCTAAACAAAGGTAGCGTTTGATGTCACGGCGGAGGCCATCAGGCAGCCCTCCAATGAGCTCGGTCTCGTCTAGCCCTCCCATTGCTACCCACCTTTGATATTCAAAATTGCAAACTCTTTCCCTCAAATGGACGGGCAATTGTCGCCTCTTCATCCACCAGTTCATTTCTCGAAACCGTATTTGCATCGTCTCTTTACTTGCCATGACAGTTTGCAAGAAAATCTACACACATTACAACAAAAAGAACAAAAGGGAAAAGGAAAAATCCACACATTGTTCTTCAAATAATCCTCTAGTATATATACTTAAATTCGATCCTTTTTCAAACCAATTCCGAGTCTCATGTCTCGGAGACATTAATTCAAACAGGTGGCGGGGACTCGTTCAAACTCACCTGTATATTTCCAATTAGGGTGACAAAAAGCACCAATCCTGCAAGTGTGATGCAGCAACTGAATATCACTTCCACCAAATCACTTGTGGGATCAAGTTCATTGCCAAAGGAACTGTAGAGCACAATAACGCCACAGTTTACAATTGCTCACAATGTGTTTGATAAAATTCCTGTGAGAGCAAAGAAGCAACTTGGGGGAGTGGAAAGTTACCTTAGATTCAATAAACCCCAGAAGACAGGATAAAGAATTCTAACGGCTAGAGAGTTACTAGAGAATACCAAAAGAACAGGCTCATAAATTCCATAGCTGAAGGGTCCATTGACCTCCAAGCATAACGACTTGATCGTCGTCGAGTTATTGCCACGGGAGGAAACGAATTTACCGACCCCCTTGTAGCCCGATATGGGAGAGTTGAGGCCTGAGCAAGACAATGCCAGTTTGCACATTTTTCTTCTCTCGCATTGTTGCTCAAGGCACGAGATTAGCCGCTGCGTTGCGAGGAGATACCAGCAACCTCCCGCAACCTAAGACATTGATCGGATGCATGTAAATGCGACAAAAGGACGACGATTTGGACATTCAACCTACCAAGAGCACTCCATTAATATGAACTATGCTTGTTCCCAATGTCTATGTCTATATTAGATACGATCTACGATCGTTATGTCTAATTCTTAAATTTTATAGAATCTTGACCTTAAAATTGTGATTCTAAGTAATTTATGTTGTTAACTAAATGTGAATGATAATATATGACATATCTATTAGATAAATGTCGTTGTTGATTTTACCTTATATGACAGACAAACAAGTAGAGAGTCTAGACAAATAGACAAAATAAAGTTTGACACAATCTATCGAACAAAACTCAGAAGTTGACATTGTTGCTTAAACATAGAAATAGAACCGTTACGAATGGGATGAGTCATAACAATAATAACAACATAAAGAAACAACAAAAAGAAAATGAAAGTTTGAAAGTGAAATGTGTGAATATTTGGACTTACATGAGAGGCAATCAAATAGGCAAAGACATTGAGGCTAAAACGCCACCAAATGCTGCCAAAGATGTAGCCAGTGACCTTTTGGAGTTTGTTCATCAAGTAAATGCTGTGGTAAAGCTTTGGAAAGAACTGAAATAGGTAGCTCACTAACACCACTCTCATCACCTCTTTTATCTCTTCTTCTCTCAATAGTTTCCGCACAACCAACCATGTCACAACCTACAACCAATAACATCCTCCATCGCAATTAATGTCGAAAACATTTACGACTTAATTCCGGTTCTTTCTACTATTTCTTGAGATCCCACATTAGCGTGAGGTTCTGTGTTCGAACTTTTCTACCGTTAAAGTATAAATTTCAACACCAAAATCTTAAGTAATCCATTAGACTTGATAAAAAGAAAGGTTGAGAATTTTTATTTTCCTTTTTAAAAAATTAATAACTCACTGTCAATTTTTTAACAGTGGTAATTAAAAAGATAATTAGTATTCAGCAACATAAATATTAAGATAAAGCTTGTTTCTTAACAATGCTCTTTCAGAAGACTTTTAACTTTTCAACCGTATTAGCTGAATTTCAAAAATAATAACAAAAAATAAAGAGACATGGGGTCTCTGAATATTTTAAATCTTATTTTTTACTTTTAAAAATTAAGCAAAACTACATTTATATATATACCCAGTTTTCCATTTTTAAGAAAGTACCTAACCAAAAAAAAAAAAAATTAAAAATTAACAACTACTTTTTTAGTTTTAAAAACTTGGCTGGGTTAGCAAATACGTAATAATATTTTTTAAAAGAAAAACATATATGATATATGAATTTTTTACTAAAAAGAAAATTAACCTTTTATATAAACAAAATTCAGGAGAGGAAAAAAAGGACTGAAACGAAAAATGATTAAATTTCGAACTGAAATCTTGAAATGATTTAATTTTACTAACCTGAGGAATGGGAATAATGACAAACAAATCGAGCCAGAATCCCTTGAAGGACCTCACATAATGAGAAGCAACCGCACGTGCGTCCCACACGAGGCTCCCACTCCCGACCACCAACGACGCCGTCGAAACATACGCCAGCCGGAAATGCAGCCACACGTGGCACACATGCACCAGGTCGACGCACGTGCGGGCGGCGGTGACGACGGCGGCGAAGGCCGCGTCCCGGTAGAAGCACGGCGGGCCGGCCTTGGTCAGAAAGATCACGTAAAAGAAGAGCGGGTCGACCGCGAGGGACGCTGCACGCGCCAGCAGCACTACGCGGTTCCAGCGCTGGACCCACCGGCAGCGCGGGTCGAGCACGCGCCGCCGCGAAGATCCGGCGAAGAAGTCATCGATATCCCTTTGCTCTTGTTCTTGTTCTTGGGCATGGGCTGTAATTGTGAGGCGTTTGCATTTGGGCATCATTAGAGAAAGAAACCAAAAAATTAAATGCATAAAGAAATAGAAATAAAGGGGCTGGGAAAGTAAAAGTAGAGGGGAAGAGAGAGAGGAAAAAAAAAGAAAAAAAGAAAAAAGAAAAGTTAACTTTTTTATTTTTGGTTTTTTGGGGTTTTTTATTTTTAATTTTATTTTCCTTTGTTTTTGCATGTGTGAAGGGTTTTTGGAAGGATCGAAAAAGGGGAGAAATTGTTGTGGCGAGCTAGCAGTAGGCGTAAGGTGGTAGGTGGGCACACAAACGCATGGCAAGTTTTTCTTCCTTTTTCTTTTATTTTTTGTTTTTTTAGTTTCTTTCTAACAAAAAGTCAAATTTATCTCGAGTGCGGGTTTGGCATCTTAAGCTTACAGGGTTCGTGAAGTAGAGGTTTTAAGAAGTGAATAGTGTACTTTTCTGTTCACTGGATAGCTGAAAAATTTTTCACACGTTACTTCGTCCTCAATCATAGCTCGACCAAGATGCACCTCTATAGCTCGGCCAACAAAGATGAACTATATCATAAAACTACTCAACTGTCTTTTCGACAAAATGTCATGAGGGACGGTCGTAACTACTCTTCAACCGCTGTCAAAAGTTCAACACCTATAAATAGAGTTGTTCGTTAGCTTCATCCTAGTTCGAACTTCCGTAGATTGGGTCATTTTTATGATCAAACAATAATTCACTTAACAATTATAAGAAATTTGTGTTTGGAGTTAGCTAGGTAAGAGAGGCGGGCGGTGATGGAAGTGGAGCAAGGAGTTTGGATTTGCATGTGCAAGAAAGCCAAAAGACAATGCTATGACTGTTTTTTTTCCCTGACTATCGGACACATGAAGGCTCAAACCTAGATTTTGAATACTAGGATAGTTTCACGCAATAAACACACTCACCTCTAATTTATGTTATATTATAAACTCCCCCAAGAATATAATTAACTTTCCTGTTTGTTTCTACTCTTCGAAATTGTCAATTTTCCTATGAAGTTCAAATAGTATTTTTTTTCTATCTACCATATTTTTAGGTAAATATGAGGGGAAGATGTTCTTATCCATCTAAAATTTCCCTTTAGGCAGGCTCAGCTTTACATAGATATAGTCAATTTAAGTATAGTTCACAATAATTTGTTATTATAACGGTATATATTTGTAATTGTTCAATTAGTATTTGACACACATGTATGTTTCTGCTGACACGTGTCTAATATGTGTCGAACTGTGTTGATATATGACACGTGTCTAAACTAAAGTTTATGGAGTTTATATATATATATATATATAATAATTGACAATAAAATTAACAAGGTACATAAGTAAATAGTGAAACTTAATCAGATTTTTATATAATGTTTAAATGTTGCCGTGAAAGTTAGTGAAAAGGGTTCAGGATATGTCCCTCAATGTGTCCAGTGGAGGATCGAACGCTCAACGTCACGAGAATCAGCAAACTCTGATGAGGCTCCTAGTGCCAAAAACTTTAACGATAATATATTGTTTTTTTATAATATTATGTTTCAAACAATTTGAAACTATAACTCATAAAGATTGAGCTATCATATCATATATCATATTTTTAAGATAATCAAGAGGGAGAGAATCTATTATTTTGATAAATTTTATGTGATTGAGTTATCCCATCATCAAATTTCTTTTGATTTCTACGATAGGGGAGAGAAAAAAAAAAGTTTAAAGTTCAAGTTCAAGCTTTACTAAACCTAGATTTTAGAACTTTGATTAAATCAGAAAATTGTGTTTTTTTCTATTTAGAGAAAAAGCGAATGTGCCTCTCAAATGCAATCATTATAATAGAACAGGTCTTTTAGAGAGGGCATGGACGGATTTTAAAATTTCTACAAGATTAATATAATAATGTACGAAAATAATGCCTAAATTTAGCCCTCCAACTTTTAATATATATTATATGTTTATTAGTTAGACTTCATTTTTTTTTAAATTCAACTATATCTTAATTAAAGATCTTTAATTATGTTTTCATTTACTTCCTATATCATCTTATAATTTTTATAATATTTTTTATTTTTTTAAAAAATAGTTTATGTTTTCATTTGTTAATCGTATTAACCGTACATGATATGTGATATGCATGAATACTCTAAAAAATTATATTATCTTATTAACAAATGCACTTATTATAAATAATCATTAAGTTAAAAATTAAACTATCTTATCAACATACAAACAACTATATATGATTAAGCTATATCTAAAACTTTTGGGTTAAATTAAAAGTTTTTAAACTTTCAAATTTCGATTATTCTTATATTTTAAAAAGTTATAATAAATTACTCAACCTTGAATTTTGTGTTTCATTTTATGATTCACTTTGTTAATTGGAGTCCGACTTTTCACTGGGTTATATGTCAAGTATAGCTGAATTATGTTCGCTTTGACCTCAGAAATTTGATTGAACAGAAATGGGATTATTAACACAAATTGATATGATCAGGAATATAAACTTGTGTTTGAGCATGAAGAAATCTTTACATAAAACTGATGAACACAAATTTAAAGCATTTTTGTTTACTGTAACAGCTCGCGTATCCAACCGATATGCGGCAGATCGGAATCCGATACCTCCCACCCGAAGTTTCGGTCATTTTTCCGTTCTCTGATCTCTCTCACCGTAAGCCCTTTCAGACCGTTCACAATATTCGAAACGTCGTCGTTCTTACTCTCCAACGGAGCTTCAACGGCAACCACCGGCACACGTGTTCGGTGAGCATTGAAATGAAACTTTTGTTTCGTCTCTGACCGGAGCTGCTCCGGCGTGTGTGCAAAGAAACAAACTTTCCGTTGGCAAAACCGGCCGGCATTGCAAGCGCGGGTCCGGTACCGGGCCGGGTGGAGCCAGTACTCGAACACACCGTGAGCATACTCGCAGAAGTCACCTCTAGGGCAGTTGCCGTTACGGAACGCCGGGCAGGCCACGGCGGAGTAGTTGAACCGCCGTAGGTCGCGGCGTTGAGCCTTCTCGCCGCGGTGGGCGTACGGACACTCGGTCCAGTCGTGGCTGCGCGTCCTCGGACACCGTTGGATCTTGTACGCGAACATCCGAAACTCGTCGGAGCCGAACACCGCCGCCGCGTCTTCCACTTGCTCCATCAGCTGGTGGCAGCCGGAAAAATCATGGTCGAAAACGGCATTATTTATGCCGGGAAAAAACCCTTGAAACATCATTAAATTTAAAAAAAAAACGACAAAACAAAATTATAATAATAACAACGATTTTTATCCGAACATGTTCTTTTCACTCGGACAAAGAATCAAAACCTCTCCGATCTAAAACATTTAAATAAGACCATGTTACACATTCACCTGCAAGAAAAACAAAAATATGAAAATATTAAAGATCAAGAAGAACAAAAAAAAAAAACAAAACTTTGGCCAATTTTGATGGTAATTAAAGAAACTAGAATGTGGGTTTTATTTATTTTGTGGAGAAAGTGTAGAACATGTAATACCTGAGTGAGATTATGGGTCGAGGAAGTGGAAGAAGAAGATCAAGAAGAATCTTGAAATCAAAAGCAGGAAGAGAAATTAGAGAGAGAAAGGCCATTGTTGGGAAATTAAAGAAGAAGAAGCTTATAAGGGTGAGGTAATTTAAATTAGAGCTGAGAGCACAGAAGAAGAAGTTGGATGGGAGAGGGTTCATTTATAGAAGAATTGGAAGAAAAATGAGAGGTAAATTTTGAAGGCTTTATTTCTTCTTGGGGTTAATTTTGAGTTAAAAAGTAACTAGAGTGGAGAGTTAATTTGGAGTTCCAACGGTAACGGCTGGGTGTGGGTTGTGGCCATTGGAGGGGCTTAAGGACACTTGCCACATTATGAAGCCACTTGTTGGCTCTTCATGAGAACATTGTAGCCATGTGTTCATGTCAAATTGTGGTCGTCTTCTTCCTTTTTTTCCAAGAAGTGAACACATTTGTGCCCAAAAACCTTAAATCCAACCAACTTTTACATACGAATATTTGGGTTTTTGTATTTAATATATCCTTATTAAAACTTTTAAAAATATCATTTAGGTGTAAAAAATTTAGGTATAGTTCATCCATAAATGACATATATTTATTCTCCCTTAAGTTTGAAGCTGGGTTCAAATCCTCATATCTCATATTTATTGTACTAATTATATATATATATATATCATATTGATGTAGCTATACATGCTCAATCAAAGAAATAAATGAATTTTTAAACGTTAACAAAAATATAAGGTAGGTTTAATAATAATCATGTTGTTTTGCATTTTACCTTCTTTTTTTAAGAAATTTCAATAATAAGAATATATATAATTACATTTGAAAATTGTTTCTTGTTATAACAGAAATGTGCACTACTGCAATTGAGATTTTCTCAGACAAAAAAAGATTTCTACGCAATAGTGGAAACGTTTTTTGAAAATTAGAAACGAGCAACGGTTTCCAAACACTTACGTTTCTAAAAAATTGGAAATGAGAAATGAGAAATAAGAATCTAAAATCTTATCAAACGAGCCCTAAAATAATACAAACACGTCAATTTTTTTAATATATTATATTGTATGAAAAAATAGGGAGAACTTTTGGCTAGACCAAACCTTAACCAAGGTGGTTTGTCTTCTTTTTTATTTTTTTCCCTTATTTTTCCTTTTCCTCTCTCCTTTGAGTATAAAAAAAGGTTATGTGGATATGGGCATTGAATGGTTAATGCACAAAAAGGATATATGTAAATTAAAAGATTCAACGTTAAAGCTAATTGTATAATGTTTCCTACCCAAACTTTATTGAAAAGTGTCCTCTAAATAAGGCAAGCGTTTCTTTTATTGTTTTGGTAATCAAAAGAATTACAAAAGAGATATAATGACAAAACCTATTCAAAAAAATTCAAGGAAAAAAAAAACCCCTCGAGAACATGCATGTGTAGCGGCGAATCGTCGAAGAAAATCGTCAAATGGGATTTTCTTTCTTCTTCTTTTTTTTTTGGATTCTTAGGTTAAAATCTTTATAGATGTTTATGTGAACTGATGGGGTGAATAGAAAAAAGAAATAACAAAGAACGAGAGAAATAATAGATTGATCTCACTATTTATAACGGTAACTTACCGTTAATGAAAGACGACAAGGTAATTTATCGGGGGAAGTTAGCACGTGCACGAAATGTGATTACTATCTTCGGCCAACTTTTTTCCTATAAGAGAGTTAGGATATCGACATACGAGTCAGGTATGCGGAAGATATGTCGCGACAATATAAGGATCAAAATAGGAAAAGATATTAAATGACGATATATTAATTAAAGGAAAATCATCTTTTACACACTAGTGAAAAGTTGCCGCTTGGCAATCTTGATCGTTGGGAAATTAACTTTCTATGTTCGTTATATTTCGCGAGAGACCGTACCGTACGACGTTGACCTAAACATGAACATATCCAATTTTACATTTAGTTATATCTTTGAGTACTGTACATTGTTCTTTCCGGTTGTATCCAGAAGTATATTTTAATTGCTAAATATATGTTATACTCCATAATGTTGAGGGATTAACTTTTCAATTTAATCTTTATCTTTATATTTAAAAAGTTTTGATTAACTCTTAATGTTCCATTTCAACTATACTCTTCCTACTGTTGAATTTCTAAGCTAACAAAAATTTCAACTTTATAGGTGGTTTTTGTTGGAGGTGATTTATCGATCACTAAGTGTCAACATCTAAAATCAGTAAATAGTAAGATAAAAGAAAGGGGTTCATCGAAGAAGATTCAACGAAGTTAAGTTTCCTCAGCTCAGTGTCTCTCTTCTTCTGAGCTACCATACCTTCTACCCTTCGACTAACCTACGACGGGCATGAGCCAAAGTTAAAGAGTAACCCATGGAGCATAGATGGCAGACATGTTTCCTAACAAAACAGTTCGATCCTAGATTGTCGGAAGTCCTATCGGGAGCTCACCTCTATAAATAGAGTCACACCTCTCATAAAAGGTACGGAAATGTATTCTCTCTTAAATATAGATTAGACTGTATATTGACTACAGCGTCAGAGTGCTGACTCTATTTTGCAGGTCCTGAGTACTTCGGTGCGACCAGTTCGAGTTTCATCAACTTTACGATCAAACAATTTTATTCCTCTTTTAAATTTCTACTAACTCATCAAATATCATATCATATAAGTTTATCGTCAACCAATTCTAAATTGAAGCTGACTATCTAAGTCTAGAGATGGGCAAAATGACGAGATATATAAAACGAAAGTCGAAAAATTGAGAACATTAACACGTCAAAATGAGCAATAGATTGAAGTGATAGTTGAAAAACATGCATACCCACACGTAGGGATCTGAAAACCAAAAAGAAAACTGAATCAGTTTTATACAAATCTGTGAGCGTTTCCTTCTTTAACACAACATGACAAACCAACCACAAGATTGTCGTCAGCTTCTTACGAACTTTATTTTATCCCAATTATTTTTAAATACTTTTTTGGTTCAAGGAAGAAAAAATAGTAGGTAAACTTAATTTCCAAAACTGATAAAATCCAAGTTAAATTACATTTTAATCCTCCAACAATCAAAGATTCTACATTGAAAAGATAAGAGACCGGACTAAAGTTTATAATATAAATTGATTTTAAGATGAAATTTCTAATATAAATTTTGAGTTTTTGATCCAACCAATGTTAAAATTAAGGTTTTGAATGTCGATGTCAATGAAAATATCGATAAAATATCAATATCGATAGATTTTTCTAGAAAATGTATTTAAATTAACAAATAAGTATTTCAACTTTTCTAAATAAGTTAAAATAATTAATGTTAATATCATGTCCGTGTTAGTGATATTTTTCATATTTTATCAATTTTTTTTACAATATTATGAAAATGTTGATTTAACTCTGGTATTGACGTCGAACCCATAGACACATAAAAATATTGAAAATATTGATGAAAATCTACGTGTCGACAAATATTTAATATCCTCGTTGAAATTTATACTAAAATAAAACAAAAATTAAAGTTCAAGAACCACCCAGGTCCCAGATGCTAAACTGATCTGAACACTCGCGGATATTAAAAGAAAAAATTCCACACAAATTGAAGTCAACCGTAGCCAAATTACCAGAAGTCTATTTGGTTTTAAGTTTTGTGAAACTGACCGAATTAAGCTGGTTCGATCGGTTTGGTCAATTTATTCGAGTTCGTCGGTTTGGCTTATAACCCTAAAGTAAATAGCAATCTCTCCCATATAAACGACAATGGAATTTCTTGGATTTGTTCACGATTGCTTGCAGTGCAGCCGATAAATCTCAACATACCAAGACATAAAAATGCACCGAAACTTGGGTCATGAAATCAAATTTTTTGTATTCAAATTCCTTTCTTTGGGAGTTCCCAAATAAAAATTATACAGCATCTCAACATTTTATCAAAAAGAAATAATAATAATAAGTAAAGGGGCAAAACGGTCACTGTAGCGTAGAAATACGACACATAGGATAAATGCAGTGAACAAATTAGAGAGAGCTTTTACCTCTTTCACAATAATCTTCACTTTCAGAATGAGAATGAATAAATTTGGTTCTCTCAGCTTTTAGGATCTGAAGCTTCGGCGCGTATTCTTTCAAGAATAATGTTACACGTGTTCATGGTGTGCGCATCAAGAAGACCATGGTTCCACAACTTAATCATAAACAATCTCCAACACCTGCCAAAACCCACAAAAATATGTTCAAACATAACATTACCACTCCGACGTAAACGGTTGTCGGTATAGAGTTTACATGAAAACAAGATTTACATAGTTCAAACTATTATATAAGAAACTACGCTTTCATTGAGACAAATGAAAATAGGTACTAGGAGTACAAAGAGGGCCTACAAAAAGACAGCCCTGAAGAAGGAAGCTCCTAAAGAAAAGAGTTCTAATCTAAAAAAATGAATCCTAACGGATAATTACAAAAAGCCTTAGAAACCGAGCCCCATGACGAAGTATTAAATCTAATGAGCTCCCATACATAGTCCACAGACTTCACCACTCTCCTAAACAGTAAGATTCATAATTGTTATTTGTATTCTTAGAGGACTTGGCAGTTTTGAACCAGAAAGAGATGAGAAACTACCATAGTAAAGGTGGAGTTCTGACGAGGTTTGGTCCATGTAATTGTGAAAAAGCCTCACAAGCCCAGGGAATATGGCCATCTGCCAGAACCCTATGAACAGATAACAAAACCATGTTTAGAGAACAATATGTTTGAACATTAGTCATTAATCTCCATACTATTTACCCACATACATTCTTGATCTACACTGTCAATCTTACATGTACTGAATAAAAACATGCAGAAGTAAGCGTCTGTTTCATAACTATTTTATTTTGGGTTTTCTGTTTTTTGAACAAATTGTTATCAAATTGGACCTAAAAATGTATGTGTGCGGTGTGTGCAGGTTTCCTACCAAATTTTAATGTGGATTTGAACCTTATTTTTCATCCAGGTGCTGGATCAAGATACAGACATACTAATAGTAAAAGACAAGAAAGAGCGATCGCCAATTACCGTTGCTTTCTGACAAATGAGTTCCACATATGCATCATTTGCTTCTCATCCTTGGTTACATCGACGAAATCATCAAGCATCTACATCAATGCAAAATCCGTTAATGTTTTTTGTTATTATCACCCAATGACTAGGACATGGAATTGAGAACCTTTCTCTAGTCTCTCCACAAATGAGAAAGAAAGCAAAGGTGGTCTGATGAAAATTATACCATATTTAACTTCCAATATCAAGAAAAATGACAACAGACGGTCCTATGGAAGTGAAAACAAGAACACAAGGGACTACAAAAAATGCACACTGTCACCCTTACTCTTTCGCCCTCACACGCCCTTCGAAACTCCCTCCGTTAATGGTCACAAACCTCAAGAGAGAGAAACGAAAGCAATAGAAAAGGACCTCGTGGGAGAGAACCACATCATTACCATCATTACAAGGCTACAAGCCCCTATTAGTTATATCAGGTGTTATCAAAACTTCAAACCTTACCCTCCTATCCTCAAGGTCTGCAACATCGTCATCAACTTCATCTTCACTATCTCGGTCTGATAACACTTGTTCCAATGCCATTGGCTTCAAGTACATCATCAAATATTGAAAAAGAAATAATTAAACCAATAAAAATCTGAAATGTATCGAAGTTTAGAAAAAAAATCTGGTATGTATCATTAAAACAGATAACTGCACGAGTCTAATATGCACCATGAAAATTTTACCAATAAAAGATAAGATCAAAAAGAAATTTACCTGAGCTCTGTGAGAATGAAAGAACTGTCTCTTCCTTAAGAGGGTACAGCTAAAAGACAATGAAAAATGAGACAAAAATCAGGTTCAAGTTCATGTATTCTAGCAACAGAATCAACATTAAAAATAAAATAAGTCATTTAAAAGTAGTCGTTATAAACAGAAATATAATAAACTCCAATCAACTACAGCTCCATGCGATGACAAGCTCTTAGTAGGCATCAGAAAATGATGTAAGAGAGTGAATGATTGCACAAGTATAACTCAATGTCGAGTAAAAAACAAACTAAAAAGGAAAAAGAAAAAAAAAAAAAATCAAGTACCATAATTTAAGAGACATTCAAGTAGCTGTACTCAACAATCAAGAGCCATTACACTTCACATTCTTGTTTCCAGCAAGTACCTCCACAGGAGACAACTTCTTTCTAGTCCTAAGTTCCAAATGCATTCATCCAAAAGATTTTCCTTTTCCATTTTAAATACGACACCACAAAGCAACTCATTTTCCCTCTGGCCAAATTCCAACTTAGTAAACACCCGTGAACAATTGAAACTCCAAAGAAAGTAGTTCCAACAGTATCTTCTCTGAGGGCAATGGAAATGCAAATAGTTTCATCCAATACTATGCAGGCAGGTATATCCCAGAAGAGGAGTTGAAGGCTACTGGCTACATTGGCTGCGTTTGATTATCAAACCAAGTGTTGAGGTACTCCATTCCAACTAGAGAACCTCCATCTTGGTAAGAAATAAGCATTGCTTTCTCCTTTTCCAGACAATGAAAAAGAATATTGTCGCATTGTAGTATGGTGCAAAGAAAATGGGAAGGAAAATGATCATCACTTCCTCCTATGCCTCTTTCCAAATGCTAGGTGCAGGTACAAGATGCTCAACACGTACAGCTTCTCTAGGTGTTCACCTCGATGTTTCTCTAGTTTTAGGCATCAGCCTTTCCACCGAAGACTACTAAGTGGGATAGTAGACATTATTATAGAATATAGCAGAAAAGATGGAAATTTTTTTAATGGAAAAACTAAGTTAAGGATTTATCCTGCTACTTTTTCTCTAGCCACTAATGGAGTTTTTTAGACAGGATTTCTTTCATTTAATCATTGAAATGAAAAGAATTTTCAATACACAGATTAAGAACTTAGATCTACTATAAAATAAGTAAATTTCAAGCAATCTTAAAAGGTTGAGCTCAAGGGCAGTGACTACTTTGAGCATTTAAATTATCTCTCATCTCTACCTCATGTACAGGCTCGCAATTTACTTAGAATAAATATGAACACATCATAAATTTTGGTATGCAATGAGAGGAAAGTAATGATGCATATAAATGAACTCGACATTTTTGTTCTACTACCATGGTAGATTACTATAGATTGTGAAAGCCTCATATATAGTCAAGAACACTTCCAAGTTTCCTACATTCACCGACTTCAACAACTAAGCACCATACTACGACCCCAGTGTTTGGTAATAAAAAACACCAAAGAAATTAGCATAGGATCTCACTTCCATTGCCACTACAGTTTAACCTCCCTCCCCAAGACCATGTGGTTGAATCCAAGGCCTTCATCAAGTAACTCCTTGGTTAAGCAGGATTTCGACTCAAGTGCAACAGCTACATTAGAAGCAATTATCTTTGGCCCCATATCGTTTTCAAAAAGAAGTAATTATCTTCGATAATATCATCATAATAGGAACTTAACATGATTCAAAATAAATCTCAATAGCATACGCATTAAACACAAAATACTCAGTGATGGAAAGAGACATGTTTAACATACTGTCTTGGGTCTGCCCGTTCAATCGATAATTTTCTTGTCTTGGCAAATTGAAGCACAGTTGACGCAATATTGTGCCCTGATATTGATTGTACGCAATCAGGATCATTGGATGAATGGAGAGTGGTACTTAATAAACCTGCAATATTAAGGCTAGATGTAATGTAATCTAGAAACTTCAGAAAATCAGTGAGCATTCAGTGGTGACATTCGCACCTGATATTTGAGCCTTTTCACCTTTGCTAGATTGAGCATCTGAAACAAGAAGGTGGTTGCTCAATAATGATATCTGTACAAGAAGGAACTATATAAAATCAAGTGCCACTTGCCAGAGGCAGCCAAGCAAAAACTCACTCCAAAGCCCTTTTTTTCAATATCATTGACATCTAAGTAACACGATAATGTTTCAGACTTGATACAGAGAATTGTCCAGGGGTATTAATAGAAAAATAAATTTCGAAGAGAGTTTCAAATAATAATATGTCCAACAGTTTCTGCCAAGAGAACATTTATTTAGGGTGTACTTACAATGTTTATGTCAAACCTAAAAGAACAATTGATACAAAAGTCAAGGCTCGAGACGTTTCGAGAGCTCAAAAATACATGTAAAAACGGCATTTTTTGAAATTAGTTTCTAATCATAGGAAGCTAAGACCATCTATTCGCAACCCGTGATTTTGCAAACCGATTCTGGAGGTTTATTATCAAAGCTTTTAAGGTACAGGTTCCTTCGGCGGCAGGAAAGGAAGTTGACTTCGTTGACCTGGATTGACCTAGATTGAAGCAAAGACGCAATACACACGGAGGTGGGAACTAAAGTATTCTATATATACATCAAGACCGACCTACTTCTAAAAGAACGGGGTGCTTGCTGGCACCAAAGCCCTTCATTATTGTTAGGTTGTTAGGTTAATGGGGCGGAGGGCGCACAAGCCCTTCTCTGCTCCTTTCCTGAGCGTTTCACACTAAGCTCTTTGATCATGCATTGCACCTTTCTAGGCTTCGCTTTATATACTCATCGTCATCCCGCCGCTCCTACCAATGATTTGCTTAGTTATGAGCAAAAAAGGGTTCTAAAAAGAAAATAATCCACCCTTTCAATAAGAGAGACTTTACCGATCGAAATATTCGCATGCGAGAGAGATCCCAATTCCGTGTATCCGGTTAACAAAATTTCCCACAAAATAGGTTAGAAGTAGTGAGCCACAAAACTTTAGCAGTCCTTCTCTATCAGGCGTCAAAACAAACCCATCAACAAAGGCTACCTAATTACCCCTTTCAAAATGAACCCATCAAACTCTCAAAGTCAAGTCTAAAATGACCTTATCAGTGTCAGCTTCCCGTGAAAGAGGGCTAGAGGAGCAGTCTCCGGGGAGAGAATAGTCCTCGAGAATAGCCCATGTGAAAAAATCAAGCCATTGTTATAAGCATTTGTGCATCTAATCCTCATTGAAAAAAACCTTTTTTCTTGGCTTTATGATAGTGTTTCAGAGTCAGCTTTCTGCATAACACGATTTCATCTCGGTCAACTTTGGAAAGACTAGGTTCCACATTCACAGATGAGAGATTTGAAGTTAAACTTTTTTTTGGGTAGGGTGGGCCATTGAACTTGAAAAATGGCCTTATTAGGGTGGACAAGATTTAAAGAGCAACTAACCAACAAACAGAGAGTTAAGAGGATTGTATACTTCACCCCAGAAAAGTCCTCTCTTGATGACAATTGTGTGGTCCCAGCTAAAATCTTACGTATCAAGGTTTGAAGGGTTCGAGGGTGTGGTGTGGCCAAATCATAGACAAGCCAAAGCACCCTCAATAGATACATAACATAGCCAAGCCAAACTTTAAAAAATGACTATGATAGCTCCAAAACAGTGCCCAAAAAAATTACAACCCCACACCCTATCCAAAAATAAGTAGTACCCAGAATAAAACCCAAAAAATCTTTATAAGAATTACAAAAAAAATATCATGAAGGAGAATAAATAATTAACAAGCACATACCATCTGCCTTGTCTGAGTATTCAGACTCTACAACAAAGGGATGTACATGTTTTGCACTTCGAACCACATTCTTAACTTTTCTGCGTCTGAGGGGCCTTGAGCTGAAAACAGATGTTAAGAGTTAAAAGTTTCCCATTAACATCAAGGAGTTGAGCAGCATAACTTGAATGATATCTGAAATTTCTCCGAGTTCACATTACTTACCAGAAGAAGAATGTCTGCTGCTTTGGATCAATACCATCTGCGATGATCTGATAAACCAACTCATGTCATTGCCAAACCAACACCCAAAAAACTGGACCTCATAAAAATTCTAAAGCACCTTTTTCACACAGTAGATTACTTTTTAACCTGAAACACTGCCTCATGTAAAAAAGGTGTTCTGTGTGTTTTTCCAACTATAAAATACAACTTGGTGTACTTAATCAGCTTTAGTTACGCACTTACGCTTGCCTCAACTAAATAGTAGTTTTTAACAAGAGACAACAAATACACATGCTTGCACCATAGTTTAACTTTAGCTTTTCAAATTATATTAAAAATTGATGGTAAATAGACTTCCCATAAGGTAAAGTTTAAATAATTAGAGAAGATCCTGGAATAATAAATGGTATATTTAAGAACTAACGTGAGCATGGTGGTAACAGAAGTACCATAAAACTCCATGTGAAATCTTCCCTACCTCAGAACGCCAAACATCAGTCTTAGTGGAAACATTTACAGCTTGATATTCTTCAGTTACCTACCAAAACTAATTAAGATCAATGTTTATTCAACAACAGATATATGATCAAGAAAAATTATTTGATCTTCAAAAAAATTACTGACCCAAAATTCAAAGTTGAAGAGATCGTGTAATGATAACAAGTGACATCTCAAGCCCTGTAAAAGAGATAGGATAGTTTTTAACACTGAACCACATAATTCTGCCATGTATAGCCTTGCTTCCAAAGCAAGACATGAATAAAGGAAAAAAAATGAGGGAAAATGACCTTAAAACTTGCACATTTAACCAAGCAAAATGGGCAGGAGAAGTCTTCAGTTACTGCAAGTAAAAATTCAACATGAACATATCAGTGAGTCAAGAACGAGCAGCATAAACATAGGATAGTAAGAAATCAGGTGGTGACAGACAGGGAAGGAAGAGTATTTCAGTGAGAAATAGCATCAAAATTTAAAGGGTAATGTAAATACTAAAATTTTTCCAAAGAAGAAACTTAAGTCTTGTATTAATGGGAGGAAAATCACAAGAAAAAGCAGAACAATGTAAGTCCCCACCATGAGTGATAAAAGAAGTTTCAAGAGAATTCAACCCAAAAAAAAAAACTGAGAGAAGAAAACAAAATTTACAACGCCCAATGCAACTGAAAAGTAATTCAAAACTAGTCATCTTGATAAGGAAGATGCAAATTCAGTAAATACCTGATAATTGGAGGGAGAAAAGAAAAGGACAAATGAGACAATTTTAAGCAAGAGAAATACAACACCTTCAGTTTTTTGCAATCTATTGTTGTAGTACCTATAATTGAAAATAACGTTTCCTGCCCTCAACCTGAAACATATAGAACAAGAAAAAACTGTAACAACATTCTTGCATAAACATACAACCATTTTAAATTATGCTTCAGCATGAAGCAAATAAATGATCTTTCCAACAAACATGGCCACTGTAAATTTTTTGCCAATAAATATTATGATAGCATCAACAATTTAATTGATTTCATATACAGATTTGTCTAAAGGCCTGTGAATTCAAATATCGACTAAATTACAATCATGTTCTGTAAAATAAAAAGCATATTACCGAATCATAAGAGACAGTGATGAGGAAGGTATTTCACTATACGTGTATGAATCATACGGAGATTTATCCCTGGCACCAAACTCTTCTGCAGAAATTGTGACCTGTACTTGCCGTCCTATATGCTTTTGAGACCCAGATATCGATACAGAAATAAAGAAAAGGAAAGACTAAGTTAAGTAAAGCTCTGGAAGAGTTAAAAATGAACTTGATAGCTCAAGTAAAATAAACTAAAATTGATTGTTAAAACGGACCATAGAATCAGAATTATATGGAATTTGAAATGCTACACACTTCTCTCCATCCGAGCAACTAGTCTGCAAGACATTAAATATAAACTAAAGAACCTGGCCAGATGGTGAATGAGAAATTCAAAGTTATCACTAACAAAATATAAATAAGCAGTAACTAATGACATCAGCATAGATTATAGTGAGGAAACCGAAGCATTTGATCAAACCTTCAGGACACAAGAACGCATATCAACAGTTGACATTATCTCAGCCCTCTGTCCAAGACCAAAATTTGAAGAATTCTGCCACGAAATGTAAAGTGATTCCAATGGTATCTTGCCCCATAAGCAGTGACCTACAAAAGCAATAGTAAGAACGTCAAACCCTAACAATTTAAAAAAAAAAAAAAAATAGCCCTTAAAAAGGTACAAAACCAACAAGGTTCTCAAGTATCCCTGGGGGCAAGGGTAGCATCCCATTTTTCTCGTACAATTTTTGTACAACTCATTACTAAATTACTTCAAACTTAGAGCCCAGTCAGAAGTCAAAATTTAACTCTATCCTCAAACAATGGATCATATTTTGACACACCACAAAATAAACATAGGGAATCATATTAGACAGACGAATCCTTAATGGAAGCAATTAAAGTATTTGCTCGGATGGAGCAAAAGGCATACCAGGAACAGATGCCATATATAGAGGCCCATCCACTGAATCGACTCCAGATAAAGTATTTGCAGATCCAACTGCAAAAAATAGCATGTAGACAAACCAAATATAAGATAGCTCATTGTATAAATTTGACCACAAGTAAAAATTAAATGGGAAGGCCTACCACAGCTAACAAATAATATAGCAAGTGACCCAGATTTTGCCTCCACAGCTAGCTTGTTAATTTCAGGGAGGATAAAATTAGCTATAACCTGAGAATTGCATTCCACTCTGCTGATGCCAGTTAAGAGACAAGCTCGACTAAATCGATATACACCAGAGAACTGTTGGTTCAAAAAAGGAATGACGAAAACTTATAATTAGATATCATAAGATGTAACAAATGGTACGATGCACATAATGCCTTAAAAGTGCATTTAAGATGCAGAATACCATCTAATACTAATCTCACTGGACAACTATCTGACCCTACTACATTTGGTTGCTTATGAAACACATAGGAAAACTAATTCCTAGATAGGTGGCCATCACGTGGTTTGAAATTATTCCCTCTAAATTTTTTTTGATTAACCTTAGCCCCAATGCAGAACACCACCTAATAATCAATATGCATCCAATAATCAATCAAACCAAGCTGAAAACTACAATAGGCATTCTCACCTCAGCAACTGCAACGTCAGATACTAATCTTCCCAAGATGACATACATAGGAAACAGGTTATGTGCCTGGCCACCCCCACTCAAAGTCCTGGAAATTGAAATTGTCATCTGGATCCTACAGATTCAAGAGCAAAACCAATTAACAGCACAAAATAAATTCAGGATTCAGAATCCAGCTATAGAAACCATCAGCATTAAAGAAAGAGAAAGAACAAAATTAACAAAAGAGAACTAGCAAGGATGGGGCATAGAGTTTCAAAGGGAAAGCAAGCACAACTATCTAACTGAGTGGAGCAAGAACCACTACGTACTAAAAATGAAATTTATTTAAGGTTCTTCGATGAAATTTATCTTAATCTCATGTTTCATAATATTCAATCTTTAGTAAGCTAAATTCTTTTTATATGTAGTGCACCTCATGGTGTAGGTTATTTTTGTTAGCAGTTGAATGATTTGGGTGGTTAGGCTGTAAACTGGCCATTAAGGCTACTTTGATAGGATTTAGCCGTTAAAGCTAAGTTAGTTGCTGGCAGTTAATATTTTTCAGAAAATAGCCGTTGGCCAGCAGTGTTAAATGGCCAGATTAGATGAAACTAATAAAAATACTATCCTCCCCTGTATTTCATGAATCAATTGAAAAAATAAATAAATAAGTAAACTCTCTCTTTGGTTTTACACCACCTCGCCTAACTATGGCACGTGCTCTTTTTTTTGTGCATAACATGTTTGGACTTAAAAGGGCTATTGTGCCCTAGTGTGCGCCCACTTAAAAAAGCATTGAATGTGGGTCCAACTCCTTTTCTTTACTTGCTCTTTTATTCTTTCCACATATAAATGAAGGGTCTCTTTGCTTATCCCAAAAAATATGAGTGACCATGAAAATAGTGAAAAAAACGTTCATGATATCCATAGGAACCAAGTGATATTAGCCTAACCATTTCTAACTCTGATATGAGTACTAATTCTTATGATGGTTGATATAGACATTTAAAAAAAAATAAACAAAGCTAAATTCAACTACCTTCTCTTGTGTTTTGTCTCTATTTTGTAGCTTAAACATCTTTGAAGAAACAATGGCTACATGTGAACAAAAAAAGGAAGGTCAGTACAAAATAGGCTGAAAAATGGAAGTATGACAATTGAAAAATATTTTCAATGAGAAATCTCATCTGGATAAATGAACATGACATCCATTGAACCATTGTTTAAAATAATCCAAACTTTCCACATTGTTCAAAAGTTGTTCTTATTAGCTACGCCTCACCATATTCATCAGGAATTGAAATACAATTGAAGAGGAAAAAAGAATAGCTGAGATATGTTACATTTCCAATAGCTCGGCGTTGAAGAATGTTATAGAGTTCTACAGGCTTGCAGTAAAGTGAAAGGCTCTCTTCTGCAGCAATTTCCTCTTCTTCAGACAGATGAACACGAGATTCTACACGGCACATCTGATCTGCACCTCTGGAACAGCTGGGATAGCAATAAAGATTACTAAAAGGCAATAGTGATAAGTCAATAGAACAACAACCAGATAAGAAGGTACACAGTCAAAAATCATGGAGGACTGCAAGATGCAATTTACACTTCTGTCTAAGGCATATAAACCTAGGCACTGGAGGTTCTTCTGCCAATCACTATACTCCCTGAAACAATAACTTACTACACTAGTTTTCCTATATGGGTTAGTGATTGTACGGTGCAAGGAACTATGAAGTCACAGGGTACATTTGGCTATAAGTTCTTGACTTTTACAGCTCATTCAAATTCCGAACAATTTAAAAAAACATCTCTCGGAGTGTATGATGTTTCCAAACAACCAAAGCTACAAACAAATCTTACTTCTTTTACATTTCATTAGAGAAGTTAAAGAAGAAATGACGTAAATAAATAGCACATACGAAGTCTCACGAGCCACGAGAGGTATGCCAGGCATTCTTCACCAGCAATTCCAGTTACAATCTCATAGCCACCATATACTTATCAGGCTTGACGGCCCAACACATGCCCTTTACACATCAGCTACAGAGAACTCTGCAACATTTCATACGAATACAAAGACAGAACCTCAACACTGGTTTAAAATATCACTACGCTATATATAAAACCCCATAGCTGTTTCGCCGTCAATTTCCATAAATTTGAGCTCAGATAAAGAGATGGGAGCTTCCTAAGGATAGCAGAATTAAATTTGGAGAAGCTTAACCAGTATAGAGTGTAGGAGCTTCAATCAAAGTCCGATGGGGAACCCAAATGACAATTAGAAATTACAGACGGGAAAGACCCAGTTCTCAAACAATTTTACAGCCAAAATGGAAATTACAGACGGAAAATTAAGCTGAATATGGAAATGGAGGCGCATAAATGGGTAGAACAAGTGGAAAATTTCGAAGTTTAACATCGATCAGGCTCCGTTGATAATAACATCTTAATTCTTACCTACACTAGCTCAGAGTTGTCGATGTTCTTCTTTTGTCGGTTCAAGCCGAGAGTGAGAGATTTGAGGATAAAATAGCGAAGACATATAAAAGATGATTTACAATTTACAAAGAAAAATAAAGTTAAATTAAATTAAAGACACTTACAGTATCGGGCAGCCGGTCAGGGCAAGGCCAAAGGTTGCTTTGCCCTTTATTTTACTTTTAATTGCAAAACGGCCCTCGTAATTCTCATTACACGCCAAACTACCCCAGTTCTTTTTCCAATTTTAAAAATGTTGATTAAATTACATTTTTAACCCCTATGCTACACCCTTAAATTAACAAACTTATTGCGGATTTATTATTTGATTAAAGTTTATCAAACATCTCTATTGTCATGTAAATGAGACATAATGTTGTACTAAAAATAATAATAGTAATTTTATCAAAAAATAAATAAATAATAATAATCATAATAGTAAAGAAGTCAATGAGAAATAACATGCCAAATTATTTGAGGTTATACTTGAGAGTGAGTCTCAAAAATTCAATTAACAAACATTAACTTTAGCTATTTTATAATTCCTGTAAAAATAAATGCATAATTAAAAATATTCAAAGGAATTTTTTGCTTTTTAACCAACACCATATTTGAAAAAAAAAATATATAAAAAAAAATTTAACAATGCGGTGTTTAAAATTCAAATACAACATTTTCAATAATATAATATTATAAATATATGGGTTCAAACTTCCGAACTATATGAAAAATTGTATTAATTTTTTTTATTAAAAATAATCTTAAAAAATAAATTTATAGAGATAACCCATCACTACTACTTTTTTTAGTACAATATGTACTGTGAGTTGGGGATCGAACATACTAATTGTCGATATATGTCAATTATTGTTGAATTATGTTAGTTTTTATTTTTTTCACCACCACTGTTACTTCATCCCATTAATCATGTTAATTAATAATATTAAAGGGTCGAAAAATTGCATGATATAATTTTAAATGTAATACGGCAATAAAGGTTTTTTTTTTCTAAGGAGATGGCAATGAAGGCTTACATGTTCTATATATCTATCAATATTGGAAATAACCAAATAAATAACTATAATGTACTATAGATCTCAAGCATTTTCTTACATATTTATATTAATTATTAATTATATTTGCTAATGGATGCAAGTAATCTATGCAATATTTACCCCTTTTATTTTTTAGAAATTATACAATTTATTAGAAAAAGCTTACATGTTCTTTTAAAATATTCCGTCTTAACATAATATGGTTATAAATGCTAGAATAAAAAGAGAATTTAGATGAAAACCATCCCCGTATCTAGATGAACCCACTTAACAATTTCGATAGGATTTCAATGCTAAATCGTTAACTTCCAACTCAATAAATAAATAAAATATTGACTGATATATGAAAGATAGGCATAAAAATATAAAAACAAAATTTATAAATATTAATAAACAACCTGGCTACCCAAAAAAATACCCACCATTTATATTTACTAATTTTATTCACGTTTTTTTCGACAATGGTAAATATAAAGTTATTCCTGTTACTTCATTCTACATGCATTCCATCCTCGATCTTTTAAATTTTTCAAATAGAACATTTATTACAAATTCTCATTTAAGTTTATTCAAAATTGTCAAAAAAAAAAAAAAAAGTGATAAACCAAATAAATTATTATTTTATTAACATATTTATAAACATTTTATTTTTAGTGTTACTTGACGCACCAAATTTAATCCACCTATTAAGAAAATTCGATCCATAAATTAAAAAAAAAATTCAATGATATACTAGGTGTGTTCAAATACTTTAACAAAACAAATTTAGTGATACATTAGCTTTATGTCAACCGTTTCTATCTTGAGATATTAAGCGTCTTAAATACATAGATTATAAATTTGATAATTTTAAAAAGTAAGGATCAAATTGAGAAAAACCATTAAAGATTATGGACTATATGATATGTTCAGTATTTTAAATAACACAACGATGTGTATCTATACCATGATTGGTATAAGCTCTTATAATGGACCGAACCTTTAAAATTAGTGGCCCAAACCCACTTGGTATTCTATCTACTCGACTCTTTTAATGTGAGGGTTGTCTTAGACTTTATAATCTAGATCCTTTATTTTAAAAATTTCATAGGTGGATATTTGAATTTCTTACTTTTTGATTGAATAATTTACGTTTTAATCAATTGAGCTACGTTTAAATTAAAAGTTAATCAACAAACTATCGTCAAAAAACCGTGCATTTGACTCATAACCGACCTCCTTTACATGGCAATATAATAAATTTATTTCCCAAAACTCACTTATATTCGAAGAAGAACAGTAAAAATTTGCTCGACGTCTATAATTGTCAGGTTGAAAACGAGATTTAAAATGTAACTTTGGCAATATTAGCTGTAAAGACATTTCGCTAATTCGGTAACTACCAAATTTGCGGCTCAACATTAATTTTACAACCATATATTTTTCTCCATTAACTATATTGTTTTATACTATGATCCAATATTATAATATATATACATATTTTTTTATTTTGCAATCTTCACGTCACGCATATATATTTTTTTTTATGTGTAAATAATCAACTTGTTTTAACAAATCTTAAAAATGGGTAATGATATCACAATATGGAAGATTTTTCAAAAAGAGAAAAAACGATAACCTCTAACTGTACTTTATTTATATATCAAATAGATCATTTAAAAAAAAGTCATTTAAAAGAATATATATTTTATTTAAAGTTTTTATTTTTTATTAGTTTCATGTACTTTTAAAATATCAATTTTAGTCCTTATATTTTCAGTTTTTGTTTATTTTGGTACCTATATTTTCAAAACATTCATTTTTGTCTCTATATTTTTATAAAAGGATTGTTTTTGTCCCTTAACTTTGTTTAATCATAATTTCAACATGACTCTATAACCAATATATTTATTAAAATATAGTCATTATTTTGTATTAAAGAATTTTATTGTGTATAAAAATTGTGTTAAAATTTTGTAAATGAGGATTAGAATGGTCACTTCAAAATTACAAGGATCAAAATGGACATTTTGTCCATTTTATACGTTTTGAAAGTATAGAGAATAAAATGATTTAAATGTATAAATACCAAAATGAACTAAAGATAAAATTATAATGAACAAAATAGAAGGTAAAATTTAATTATTTTTTTATATTTACTAAAAGAATAGAAACTAGTTTTGCACTTAATCATCATTAGTTTGTTTAATTTGACCAAACCCAATATCATCGTTTATATATAAATATATCTTAATATTTAATTTGTCTCCTAACCTATTAAATTTAAATGTAGAAGTCAGGACTTAGATCACTTATCCAATGTGAAGTTTTTTTTTTTTTTTTTTTTGACAATGATCTAATGTGAAGTAGATTTAAGTTTAATCCCGATATCAGTATTATGTGATTAAATCACTAATCATGAAATTAAGTTAACTAGTGTAGATTTATTCAATCACCTTATTTATTTACAATTTAATTTTTATATATTGCATTATCTATTTTCTATGACTTCAAATAAATGAAGGACAACTATTTAAAAATACATATAATTGTAACTTTTTGGCTTAAGATAAATCTCTTTTATCTTATCCCAACATTTTCAAACATTTTTGTTATAGTATTTGAATTCTGTATAAAAAAAGATATTTTAATTATTGCTTTTAGTACTGTAACTTCCATAAAAACCTCATATGATATAGATATGTCTCAAGAAATATGAAAGTTTTAGGTATCTGAAATTTAAATTCTAGAGAGAACGGATTATTTCAAATGAGGTATTTTTGGGATAAGATTAATAATATCCACAGAGATGATAGAGAGAAGAAAATAAAATAAAAATCAGATATAAATTTGGAAAAGAAAATTAATGGATTCAAAGATATTAGACGTAAATATCACCTTTCAAAAATGGAAAAGTTGAACTTTGACCAAAAAAAAAAAAGATAGAAATTTTTTTTTCTCACTTTCTCATTGGTTATTTCCCGAGAAAATCCAGGAGAATAGAAATAATTTCTTGATTAATATTTTAAGTAAAAAGAAAAAAAGACAACGAAAGAACGCGCAGGGATGTTCAAAATAAGCAATAATCCACTACGGGACTCCCCACGGGAACTAATATACTACGAAGACGTGGAGAGACATAATTGGCTGATACAACAAATCGACTTTTTACGACGAATCTAACGGCTGATGATTCTCAGGAAACGGGACGTCGTTGCAGGGGAATATTTGAGGTAGGGCAATAGTGTAATTTCGATGAGAGAGAAGGGTGGAATGGTAATATCACACGTGCCAGTGTAGTAATGGAAACCGAGGGCCTATTTATACGCGAAGACGAGCAAAATTTATCTTACAAAAAAAAAGAAAAAAAAGAGAATAGAGAGAGAAAGTAGAGAGATAGATAGAGAGAGAAAGGGGGGAGAGAGAGAGAGATTTGGTTCATTGATCGATGAGCAAATTGCTTCCAATTCAAATTCTCTCTCTCTTTCTCGCTGCTGTTTTTAATGAGAAAGAGAGGAGGGGAAATTATTAATAATCCGAAGATTTTCGGATTATAAAAAAAAATAAAGAGAGGGGAAAAGAAAACGAAAACAAAAAAAAAACCAGTAGGGTTTAATTTTTGTTTGTTTCTCGGGAAAATGGTGAGGGAATCGCCGAGAAAATGTTCGCATTGTGGATTGAACGGCCACAATTCGCGGACGTGTAGCAATTTTGCGAAGGGTAACAATTATTGCGTGAAGTTGTTCGGAGTGAATTTGATGGAAAATAATGACGAATCCATTCGGAAGAGTCTGAGCATGGGGAATTTGATCCACGCATGCAATAACGGCGTCGATCATAATAACGCCGCTGCCGCCGGCGCCGGGGCCAATAATGCCGGCGCCGGAGACGACGGTGGGTATCTTTCCGATGGGCTCATTCATAACAAGAAGCGCAAAGCCGCTCACGAGAGGAAGAAAGGTAAATGGTTGAATTATTTTGTTTTATTTTTATTTTTTGTTCCGATTGCATTTGAAAATTTTAGTTTATTTATGAGTGTTCTTATATTTTTGTTTTTCGTTGCAGAGATGCATTAATTGTGGAATTATATATATCTAAATCAATTGAGATTATTTATTTATTGAGAGGAAAATGATTAATATAGATTTTTGTATTTACAATGCATATTTATTCTTTTGTATCTTAGGAAGAGTGAATTGTTTTGTCAATAGTAATTGAAAACAACGTTACTTAACTGGTTGTAGTTGCAATCTTAGAGCTTATTTGATATGGGTCTGTTTGGTATCGTTGTCGTTTCTTATTTTATTATTTTTAATTTTATTGAAAAATCTAAGTATTCAACAACTATTTTACATTTTGTTTCAAAATTTTGGAAACGATAAAAACAAGTTTCTTGTTTTTTTTTTTCTCGTTTCCAATTTTATCTGGAAAAAAATTTGGAAACGATAAAAAGTTTGCTTCGTCATTCTCGAATCTATGTTGGGGTGATGCAATTATATTTTTCTTCACTAAAAAATAAGGAAACAAAAATAACAAATGGTAACATTATTGAATGAACCATAATATTTCTATTTCTTGGTCTTGTTTCCAGATTTTAGAAACATGAGCATTTGGTAATTGTTTTTACATTTCTTGTTTTATTTTTTAAAATCTCGAAACGAGAAACATAAAAAGTTTATTGCGCGAGAATTTGATTAGATGAGTTGTGAAATGATGATATGCAGGAAAGCCATGGAGTGAGGAGGAGCATAGAACATTTTTGGCTGGTTTGAAGAAGCTGGGGAAAGGGGATTGGAGAGGGATTTCAAAGAACTTTGTGACAACAAGAACACCAACCCAAGTAGCCAGCCATGCCCAAAAGTACTTTTTGAGGAAGATGAATGCAAATGACAAGAAGAAACGCAGAGCCAGTCTTTTTGACATGCCCGAAATCACCAAAGTACGTAGTAATCAGACTGTGTTTGGAAATAACCAAAATCACTTTTGTCATTGTCAAAATTACTCTCTTTCCATTAATCACGTCTGCCAAATTTAAAAAATAATTTTAAGAAAGTTTAATTAAAAAACTTTAAATCGATGATTTTGAAAAATCAATTACTCTCAAACACACTCTTACTCTTTATCTTTCAGTTTTAGTGCTTTTTTCAGAAACCATTCCGAAAAGAAGCGGAAATTAACTGGTGTTATTGTGATTGGTTTTACAATATATAGAACAATATTGTTGTTCCTCAAGATTGCAATAAGGCTTCATCGTCAATGAGTAGCGGTGAATCCTCTCAAATTCTACTGCCAAAGATCAGCTCTGAAAATCAACAACAGGTGAATTTTTTTTTCTTTTTTGAACCTTTTTCTTTCTAATTAAATTACATTACTGTGTATGAATAATAATATAATATTTTGGGATGAGCAGGTGAATAATTTACCAACACAACTCATCAATCGATTCCCTCATCTTTGTTTGGATTCTCCTCATTTTGTTCCTCCAGCAGCAGCCTCTGGTGTTGCAAATTTGCATGGGATTCCATACGTGGTAACAACACTAACACAACCCCTTTTTTAACTTTTTACAGTTTAATAATTACTGCACCTTTCACAGAATCACAGATGTTGTGTATATATATATATATATAATTAAATAATAAATTTGGGTTTTTTTTTTAAATTCCCTATAATAACTAAGTAGAAACTTGTTCCATAATAATTTTTTGGTATTAAAACTTTCACTTTTTCAATCTTAAATTTGTGTATTAATATTTTCCTAAAACACTCTTGTAAAGGATGTTTATGAAGTGATACTAAGGTTTTTTATCTTAAAGTTTTATTTCTAATTCTAACCTTGTCAAAAATATTTTTTGTGGGGTAGAATATGAATGAAAAAAATTAACAATTTAGAAAAAGTAATTTTCTTTTTAGATAGCCCTAGATTTATAGCCTTTTTAATAACTATTTCACTTTTAAAATTAAGCTTATATTAACTTTCACTGATGTATTCTTTTGTTTTGTTAAATAGTTTTTATTAACATTTTCACAATCTAGATCCGAATTTTAAAAACAACAAAGAAAAAAGTTTTCAAAACTCGTATTTTGTTAATGAAATTTTGTTTAGAATTCAAATATGTTTTTTTAGAGTAAAAAACGTGTATTGTACTAATTAAACTATAAAAAATACTAACAAATATGATTTTGAAACCTAACCCTTTTTTAATACAACATGTGAGCTGACCACAACTAACACACCTCAGCAATAATTAACATATATCTCGAATCAAGAGGTTGTGACGCATATTATATTAAAAAAAAAGAATACAACATTTGAGATGAAGTTTCAAGTTCATCCTGACCTTTTAGTCGAAGAATATGTGTCTTAACCAATTAAGCTATGGTGAGGTCGGCAGAAACTCAAACTTAAACTAACTTGACAAGTAGTGCATTCATATGTTTTTGGATATTGATTTGTGTGATGATGATGAAGAATGATGAATGATAGGTTGGAGTTTCCCCAAATGTGCCAATAATCCCATTGGTGAACATAGGAGGTAGTGTGATGACAGTGGGGAAAAGCAGCAGTCCAAATGCAACACTAATTTCCCATCCATCAGGGATTCCTCCATCTCCAAGATCCTCCCCTCACAGAACAACAACAGCAACAAAGTTGGAGTTGCAGTTGCAGTTGCAGCCCTCTGGTTTCGAGGCTTCAGATGCCTTGGAGCTCAAGATTGGACTCCCCCAATCTCCACAGCCCAAAAACCTCTCCTCCCACACTTCTGGAGGAGCCATTAGAGTCATTTGATGATCATATCATCATCAAACACACACACTATACATACATACATTCAATTCAACACTAAAACAAAAACAAAAACAAAATCAAAATCAAATTCAAATGTGTTTAATTTAATTTGTTGATTCTGCTCATGTTAGATCAAGAAAAATGTTGTTTTGTTTTGTTTCAAACAGAAATTAAAGTTTGTCTTTTTCCCTCTCGATATTACTTAGAAGTTATGTGATATTTTGCTTTAATTTGTAACCATATTACATGTATTATCCGATATAATTGAATTGTTTTCGTTCATGTTTGTTTTGTATCCTGTATGGTGCAAACATGGATCGTGCTTCAAAGTTATAATTAACCATTCAAATATCTGTGACTTGTCTCACAGGACAACTGCTTAAACCTTATGACATTTGGTGTTGAGAAATTCATAGGAATTAATTCTTAACGTAGGTGAGCCATAATGGAGTTTGAACTCATTCCTTTCAATTTACTCTAATCTTTTTGGACCAATGAATCATCCATGATAGTTTAAAAGTGAGAAATTTCACTCTATACACCATAGTTTTAATATGTATATTGGTCCAAGTAAATAGACCAATATACATCTCCATTATTTAGTTAGACAAATATTTGAATTCACACCTATTAGATTAGGTAAATGTCACGAATTTATTTCTATAAAGTGCCTCTATAAAGTGCCTCAACCACAGTTAGTCGTAAAGGCTACACCAACTCAAACATCATATCATCATATCTTAAGTCTTTTAAGAACCGACGTATTTAAAACGAGGTTAATCATCCTCTAACTAAGTGTTCTCGAGTTGCATAACTATATCGTCTTAAACATTCACCCAAACTATACCGACACATAGGAGCATTCTCTCGCTCATTTTGTCTAGACGATTATTAACTACTATTGATGCGTCTTTGCAACTAAACCCTTAATATATATTTAGGATCGAATCATTTAGACATCCACTCCTCAGAAACATTATATATTTAGTATAAAGCCTTTGAAGCCATTTGAGATAAAAATATATATATATATATAATGACCATCAACACAAAATAGAATGACACCACAAAGCTGAGCATTGTTAAGCTCCACTATTTTCTGTCTAAAGTCATACAAATATTAATGAGGCAAATAACCTGACAGTGGATTGAACTATACCTATAAATTAAAAGGTCCCCACAGCAGCTTAAAACAAGTATTGGAAAAAAGATGAAAGAATACCACTGCTTTGATAATACAGAAAGCCATTTTGTGACAATTAAAGGTCTTCATGGGATTCGGAAACTTCATAGAGAAAGAGATTCAAACGCACTTGATATTATGCGCACCGTGCATACTTGGAATATCGGTAGAAGCGACTAAGAGGAGCAGCATCCACCCTTCTGGTTAACGGGTTGCCCTTGTAGCTGCACTGTCGGAGGCCTCGCATTGTTTGCTGGCTGACTTGCCATCCTGTAAGAAGATGTAGGGAAAGAAAATTGGTAATTGTTCATCAAGTGGTCTATGAAGTTAAAATATCTGGTTTACTTTGTGCCTTCGACGTTACTAGCATTTTTCACACAAGCACATTCTGAGAGAGTGTGGGAGATACCTGTTCTTAATGTCGGCAGTCATGGCCATGAATGCCTGCTCGACATTGGTTGCATCTTTTGCACTCGTCTCCATAAATGGAATCCCAACCTCATCAGCAAATGCCTTTGGAAACGCAGTCGTTAATGAAATTTTTACTCATGCCTCCGAGGCTTTCAACAATTCCAGTCAACAAATATAAACTGAAAGAAAATATCACTTTTACCTTTGCTGATTCATATGACACTACTTTATTAGGGAGGTCACACTTATTGCCAACTAGAAGCTTGTTTACATTTTCGCTTGCATAACGGTCAATTTCGTTTAACCATTGCTTAACATTCTCAAAACTCTCCTGGTCTGTTACATCATAAACAATCTGAACCAACAGGATAAACAAACTCAGAGTTCTGTGACTAGAGAAAACTTGTATGCTGGAAGTTACAATACATAAAACTTACTATTATGCCATGTGCTCCACGGTAGTAGCTACTAGTGATGGTCCTAAAACGCTCCTGTCCTGCAGTGTCCCACTGAATACTACAGGAATCAGAGAAGAAAACTTACAGATTCATTATTTTTATTGATAAGGAGAGAGAGACTCACAATTTGAAGTTTAATTGTCTTTCCATCTTGCTCGACAGTGCGTATTTTCTAGAACATCAAAATCTTTAAGTGATCAGTTCACATGTATATAATTAAAAATAGAACCGGGATAAACTTCAAGGATCATAAAAGCTTACAAAATCAACTCCAATGGTGCTAATATAACTATCCAGGTATGAGTCATCCTGTATATAAGATACAAAAGAAACTAATTAGTCATCCTGTTTATGTTTATTGATGAATCTACAAGAAAATCAACCGTTCAAACAAGAAAAAAGGATTGGCACAGAGGCAGTTTAATAGCTGCCAAGATGAAGACGCACAAGAAAGCAATGTCTTCAGAACCATGAGAGTGTAAGTGAGGAATAGATAATGAAAAAGATGGATAACATGCCACTGATGCCACCGGCCCACAGATATGATAACATTTCTAAGGACTAAGATGCTCTCAAATTCAAGATCTTTGACTTCAATAACTTCCAGCATCTACATCCCAGTTCTCCATCTTTTATTTGAAAAGAACTTCTGGAGCTTCTTAATTCAAGCAAATGTTTCAATTATTATGGAAATAAACGCTAAAGTAAATACTAGGGTTAGAAAGTTGTCCCATGAAATTAGTTAAAGGTGCGTGCAAGCTGGCCTGGACGCTCATGGATATCAAATTAAAAAGGATGCACATGATTCATTTTCTTTGCATCCCTTTGAAGCTATAGGGATGAATTGATATATAACGAGCACTATGAGTCTAGATTCACTAATCCACAGTATAAGAATCTGAATGTAATAGGAGATAGACTATCTCAAACCCTTGAGATCAATGAAAGTGAAAGAGAGCATATATAGCATATAACCTATGAGTAACAAATGAAGAACGAAAAGTGATATGGTCATGAAACTTACAGCAAATCTCAATAGAAGACATGATTTGCCAACTCCAGAGTCTCCAATAAGCAAGAGCTTGAACAAGTAGTCACTATCAGAGAAAACCAAATTAAAAGTTTAAAATGGAGATGTTACGAACTCAACTACTCGAAATCTCCCAAAGAAATGCTAAATCAGAAACGCTGATCGGCAAATACTTGTAAGATTCTTCGAGGGATCTGTTTTGCACATTCTTAGCCAGCCAATTACACTAATAATCATTTGCTTGAATAAAAAACGATAAATACACACCCACAGGCGCAGAACCATGAGGTGATTATTTAAATCATAATGTTACGAATCCTTCAACTTGAGAAACCAAAAATCAAAGCAAGTGGGTGGTTCAGCCAAGTTAATCATGTCAATGGGAAACCAGTAGGAAGTAGAATAATTTTAATTTTATATATATAAATAGGGAGAAACAATGCCTTCGCATCTGAGAAAACAAAAATCATATTAATAGACAAAAAAATGTCTAATCCATATAAAATTCACGAAATGTTTGTCGACCACTTCAAATAGGAAAAGCAAATGGATGAAGACAAGGAAACTTATAAAGGAGTTGCTTCCATTTTCTCAACAAAATAACTAAAAAAAACACAAACCAACCTCGTTCAACGCTTCGAATTCTGCTTTATTTAACTGAACAAAAGCTTTGAATCAGTAGTGTCAATCAACCCAAAAACAAAAACAATCGAATTTCAACCACCCCATTACAAAATTTATTCCTCGTAAAGAAACATGCGAATCACAGATCCAAAGAACCGCAAAATTGACAAAAATAGGTCTTCCCAGAACAGATATAAGAACCAGCAAACATTAAACAAGAAAAAAAAGGAAAACTGAAACCAAGTTATTGAAACTACCCCCATATGATTTCTCGGCAAACAAACAAAAAACAAAAAATTGTTCAGATACAGGAATTACTTGAAAAAGAATCGATCAATAAAGCGACTTACTACTCAGGATTCATGATTGTTGGGCGAATGGTGATCTAGGAGGGAAATTTCAACCGGAGTTGAACCGGTCCAGGGAAATTCAGACCGGTCTGCGATCCACAGGGCAGAGATGAGAGATTTGAAGAGGGAGAGAGTGATAAAAGTTGAAGACAAAGCGAGAAGGTGAAATAAAGATTTGTAGAACTGGAGAGAGAGAGAGAGAGAGAGAGAGAGAAGAAAAGTTTGCAAATCACGTTTTAGCCACCGAACTTATTGAAATTGCATATTTCTCCTTAAACTCCGAATATTCGCAGTACAACCCCCTTCTTAGTGGGAGATGGAATGCACTACGCCTGAAAACAAATTATATCATGAATGAGTGAAATTTAAAAATAAAAATAAAAATAAAAAGTTTATGCGGGCCGGGCCCTAATCTAAATGGGCCAAGTGGACCCTGGCCCAACAAAATAAGCCCACAAACATCTGACTCAGAGGATCTGACAATTTTTTTGGGAAAAATTAGTTGGATGAGTTGCAGCTTGACATTGGTATGGAGTTGATGTTATTTTTATAAATATATGTTTTAATAGCAATTTATTGTATTAGAAAATAGATGCCACTAGCACTATATGTGAGGGAGATATCTATCTCAATTAGGCTCAAAAGTCAAGGAGGAAAATTAAAATCAGCACCTTTTAGGGAGATTTTAATTCAGAGATTTTTGTTTCTGATTGCAACGTATCAAGCCAACTTCCTCTAAGAAACGGGAATCTTTGAAGTAATGCAATCAGAAATGGAAATCTCTGAATTAAAATCTCTGGGAAAAGGTGCAGGCATTGATATGGAATTTTTTTTAAAAAAAAAAAGACACTCAAAAAATTGACCCAATTAATAGTCTTGGAACACATGGAATTGATCAATCTCATAATTTGGAATTGATCAATCTCATAATTTGTAATCGAAATTGGCCCTTTATGAGCGGAGGTTGGCTTAATTGGTATCAAAGGGCCAAAAATAAATATTATAAATATATTTTTAATATTCATGAATCTCACATCATTTTTAATATGATGCTGACGTAGCATATAGAAAGTATAGAAATATTTTCATATTGATAAAATTATAACTTACCCAGCATAGCACGGCAATAAATGCATATAACTTATTCACAGGACGTGGCTTGTAGCTCAACTATATTATGTTGTATAAGTTGGCTTAAGTAGTTCGTAGTCTATTCACTGTGATCGAGCATGAAGCTCAATAAAAGTCGTGTCATATCATATCATAAATGAGCTAGCCTTGTAGCAACCATTTTTATATGGTGCAGCACTGATACAAACCATTTCATTCAATAAATGAAATATATACAAATATAAAATGACATCTTAAAAGGTCCTAACCTCCATGTGTTAGAAGAGGCAGAGAATCAATATCAATACCAATACAAACTACAACAATTTAAACAACCGTATATAAATTTTGTCAACACAGACTCGGATCACATTGATTGATTTTTTTTTTTAATATGATTCTTCATTGAGTCAACGGCAACACACTGAAAACAAGATACTATACAATAACCATGAGCGAAGTATACAAGTAATGTTCATCACCTTCGAAAAGCATTGGCTTCAATTTCAGATTTACCCTGTGAATAGTACGTCCTACGGCGAATACTCTCCTCGATTGTTGAGCTTCCTCCCTTCTCAGCACCATACATTCGTTTCTGAGCAGCATCCAAGAAATTTTTGCCTGATGGCTCTGCAGCTTGTTTGGCTTCTAGGGCATCATCCTCAGCTGCCTTCTTCAAACGCCTCCATCTTTGCTCATCGTGTAACTCAGCATCCTGCTGCATCTCCCGCAGCCTAGCTGCACGCTCTTCTTCTGAAAGCTTATTAATGGTCCTACGATGCTTATGGCGTGACTCGTGAGGAGTTTCAGAAGAATTAGATTCATAAGATCTCAATTCCCCTACTCTTCTGCTGTTCTTTTCACTGCTAGCATAAGAATCTCTCTCTCTCTTTGATCTGTCATGATGTCTCTCTGCAGAACCATGAGTACTGGTTTTGGACGTCTTTCGATCTGACTGATCAGTCGAATGTGCAGCATATTTCGAGCCTCTGTCATGAACCCTCTCATTCTTAAAATCAGTTTTGCTCCTTCTATCTTCTGAATAAAAATGATCGTGTTTTGAACTTTTGTCACGATCATGTCTCCTCTGCCTCTCAGGGCTGGCGTTTTCAGAATCATAATCTCTTTCGGAAGAAAAATCTTTATGACGTTTGGATTTACTATGGTTGTGCTTCTTTCGTTTTCTTTTGTCATCAGGATTCTTTTCCTTGTGTTTTTCCACTTTAACCTACATATATATTAAATGGAATCCTCAGGTCCAAACTTAAAGTCAAATAAGGGAAAGAGCTTGCAGCATTCAACGATATCAGTTGAAAGAGATATTCTATCACAAGAACCGTAATGATCATATGGAACATTCTAAATTCTTTTAACAAAAGCTTCCACTTTCTAGACTATTGACCGGTCATGACGATATATAGAAAGAAATTTCAGATCATAGATTCATCTTTAGCTCCTATCCTAAGGGTCAGACATGCAGAGATATCCATTACATCAACTCAAAAGGATAACTTAGAATTAAGATAAGCCACCAACTTTCTCTACCACATAGTAGTGTCTATAGAAAAGTTCAGAGAATTTCCCAGACAAATACTGAATGAAAGGATATTTCCATATAATTTCCATGGCCCCTGTTATAACAATAAAAGTCCTAGAACTTAATAGCGTTTAAAGCAACATATGGAGAAGATAAAACAGTAGGAGAAAAAACATGTGAACTTACAGTTTTGCGAATCATAGCCATCTGAATGGGGTTATTCTTTACACGTGCAAGAGCTTCTTGCTCACGCTGCCGAATGATAAGCAAAGGATCAGAATGGAGCTTCCTCCATGAATCATTGGCAGAATGAGGCTTGTTCTCAAACAAAGCTCCGGGAGCAGCAGCTTCCTGCAGAAACAACACAAAAGTGTGTCAAGGTCAAACCTGCAGTGTGAAGAGATAGCAAGAGCACACAAGTTAACAAAACAAAGCCAACAAGAGAGAAAATACCTTGGAGCTAGATGGTTCAGTGGTGGCCACAATAGCAGATGTACTTGGCAGGGTTTCGAGACTCTTAAATCCATCAGAACTACTACCTTTCCCGACTGCCAAACCCGACTCATAAAGAAAATCCAATCTCTCTTGCTTCCTAGAACACCATAATCGACGAAAAAATCGAATATTAGTAAAACCAGTTGCACAAATTAAACCCTAATCCATCGCTGCACAATAACTCTAACCTAGGGCACACCTTCAATTCAATCTTCATCCATTCAGCAATCAAATTTGAAACTCATAGACTAGCAATTAAATATACAATCTGCAAACTAAAGGATAGAGGACAGAGAAGAAAGAAAAAAGAAAAACATACGGAACAAGTCCGGCCTGTTCTTGAAGAAGACGAAACTCTTGGCGCTCTTTCTCCTCCTGGATCTGCTTTCGAAGCTCGTCCAACTTCTTCTGCTCAGCCTCGTGCTTTTGCTCCGCCTTCCACACGTTTTCTATGTTCCGGAGACTACCGGTGTGCCATCCTTTCTTGTTCAGAAACTTCAACGCCATGTCTCTAACCTTCCTCCAAAATTTTCCACAACCGGCACAATGGTTTTGTTAAGAAGAAATCAAAGTTTCGGAATAGGAATCGGATCGTTGCCGCCACCGCCTATGCGAGCCCGCAAAATTTTTGGCTCACCAATAATCTGATTGGGGCCCAAAATGATTTAGGAAAAAGAATTTAAATTACATATATAATATATATTTATATACAGAAAATTGTGTATGGACATAACATAAGCTATGACTACCACAGCAGGGTAGTCATAACACTCCAATTAAAGACACCCATGCAAGATGTATTATGCTCCGAGGAAAATACCAGTAAGGGGAATCAAAAGCCATCAAGCTATTGAAAGAACTCAAATAATAAAATCAAAGACATTGTGATCCCAAAAATCAAACTATAAAACATTTCCTTGAATTGCAACATATAAAACCTCATATTATCATAAATGATGCAAAAAACAGACTCAATAATCAAAAGCATAAGCATAAACATAAAGACACCAACTCGTTCAAATAATGAAACCATATGTACATGACATAAGCTATGACTACCTGCATGATAATCACAACAATTGTATCAAAACCAGCACAAATAAGTTTATCAACTCTCTATCAATGCTTTATGAACATATAAACAACTCAAGTTCTCATAACTTGTGAATATAAATAACTAAACTTACAAAATGAACACAAAGACACCAACATGCAAAAATTTAGAAATTCAAAACATGAAAAATAGACAATAGCACAGCCGTAGCATAAGTACATGCACAATTTTTCTGGACTAATTTCCCTCTAAGAGCCTTAAAAGCCATAAATTTCTAGCCTCATCCCTGTCTTTTCCATAATCCTACTGATATCATATCAAGGGGTGAAATGTAGATTTTTAGGTTGTACACTTTGACTACATAAGATAAAGAAGAACATTAAAAAAAACAAAAACATAACAATTCAGTTCAGCTAATAAAAATTTAGCTAAACGGTTAAAAATTTACTTAATTGTTACTAATTAATATCAACTAAATGGTTAAGATAAATTATTTGGATAGGAAATTGTTAAGATAAATTCATTGTTATTAAATATCATAAAGGGGCATAGGACTCAATTTACTCCATAGCTGGAATAAAAAAGAACTAGAACACAACAAACTCATAATCTAGTTCAACCAAGCCCCACAATTCAGTTTCCAAAATTACAACAATCTGGATCATCTCTACACCACCCAAAACATTTTATTCTTGTTTGCAAAATGTTAGTAATTTCCAACTCAAACAGAAGCCATCAGAAATGAATCCCTCTTTCATTCCTCGAAAGCAAGACTAGATCAGAGACACAGAGATAACAAAAGAATCTCAAATCTTATGTCCATGTATCGCTCTACCTCGAAATGTATGTTATTGATTTCTAACAGTCACTATCCAATCGATCTGGACTCTTTGACTCAGCAGATCGTATCCAAACCCCACGCCTCTGCCTCTCCGTAATATCACTCCCAATTTTTTTTAATTAAAAAAGAGTAAAATGGATGTCCAAATCTGTGTGCTGCACTTTGTAAAACAACTAAATGAAAACAGAGCATGAAATGCAACTCGCGTACCGAAAACGGCAACGGTGAATTCACGAACGAAGTGACCTTCTTATAGATCTGAACCGAAAACGGCAAACTCACGAACGAAGAGACCCACGGCGTACTCACGGCGACTGGACAGCGGCGATGGACTACGGCGACTGCAACTTGCGACTGGGCGACGGCGGCTGGCTTCGAGGGAGAGGGAGGAGATAAATTTTGCCCTAATTTTAGATGACTTTCAGAGAAGTCTTCGGCACGATTTTTAAATATTATATATTAATGTCTAAACTGATAATAAATTATTATCGTAATTTTGTATTAATTGTTGAACATAAGTATGATAACTCAAAAAAAAAATTAACATCTAACCTATTGTATAGCTTCAAATAAATTTGTAAAAATCTAAAAAAAAAAGCTTCAAATAAATGTATAGAGGTATATTTACTCATCAAGGAAATGAACAAACATTGTACTAAAAAAACAAACAAACATGTTTATATTAGTTTTTATTAAACAAATTTATAAATAAACAATCTTAAATCATTTTTTATGTGCATTTTAAGGCTAAAAAATAACATTTGAAATTGTGTGAATTAAAAGGAATGATGAAAGTTTATCAACCATAATAAGGTTTAGTTTTAAAAATACAATTTTATATAAGTAAATTTTAAATGCAGATATTTTAAAATTTTATACGAAAACTAGGCTTTTGTTCCCTAAGGTGCTTCTTGAGATTTAAATTTAATTTCAATATGATTCTTGAGTTTAAAAAATGAGATGGTTGGTTCTTAAATTTTAGTTTTTAATTGGCCCGTTAGTTTTGAATTTGGTTCCTAACAAAACCATAATGTGTGACAGTTAATAGTTTGATTACTACTTCTAAGGGGTAGTTTAGTTGGCAAGGGATTGAGACTTCTTGATCGTACTGATTTGGAAGTCTCAAGTTCGGATGTTTTAGTGAGCTTAATACCAAAACTTTTGATATTTCTTTGATCTGAGCTTTGGGGCGGACGCAGATACCTTTGATATAGAGGAGCAAAAATTCGACTCCCAATTATCAAAAAGTTAATTGCTAAGAAACTTGAATCACATTGTAAATTATAATGTAGTTCATTTGAATGTTAAGATGGAGATGATAAAAAGGAAGGGTTGTGGTACTATCAAGATGACATAATAAATGTAGGCAAAAAGGTCAATTCTAATTATACTTTTGAAACTAAATATGCCACTTTTTTAAATCTATAAGACTAATTTGAAACAAAATTTAAATTTGAAAGACAAAAATAGTTTTTTTAATTTTAAGGACCAAATACAAACAAAGTATGAGATAAAAAGTCTATTTTATTATTTTATTTTGATTTGTAAATTACATTGTTCTGACAATCAATAAATTTTGCCGTATTACAAAATTATAATGTACTTCCAAAATTCTTTGTAAATCTCTGTGATTTTTTTCAATGAAGTAGTGAATAGTTCCATAGTTAGATTACTTTAATGATCTTTTACTAAATGCAATTTTAATATATATAGGGGAATCTTCTCAGTTTATATATATATATATATATATATATAGGAGAATCTTCTATAGATTTAATTAATTTCTTATTTTTTGCAAAAATGAAATTAGTCATCAATCTTTTAAGTACTTTATCCACTCAATAATTAAGCTTAAATTAATAATTAATTTATTAAATTATGTCAATTTATTATTTTTCTCATTATTTGTCAAATACATACATCTAAAATAATGGATAGAAAAATTTACAATCTTGATCCAATCACAAAATAAACATCATTTAGAACCTACAATATTTAACATTGAACTAATGGTAGAAAGTCAAATGAGTCTTAATGAAAGAGTCCTCCAAACAAGTCTACCGTATTAATAAAGTCAAATTGATTCAAAATTCTAGATAATTATAACTTTAAATTAGTTATAATATACAATAATGTACTACATGAACAATAACATTAGATTCAAAGATGTATAGACATAGAGAGTGTCAACTCGCGTAACATGAACATCAGTGAGTATTTAATATCTCGAAAATCTAAAAATTCTTCTACAAGATTCATCCGTAGAGATAAGTCAAGACCTAAGATAGGACGGAAAGGTGAGAAGGAATAGGGTCAAATAAATCTCTTGATCTTGAGGATAGAGGATGGATCATCAAGTTGGTTTGAATGGTGAGAGGAGGCTGTGTCCAAAATTGGAATTTCACTCTCAAGTTCTCCTTCTATTGTCAATCCTTCTATTCTTGCTGCAATTGTTTCCCCTCTCATCCCCACATCTATTTCTGCACATCAAAAACCATAGATTCAGAAAAAATAAATTAAAAAAATAATCAAATATATAAATTCAAAATGCTCTAGAATTTTGATCAACATTCTATATTTCTTTTCGTTTTATAATATTACACGTGTTTCAGCAAAAAAAAAAAAAGGTGATGAAATTGAAATTGGGTTGAGAACATAAAATTATAACTTTACTTTTAAAATTTTTTTAAATTATAATTAATTTTTATTTTTTATAAACTCAAAATTCAGCTGAAAGGTTAAAAATAATACTTATAGTATTATTAATTATTATAACATTTGAATTAATGATATATATTTTTCTTTGAATATAGACTCATCCCTACGAAGAGACAAAATTATCAGTATGAATACGTGGATTTGAGTGTAGAAATCATAGGTTTATGTTGATTTTTAAATCCAAAATTTCAATATCACTTCACATGAATTTTTTATTTTTGGTAAAATAATGTTATTATTTATTTCACTGTAGCGTGGTAGATAAATATATAAATTACCTTAAAAAGAAAAATCTCATTCGTCGAACAAAGAAGAGAACTATATAAAAAAAAAATATTGCAATAAAATCATGAAACAAATTAAAATTTAGTTTGGTCCAAATTATATAAATGAAATATGAATAAACCCTTTTTCTTCTTCTCGGAAGAACTGAAAGGGCTGGATTTGTTGGATTAATGGATAATTTTCAGTTACAGAAGAGGGAATTTTCCTTTCACTTTCCAGGAAAATCAATGGCGGGACGGAAAGATTCAAGGAAGCAGAATTCGGAACCTACCTGCGTCATGATCAATTTCTTACCTGGATTGGAGAAGAACCAGAGAACAATGGCGCAGAGAAGCAAAACGAGAGGAATCACATGCACAGCAGTTTCAGCGAACTTGACTCGCGCTTTCTCTCGCTTCACCATCACAGCGACGGGATCGTTCGTCGGCAGCTCATTAGCGCCAAACGACGACGACAATCCCAATGCCTGATCGGGCTTGGAGGACAGCACCAGCGCCGGGGACGACCGCGAGTAGTATTCGTCGGAGAATCGGTTCCAGCTCACCGATCGGTACATTTTTTTTTCCTTTCAAATTCTCTTTCACGACGAGGAGAGAAGGAAATGGAGAGGCCGAGAAGTGAGACTGAACGTGTGTCGATGCGCGAGATATGGTGGAAACGGCAGGGAGAAAACGTAGCCGAAGCAATAAGAATCGGCTTTTGAATTGCAACTAATCTGTTTGATATATGGCCTGACTGAAGGCGAGCACATCATTTGGTAATTAACTTGACTTTTCTTGAGTCTGACTTTGTCTAAATTGCCTTCGTTTACCACTGTTTTTTTTCCTTCCTCCTAAATCGGTTGGTTCGGCTCGATTTTTTCATCGTCAGAAATAAATCTCACTCCGAAACTATTCTTATGAAAACCGAAATGATTGTCCAACAGAAATGGATCAAAATCGATAAAATCTATATGAATTGAACCGGCTTGTGAGAGATCAATCTTTTCGTTCATTTTTTTTTTCCATTTATCATCTCATTTGCTAATTTCTGTATCATGATTCATGTTTCACATCTCGAACAATAATATTTATTTGACATAGAAAAGTCCAAGAAAGTTGAAGAAATCACGTCCATAAATGTGAAAAACACTATTATATTGTATTAATAAAGAGAGCGAACTCTCCAGATAACATGTTGTGAAAACAGAAGCATTCAAAGAAAACATTACAGTGCTTGAAACAATCCCAATAAAAATCTTAGACTCCCCATAAAAATCACTGTTACACTCACAATAAAGGGGGGAAAAAGGATATAACCAATGGAGAGCACAAAAGCTAAAGACAACCACTGTTTTTCTTCTTTCTTTCTTTGTTTTCCCTTTCTAGTTCGATTCCTACCATACGTAGCTTAGTTTTATTGTAATAATTATCACCTTCATAAATCATAATGTTACTCCTGGATCTTGAGTGTGTTGATGAAGCTCTTGCCTTCCCCAAGATCATTGCTGGAGAGAAATTTGAGAAAATCATTGAAGCTGCTCTCTTTATACTTCTTTGGGTTTTGTTGATCCACAAGCTCTTCTGCAGGCTTCATTTTCTCGTCCATTCCCAAGCTGTGCAGACTGGTAATGGAGATTCTTGTGCTTTCAGAATTGACCGTGGCTCTGTGGACAACGCCCTTGTATAGACCATTGCTCAGAACCTCCACATGGTCACCCAAATGGACTTGCAGAGCGCCATCAATGTTTGGAACTAGCTTCCATGTCCCATCAGCCATGTCCATGATTTCAAGGCCCTCGCTGCTTTGAAGAATTGTGGTTATGCAACTGTAGTCTGTATGCGGCGGCAACCCGAGCGCAACCTCCGGCTGTGGACATGGCGGGTAGCAGTTTACTGCCACTACCTGGACTCCTTCAGCCATTTTGCTGCTGAGGTATGTTGGACACAAACCCAAGCTTTCAGTTATGGCTTCCATTACTTCTAGGCCCACTTTTCTCACCTCCCTGGTGTATGTTCCCATCTTTTCCCTGAAGAAAATATGCACCCAGGATCTTCATTTCTTCGAAGTAAAATCTCTGTTGACATGTCGGTCTTTCCATAGCAAAAGATTTCATATTGACGTGAGGTGGGGGAACTGGGAAGTATCTTTTTTTTTAGTGATTTTTGGTGATTCTTTTTAGATCTGTTGATTTCCATCTAACATTTTCAAAACTAAAAATGTCAATATATTTGTGGGTATCCACATCAACTCCTGTTTGCAAAGGAGGAAGTTACCTTCAAATGTGTAACAATTTAGTTTATAAACTTTACGTAACAATTTAGTCCTTATAGTTTAAAATTTATAACAATTTAATCCCTGCTATAGAAAATCTCATTAAAATTACGTGTGGATTTTAATTATATAATGATTTTTTTTGTAATTTATAAACACATTTGATTCTTCGTCAATTTATCGATATATAATAAATCCTATTAAATCTTAACAATATTTTTTACTAAGGACTAAGTCATTACAGATTTTAAACTACAATAACTCAATTGCTATATATTAGAGATTAAATTGTTACTAATGTGAAAGTGTAAAGTCGTTTCAAACTAAAGTTCAGTTGTTACCTTAATGAAGGTACCGGACGAAAAGTGTTTTTTAACCTCTATAAATTGTTATGTTTTGATTGCAGGGTGAGTGCGTTTCAACTCCTATTTTTGTGGTTCATGAATGTCTTTGCGTAGTAAAATCCAAACTTTAGACTAGACTAAACTTTAGCACATATAAAAGTAACATTGTTAGCTGGAATTCTGGTTCAAAGGCGGCAGCATATGCAGAGCGGTGCTCTGTTTTGGCGGTTCAATTGTTTCTTTCTGTTGAATTTGATTGTTCAACCTTCTTGTGTAGTAAATTTTGCATGGTAATCAGGAAAAGAAAAGGAATGAAAATTAGCTTAGAAGTAGGGATAGAGAATTAAAATATAGAAGTTACCTATAACTACGTGGACTGGTGGGCCACGAGTGGATCCAATCTTCCAATGGATGAGCGTAGTGTTTGAGGAAAACTCTCCAAAACTTTATTTTGTCTACTCCATCTTTCAAGCTTGTCCCATACCTGACTGCTCTGCTAACATCATCTGACTTGTACTTCATCTTCTCTTTCAGTGGCAAGTCGAAGAACTCGTAGGCTTGCTCGAGCGCTTCCTCCATCACCCTTTCATTGATTCTATGGTTGA